>NC_057724.1:80670157-80694023 GCF_004010195.1 Chiloscyllium plagiosum
TCATCCTCAGAGAGGGGTAGGTCTGGAGGGATGGTGAAAACACAGCAGGGCCGGGAGCTAGGACCTGGTGTGGGGCTGGAGCTGGGTGTGGGGGCGGGGTTAGGCCTGGGGGCGGGGACGGAGATCGGCGCGGGGGCAGGGTTGGGCGTGGTGATGGTGATAGGTGAAGGGGCGGGGTTTTTCTCAACATAATCAAGGAACCTTGATTGTACTCTTTCACAAGACAGAAAGTATAAAATTTAGAATAACATGTACCAACAGATTTAAGGACAGCTTCTTCCCCGCTGTTAATAGACCTATGTACAGACTTCTCATTAGTTTCTTTCTCTGAAGCTGTAACACTATATTTTGCCTTCTCTTCTGTTATCCTGATATATTTATATAAATTACGATTTGCTGGATACCATACAAAACAATACTTTTCATTATATCTCAGTACATCTGACAGTAATAAACCAAATGAAGATCTGTAGCATCTGCAGTTCCTTTACAGGTTCCTCCCACCACTAAAAAGTTTGTCTTTAACAGTAATCTTCTATTCGACTCTGACCAAAGTTTAAAAGTGCTCTAACTTCCTTCATTATATTCCATCAGCAAGCTGCAACCATTTCATTAACCTGTTTTTGCATCCTGCTCATAGCTTGCACCTGCACCATGATTTTTAATCAGCAAATTGGGATACAATACTCTTGACCTGTTATTATAAACTCCCCCAGAACAGTTCTTGCTACACTTCACAAATCACAGCCTGCAAGCTTGAAAACTTCTGGAAGTTCTCTATTTCCTGTCAATTAGCCAATCTTCAATTTATGTAAATACATTACCTCTTATACCAAAAACTCATCTCACGCAAGCCTTCCTGTGGCACTTTATTTCATGTGTTTTAGAAATCCAAGTACAGTTTGTTTGCTGGTTGCATTTTATCTATTCCACTGCTTATCTAAAAATGCCAATAAATTTGTCAATTTGTTGGCCTTTCATAAACCCACGTGGATCTCGCCTGATCTACATTTTTCTAAATGCTAATAGATTCTAGCAATTTCCTGAGAACAGATAAACTAACTGGCCTGTAGCCAGCTGTTATCTATTTTTCTAATCAACCCGTGCTGAGATGCTATGACACACCTGCAGAATAGGTGGGACTTGAATCAGTGCCTCTCAGTAAAGGGGTAGGGTCACTACTACTGTATCACAAGAGGGCCCTTTTGCTAGCTATTATCCCACTTTCATCTTTTTGTGAACAATGGTCATATTTACTAACTGTCAAACCTCTGGACTTCTTATTCAAATAGGATGGAAAATAGACCTGTAATTTGTAATTTAAAATTTTTAGTTATAACAAGGAAATGTGCACTGAAGTAAAATTACGACTGGTTTATTTATTGCTTGTGACATAGATTATGATTCTCAGAAACATATGGTAAAATACAAATTTTAGAATACTTGTGCAGTTTTTCTTAAAAATACAACTCAGTTGACATATGAAATCTACACAAACCTTTATTTTGGTAGTAGCACATTAAAGATCATTGAAAATAGATTTTTAAAATTGGTTCAGAGCTAGAACACTGAGGATTAAAGCAAAGATGATTGATAAGTGAATTTAAGGCCTGAGGGCTGATCCTGATGACAGCTTACCAATCAGCAAAAAACCCATTTATGCTGACACTCTGCTTTTTGTTGGCTAGCCAGTCCTCCATCCAAGCTCATAAATTACCCCTAAACCCATGCGATCTTCCCTTGCGTGTTATCCTTTTGCATAGCATCTTCTCAAATACTTTCTGGAAGTCGAGATATGTTACATCTATGAAACCATTATCCAATTTGCCCATCACATCTTCAAAAGAAATCCAACAAACTAATCAAACAGGATTTAAGTTTCATGAAATCATGCTGTGATGGATTTGCAAATATCCTGTTAAAACTTACTTAATAATGGATTCTAACTTGCCCAACAAGACATTAAACTTACTGGTGGATTGTTTAAACTTTGTATCTTTTTGAATAAGGACATGACATTAGCATTTTCCCAAATCATTGGAACATTTCCAGAATGCAAGAAATTCAATTATAACTAATGGATCCACTATTTCTGCTGTCACTTTCTTTACCACATTAGGATATTAGGCCCAGGGGACTGGTCTTCCTTCAATCCCAACAGTTCACTCAGTACTTACTCTCACACAATGGCAATCGTTTTAAGTTCCACATTTGCATTGCCCGTGACAACTGGGATAATATTAAACCTGTTGAACTATAACCTGGTGTTGTGTGATTTTTAACTTGATAATATTAATGCCTTCTACCTAAAAACTGAAATGATAGTGGTTTAGTTTCTCTGCCATTTTAGCATTCCCCATTAACTCCTGAGTGCTCCCCTCTCATCCTCCAAGGTAGCAACATTCACTTCAGCTACTCTCTGCCCGTTTAAATATTTGCAGACATTTATGCGGTCCATTTGTATAATTTATACTAGTTTCCTTCCATAGTTCTAATCCTCCAACCTACCAGTGACCTTTACAAGTTAGGTCTTAAGTTTGCCCTTGCTACCTTTACCTTTCTTGCATCTATGAATGCATTTTCAACCTTTTTGGAATTTATTTTATTTAGGATGATGGCAAACCTTATTCAATATCTGCCATTGTTAATCAATCGCCCTACCTTTTACTCTTTGTTGATTCAACTTGGGAAGAAATCTGACCTCACAACTGTGCTCTTACCTCTGTTTAATAACAATATGAGTGCAGAATTGAAGTTTGTCATCCACCAACGGATTTTAAAATTCCAGTGCATTATGATCACTCTTCCCTAGAGAATCCTTTGCTATGAGCTCATTAATTCATCCCAACTTGTAGAAAAGGAGGAACTTAAATTAGTTGCCATCATGAATGATTAAGTACTGAGCAAACAATTGGGCTGAACAAAAAGACCTTTATGTGCAGGTTCATAGTCCCACTAAAGTGGAGTCGCAGGTTGACAGGATAGTGAAGACGGCGTTTGGCATGCTTGCCTTCATTGATCAGTCTATTGAGTATAGAAGTTGGGAGGTCACTTTGCAGCTGTACTGGACATTGGTTAGGCCACTTCTGGAACATTGTGTGCAATTCTCATCTCCTTCCTATCAGAAGGATGTTGTGAAATTTGATAGGTTACAGAAAAGATCTACAAAGGGCTGAATAGGGTGGAACTAATTTCCCTGGAGCAATGGAGGCTGAGGGGCGATCTTATAGAGGTTTTAGACCTAAGGGGGCAACTTTTTCACGCAGAGGGTGGTGTATGCATGGAATGAGCTGCCTGAGAAAGTAGTGGAGGCTGGCACAATTACAACATTTTAAAAAAAAAGGTACCTGAATGGGTATATGGTTAGCTGGAAATGTGTTGCTGGAAAAGCGCAGCAGGTCAGGCAGCATCCAGGGAACAGGAGAATCGACGTTTCGGGCATAAGCCCTTCAAGGGCTTGAAGGGCTTATGCCCGAAACGTCGATTCTCCTGTTCCCTGGATGCTGCCTGACCTGCTGCGCTTTTCCAGCAACACATTTCCAGCTCTGATCTCCAGCATCTGCAGACCTCACTTTCTCCTGGGTATATGAATACAAAGGATTTAAGAGGGATATGGGCCAAATGCTGGCAAATGGGAATAGATTAATTTAGGATATCAGGTCAGCATGGACGAGTTGGACTGAATGGTCTGTTGCCATAAAGTACACCTCGATGACCAAATGCAAAATAGCCTGCTCCCTGGTAGGTTCTGACAACCATTCATTTCAAGTCTTTCACCCCTGATTTGCTGCCTCTCTACTCCTCAAACACTAATGATCCTACCTCTTGGGAACTAGTTTTGCAGCAACCAGCCTTGCACCTTCCCATTCTTTGTTCTTCCCACTGTGGTACGTAATGACGATGTCCACATGATTGAAGACATAGTATGTGTTCTTCTTGTTGAATTCAGACTGCAACATAAAAAAAATTAACTTTAACTGCAAGTTAACAAAACGTTTAAGTGTCTTGTAGTCAAAACAAATTAGGATATGCAACCCAGAAATTTGCATCTTCATTGTCTCATGTATGTTCAGTGGAAACACACATCACATTTCACATCCACAGTATCACTCTTACACGCGGAACTTTGTTCAGTGTATGCTCTCAAAACAGTCAATAGTGATTAAATTAAACAGGAAAGAACGACTGAAAATGGGGAATACCTTTTACAGCAACTAAAAAGAGAAACACGTCCTATACTTGCAGCATGGGCTGGTACCTGGGATTTTGACGTTATGGCCATTTCAGAGACATGGGGAGGGCAGGGACAGGAATGCTTGCTGCAGGTTCTGGGATCTAGATGTTTCAGTAAGAGCAGAGAAGATTGTAAAAGAGTGTGGTGTGGCATTTTTAGTCAAGGTCAGAATTACAGTGGCAGAAAGGATGTTTGAGGACTCATCTACTGAGGTAGTATGGGCTGAGGTTAGAAACAGGAAAGGAGAGGTCATCCTGTTGTGAGTTTTCTATAGGCCTCCAAATAGTTCCAGAGATGTGGAAGAAAGGATAGCAAAGATAATTCTGAATAAGAGCAAGTGAAACAGAGGACATGAACTTTCCAAATATTATACTACAGCTAAAGGACTTGAGGGGTTAGTTTTTGTCCAATGTGCACAGGAGGGTTTCCTGACGCAGTATGTTGACAGAATAGAGTGTGTGGAAAAGCACAGGTCAGGAAGCAGAGGAGCAGGAGAATTGACGTTTTGGGCACAAGCCCTTCATCAGGAATAAAGGGCTTGTTTGCCCGAAATGCCGATAGTCCTGTTCCTGCCCGAAATGCCGATAGTCCTGTTCCTCAGATGCTGCCTGACCTGCTGTGCTTTTCCAGCACCACACTCTCTTCTGACACTCCAGCATCAGCAGTCCTCACTTTCGACACAATATGTTGGCAGGCCAATAAGAGGAGAGGCCACATTGGATTTGATTCTGGGTAATGAACCTGGCCAGGTGTCAGATTTGGAGGTAGGTGAGCACTTTGGTGCTAGTGACTACAATTTGGTCATGTTTACTTTAGCAATGGAGGGGGATAGGTATATACCACAGGGCAAGAGTTATAGTTGAGGGAAAGGCAATTATGATGCGATCAGGCAAGGTTTAGGATGCATTGAATGGGGAAGCAAACTGCAGGGGATGGGTACAATTGAAATGTGGAGCTTATTCAAGGAACAGCTACTGTGTCTCCTTGATAAGTATGTAGTGGTCATGCAGGGAGGAAGTGGTCAAGCGAAGGAGTTGTGGTTTAATAAGGAAATTGAATCTCTTGTCAAAAGGAAGGAGGGGGGCTTATGTTAGGATGAGACATGAAAGCTCAGTTTGGGCACTTGAGAGTTAAGAGTTACTCAAGTAAGACCTAACGAGAGAGCTAAGAGGAGCCGGGAGGGGCCATGAGAAGTTGTTGGCAGATAAGATCAAGAAAACCCTAAAGCTTTCTATTGGTATATCAGGAATAAAAGAATGACTAATCTAAGATTAGGGCCAATCCAGGTTGGTAGTGAGAAGTTGTGCATGGACTCTGAGGAGATAGGGAAAGCACTAGACATTTTTCATCAGTATTCACATGAGAAAAATACGTGCACAAGGAGATATTATCGATTTTCACACTTTGGAGAATTGCTAAGAGCCCTGGACTAGATGGAATTTATCCTAGGATTCTCTGGGAAGTCAGGGAAGAGATTGCAGAGCCTTTGGGCTTTGATCTTTATCTCATCATTGTCTACAGGAATAGTGCTAGAAGACTGGAGGATAGCAAATGTTGTTCCCTTGTTCAAGAAGGGGAATACAGACAGCCCCGGTAATTTCAGTTGTGGGTAAACACAGGTAAAGTTTTGGAAATAGTTTAAGAGATAGTATCTATAATCATCTAGATATGAATAAGTCAATTAGGGATAGTCAACACCTCTGAGAAGGGTGGTCATACCTCACAAACCTTAGAGTTCTTTGAGAAGGTGACAAAACAGATGGATGAGGGTAAAGAGGTCGTTGTGGTGTATATGGATTTAGTAAGGTGTTTATTAAGGTTCCCCACAGTAGGCTATTGCAGAAAATAAGGAGGCATGAGATGGAGGAGAGTTTAGAAGTTTGGATCAGAAATTGACTATCTGAAAGACGACAGAGGATGGTGGCTAATGGGAAATGTTCATCCTAGAGTTCAGTTACCAATGGTATACCGCAAGGATCTGTTTTGGAGCTACTGTTTGTCATTTTTATAAATGACCTGGATGAGGGCATAGAAGGATGCATTAGTAAATTTGCGGATGACACTAAGGTCAGTGGAGTTGCTGGCAGTGCCAAAGGATATTGCAGTTTACAGAGGGACATAAATAAGCTGCAGAGCTAGGCTGAGGGGTGGCAAATGGGGTTTAATGAAATAAAAAAAGTGTGGTGATTTACTTTGGAAGGAGCAACAAGAATAAAAAGAGTCCTGGGTTAATGGTAAGATTCTTGGTAGTGTAGATGAACAGAGAGATCTGTGTCCATGTACACAGATCCCTGAACTCTGCCACCCAGGTTAATAGGGTTGTTAAGGTGGCAGACAGTGTATTAGCTTTTATTGAGAGGGGGATAAACTTTTGGAGACATGAGGTCATGCTGCAGCTGTACACAACTCTGGTGCAGTTGCATTTGGAGTATTGTGTACAGTTCTGGTCACCGCATTATAAGAAGGATGTGAAAGCTTTGGCAAGGGTGCAGAGGAGATTTACTAGGATGCTGCCTGGTATTTGAGTGTGGGATCTTATAAGGAAAGGCTGAGGGACTTGTGGCTGTTTTTGTTACGGAGGAGGCGATCGAGAGGTGACTTAATTGAGACATTAAATAATCAGATGGTTTGATAGGGTGGACAGTGACAGCCTTTTCCCTTGGATGGTGAACACAAGCACGAGGGGACAGAGCTTTAACTTGAGGGGTGAAAGATGTAGGACAGATGTTTCTTTACTCAGTAGTAGGACTGTGGAATGCACTGCCTGCAACTGTAGTAGACTCGCCAACTTTAAGGGCATTTAAATGGTGATCGGATGGACATATGGATGAAATGGAATAGTGGGTTAGATGGGCTTCAGATTGTTGCACTGGCCTGTGAAATCAGAGGGCCAAAGGGCCTGTTCTGTGCTGGCATGTTCTATGTTCTAGAATCCATTTAACATAGGTAAACCACTAGCTGTTTTTAGTATGTAGGATGCAGTTAAGTACAAAAGTGAAGTTAAATAAAAAGGAACACAAGACCCACAACTTCTACCATCCAAAAGCACAAGAACAGCTGATGCAGTGAAACACCACCACCTTAAGTTTCCCCTCCAAGTCACATCCCATCGTTACTTGAAACTGTAATTGCCACTCTTTCACAGTCGCTGATACAAAATACCGGAACTCCCTGAGTACACCTGTATCCCACAGACTGCAGCAATGGAAAAAAGCAGCTTGCCACCTTTCAAAGGCAATGAGGGGCAGGGAATTGATGTTGGCCTTGCCAGGGATTTCCACAAATGAATAAAACCAAAACCAAGACAGAGATAGTTTTGAAGCTTAAGGAATGTGCATCTGTTGAAGCTAATTGTAACTCTCGCAAATGGAAATAAATACCAAAATGTCAATATACATAGTCACTGTGTTGTTACTGTAGAGGTGACCACTTGGGCCATTGAGCTTGGACTGGCTCTATAACCTAGCGCCAATCTCCTGCCTTTTCCCATATTCCCGCAAACCATTTCTAAATAATTATCCAGTGTCCTCTTGAATGTCTCAACTGAACTTGTCCCAATATTTCCAGGCAGTGCATTTCAGACCCTGTGCACTTGCTTTGAGAAAAGGTTTTCTCCCATCACCCTTGCTTTATCCAAATGTCATTTTTAATCAATACCTTCTCTTATTTTATTCAAGCAGAAACAGCATCTACTCTACCCAGCCCACTCGTGATTTTGAAAACCTCTCATCAAATCTCCTCTCTGCATTCTTCTCTCCAAGTCGAAGTGTCTCAACTTCTTCAATCTATCCTAACAACTGAAGTAACCACATCAAATGATGTCCCTAAACTGAGGTCAAAGATACCTGATACTCCTAAAAAAAAAATTGAAATGGGAGTTAGAAGAGGAATACTTAAGTGCACACAAATTATAATTAACAACTCAAATCAATGAAGTTCTGAAATGTACAAAGTACAGGGGTCTTTTTCTGTCTGAATAAATTGAAAAAAGCTGACAAGTTGCATTAGTGAGGTCAGAACACACGAGTTGATTGTTCTGCACACAATTATGGCGTTCATATCATAAAGGATGCAAAACCAACACAGTAATTACAAAATAAAATTATAATTGAAAAGATATAGCTATCAAGACAGACAGAGCAGGCTGGGTCACCCAACTCCAGAAAAGAACAAGCATTCAAATTATGAATCTATTTTACATTGTTGACGCAGAGGTGATATTTCCACTTATGGGGGAAGTCATGAAGGTGTCAAATGCAGGACAGTCACTAATGAATCCATAAAGGAATTCAGGAGAAGCATGTTATCCAGAAGATAATAAGTGGGTAAAGTGAGTGACATGGATGCACTTACAGAAAAAAACAGGTCAAATGCAAGAAGAAATGGAGAGATAACTTGTTCAGAAGGATTAGGGCTGGCTCAAGTGGAGCATAAAGATAAACACAGGGCCAATAACCCTTTTGCCTCAAACAACCTTTGTAATTCTACCCAAGACGTCACATTTTAATCAACTAAAAACTTAAAAATAAGGAAGAGGCAGCATAAGACAAACAGTTATTTAAAGATTAAGGCAACTTACATTAATGACACAAGCATCTTTTGGGCGGCCATCCTGAGTAACAAAGCATCCAATTGGAAATCCAGGATTACAAAATTTTTGGCCATCTTCTACATCATAACACCATGTGACAGGCATGTTATCAATAATCCTACAATGAACAATGACAGGAGGGTTTTGTTGTTTTTCAAATTACACAAGATAGTAAAGAACAGGAATTTCAATGCAGTGTCATCAAAATTTAACTTGCAAAAATGAAGCAATTTTTCACATTGCGATGTTACCAGGCTGCTATATAAATAGTGCTGTTTGCAAAGTTCAAAATTGAAGTATGAGTGGGGACATCCCCATTGATCAGAAAGATAGACAGATCACAGCTGTAAAATTGACATTTGCTTTTGACTGAAGTTTACCCAAAACTCAAAATCGAAGTGCACGCCTCCATGTCTAAACTTAAAGAAAGCTGCAGAGGCCAGTTTATCGGAAACAAAAACTGGAACAGCTGCTAACCAGAACTGGCAGCATCTGGAGAGAAAACAGAGTTAATGATTCACGTCCAGTCTTTTTTTTTAAGGACTTGTTCAGATGCTTGTCCACAAATCCCTGAAGGTGGCAGAGTAAGTTAATAGGGCAGTTAAAGGCAAGTGCCCCATATACATTTTTATCCGTTGCAGCATACATTACAAAAGCAGGAAGATCATATTGGAGCTGTACAGGGCTTTGTAGAAGCCACAGCTGCAGTGCTGTGTCTAGTTCTGGTCTCCACACTATAGGAAGATGATTGCACTGGGGGGGCTGCTGAGGAGATTCACCAGGAGGTTGCCTGGAACGGTGCATTTCATCTATGAAGAGAGGCTGAAGAAGCTCAGGTTATTTTCAAGTTGCTGGTCACTTGGCCTCATCACTCTTTTGCGACCCAATAGCATACTTTGCCTTAAAGGCATTTCATTACATTGAAAGCTCTATATATGGTAGTTTCTTATATATTGTTCTATGTACACACACACATGAAGGATCCGTATAGATGTTAGTTGTTTGGTAGGACTGAATTGTAAATAAAACCTGCTGGGACAAAACTTTATACTGAATGAGAAACAAGGCACTGATTGGCTGGGTAAATAGACTCTAGATTCCCCATGGCAAAGCCATGGCCAACGCACAAATAAACAAACAAAGTCACTCCAAGCTGTTTGTTCAATTCAAAAAGGCAAGTTGACTCTGATCACTCAACAGGGATTGTTCCAGTTCCACCCTTAGATCAATTTCCAAGTCAACTCCATGGTCAAACAGTCCTAATGACACTGGACATATAATCCAGAGTCCCAGCCTATGCTCTGTCATCGCATAGGCTGCTTTCATCACAGCCAAATCATTTACATCCATTGATCATCCCCATTAGCAGCATTTCTCTCTCCCCACCGCATTCATTGTACACTCCTTTGTCTACGCAACTGCTGCTCTTTCTCTGGATTCCATTTCTACCTATCGTTCACCCTGCTCCCCTTACCAACCCCAAGTCTTCATCATAAATACCACCTTTTCCAAGCTACAATCAGTTCTAACAAAGGGTCACTAGACCAAAAATATTGACCCTGCTTTCTGTGCAAAAATACTGCCAGACTGCTAACGTTGAAAAGCTGAAATGAATCGAGTGGAACAGTGTGTAAATACTAAAAGATTGGTTGAGCTAAGTGACCTGCACTGAGTTTATACCTTTTGCAGATGCACGTAATATTCCTTAACTGGACCACAGTTTCATTGAAAAGTGTTGAAGATCGAAGAAATACCTCCAACACTATTGAGATGTATTGTTGCTGTTCTATGCACTTACCAATGGTGTTGGTAATTCAGGAGAATTCCTTTCTTTATGAAAGAAAGCTTGTCTGCACTCTGCCTATCTTGTGGATTGTAGGGTTTCATACAAACAGGTTTACATGCTTCAGGTTTGTTAAATGTGAACTGTTGAGGGAAGGGAAAAGGGTTATTTTACCTCCTGAACTTAATTGCTAAGACATTCAGACTTTATCATAAAGTAAAAGAAAAGAATTCCAATGTAATAATTATATAACAATCTTACATACCACTGGAAAACTTAGCATTGGTATTTTTCATTGTAATGCAACGTGTACGTTGAGCAGAACAAGAATCAACTGATACTTTCAGTTGACTGTTAGACCAAAGAAATCCCATGCAATACTTAAATACAAAATCACTCTTCCACATTCTTGCTCACAAAGTCAGCAAGCTACTTTGTCAGGGCTAATACATGCACAAATGCAACTTTTTGAACATTTGGCTCAAGGACTTAGTGATAGTGGATTCATCAATATCACAAAGTTACATTGAATGGAAACAGGTGCCAAGGCGGCAGAGAAAATTGTCAGCAGACAAAGACTAGCTACCAGGCATGAACTGCACCCTGCCAAAAAGGAGTTTTAAAGGTGGAAATGGGGAGCACCAGGAGTAAATATCAGACAAGCAAGGACTTGAAAAGAGAAATGTGTTAGTCTTTTAACAGAATGTGTAATTTTACCGAATCATTTACTTCACCGCTTCTTTTGAGTGCTTGCTGTGCACAGCTGCCACATGATCTATACTGCAACAGTGTCATTGCTTCAATAGTGTTTCATTAGCTACAAATCACTGATTTATATCACACTTTCCACTACTTTGGGATGATTGAAAGCCACTTGCAAGAAACTCCACAGAAGGTCTGCTAGCAGGAAACTTGCCATCAGGATATATGAACACCAACTGGCCACCAAAAGACACAACCAGCGAGCACTAGTTTCTATACATACAGACAAAGGAGGACACCACTTTGACTGGGACAACACACACATCTTAGGACAGGCGAAACAAAGACACACAAAAATTCTTAGGAGGCATGGCATTCTAACCAGAACTCCATCAGTTTAGATTCTATCTACCTTTTCTTGAAAAAAAAAGGAACTGGAAATGACATCACCCACCAAGATCTATAAATCGAGGGGTAGGACATTCCACCAGTACTTCACTGGAAATATTCACTGATGATGTTTCCTAGTATGGTGACGAAACATCTGAAAACAAACCTTTAAGCTCAGTGAGCTAACTTCCATGCTTATCAACCTGAGCTACAAATCTCAAAAATCACTAGTCTATGGAAGTCTCAGAGTGGACTAATCACATTTTGTGATGCATAATGTTCTGGGTTATAGGCATAATGGAAATGCTACTGGCCTAATAGTCCTGATCTCTGGGCTAATGATATTGAGAAAAGGTCAAATTCCACGAAGGCAGGATAGGGAATTTAAATTCAGTGAACAAATCTGGAATTAAAAGCCACATCAGCAATAGTAAACATGACGCTCCAGGGAAAACAGCCCCAGCCTGTTCAGCCTCTCCCTATAGCTCAGATCCTCCAACCCTGGCAACATCCTTGTAATTCTTTTCTGAACCCTTTCAAGTTTCACAACAACTTTCCAATAGGAAGGAGACCAGAATTGCATGCAATACTCCAACAATGGCCTAACCAATGTTCTGTACAGCTGCAACATAACCTCCCAACTCCTGTAGTCAATACTCTGACCAATAAAGGAAATCATACCAAACACCTTCTTCACTATCCCATCTACCTGCGACTCTACTTTCAAAGGGCTATGAACCTGCACTCCAAGGTCTCTTTGTTCAGCAACACTCCCTAGGACCATACAATTAAGTGTATAAGTCCTGCTAAGATTTGCTTTCCCAAAATGCAGCACCTCGCATTTATCTGAATTAAACTCCATCTGCCACTTCTCAGCCCATTGACCCAACTGATCAAGATCCCATTGTAATCTACATTATCTCCAATTTTGGTGTCATCTGCAAACTTACTAACTATACCTCATATGTTCATATCCAAATGATTTATACTAAATGACAAAAAGTCGTGGACCCAACACAGATCCTTGTGGCACTCCACTGGTCACAGTACTCAAATCTGTGAGAAACCCTCCTCCACCACCACCCCCCTCTGTCTTTGAGCCGGTTCTGTATCCAAATGGCTAGTTTGCCCAGTATTCCATTCGATCTAACCTTGCTAACAAGTCTCCTACTGGTAACCTTGTCAAAAGTCTTACTGAAGTCCATACAGATCACATCCTCCATCCTGCCCTCATCAATCCTCTGTCACTCCCTCAAAAAACTCAATCGTTTGAGAGATGTGATTTCACACACAAAGCCATGCTGACTATCCCTAATCAGTCCTTGCCTGTCCAAATACATGTACATCCTGTCCCTCAGGATTCCCTCCAACAACTTGCCCACCACCGAGGTCAGGCTCGTCGGTCTATAGTTCCCTGGCTTGTCCTTACCACAGTGGCACCACGTTAGCCAACCTCCAGTCTTCCACCCAACCTCACCTGTGACTGACGATGATACAAATATCTCAGCAAGGGACCCAGCAATCACATCCCTAGTTTCCCAGAGTTCGAGGGTACACCTGATTGGGTCCTGGGGATTTATCCACTTTTGTGCATTAAGAAATCCAGCACTTCCTCCTCTGTAATCTGGACATTTTGCAAGATGTCGCCCTCTATTTCCCTATATTCTATATCTTCCATATCGTTCTCCACAGTAAACACTGATGAAAAGTACTCGTTTAGTATCTCGTCCATCTCCTGTGGCTCCACACAAAGGCCACTTTGCTGATCTTTGAGGGGCCCTATTCTCTCCCTAGATATCCTTGTGTCCTTAAAATGTATTTGTAAACACTCTCTGGATTCTCCTTAATTCTATTTGCCAAAGTTATCTCATGTCCCCTTTTTGCCCTCCTGATTTCCCTCTTTAGTATACTCCTACTTCCTTTATTGCCTAAGGATTCATTCGATCTAATCTACACCTGACATATGCTTCCTTCTTTTTCTTAACCAAACCCTCAATTTCTCCAGTCATCCAGTATTCCCTACATCTAACAGCCTTCCACAGGAGTATAGTGTCTCTGGACTCCCGTTATCTCATTTCTGAAGGCTTCCCATTTTCCAACCATCCCTTTACCTGCAATCATCTGCCCCCAATCAGCTTTTGAAAGTCTTGCCTAATACCATCAAAGCTAACCTTCCTTCAATTTAGGACTTGAACTTTTAGATCTGGTCTATCCTTTTCCATCACTATTTTAAAACTAATAGAACTATGGCCACTGACCCCAAAGTGAGGGACTGACAGAAAGCAAACTGTAGGCCAGTCAGCCGAACTTTTGTTATGAAAATGCTAGAGTCCAATATGAAAGGAAGAAATAACAGAACATTTAGAGAAGCTTAACTCAGGCAACATGTTGTGTGACAGTGAAGTCATACTTCATGAATGTGCTAGACTTCTTAGAAGACAGTTGATAAAGGCAAAAGGGAGATGCATTTGCATTTTTAGAAAACATTTGATAAAGGGGGCACATCAAAAAAATTGCATAAGACAGGAGCCCATCATAGTGGGAGTAATGTATTGGTATGCATTGAGGATTGGTTAATGCACAAGATAGAATGGGCATTAATGGGGCTCAGTTTGAAAAGACAACTAGTGGATTACCACAAGGATCAGTCCAAAGGACTCAGTTATTTAACATCTATATAATTGACTTGGAAGAGGCAGAGTATAATATATTTAAATATCCTCATGATACAAATCTAGGTGGGACGGCATATTGCAACAAGGACATTAACAGAGGGGTATATCGTTAGGCTGAGTAAGTAGGCAAACCTTGGCAGCCGGTGTTTAATGTAGCAAAGTGAGCTCATGCACTTTGAAAGGAAGAATAAAAAAGCCACACAAACAACTGCTGAAAAAGCTCAGCAGGACAAAAATCAGTTAACATTTCAGGTCGACCTGCTGAGCTTTTCCAGCAATTTGTGTTTGTTGCTGATTTACAGCATCTGCAGTTCTTTGGGTTTTTCCTCAAAAATGCAGATTGTTTCAGTGGAGAAGTGTAGAAGGAACTGGACATTCTTGTATATGAAATAAGACGGTAGCATGTAGTTGCAGCATGTAATTAAATGGGCAAATGAATTTTTGGCCTTGATTACCTGAGGTTGGAAGTTAAAAGTACAGAAGTCTTGGAACGACTGTAGAGTGTGTTCACGAGGCCAAACCTGGAGTTCTGGATAAGTTTTAGAATATAGAACAATACAGCACAGAACAGGCCCTTCGGCCCACGATGTTGTGCCAAACATTTGTCCTAGCTTAAGCACCCATCCATGTACCTATCCAATTGCTGCTTAAAGGTCGCCAATGATTCTGACTCTGCCACTCCCACAGGCAGCGACCAGAACTGCACACAGTACTCCAACTGTGGCCTAACCAAAGTCCTGTACAGCTGTAACATCACTTCACGACTCTTGAATTCAATCCCTCTGCTAATGAACGATAATACTCCATGGGCCTTCTTACAAACTCTATCCACCTGAGTGGCAACCTTCAAAGATCTATGTACATAGACCCCAAGATCCCTCTGTTCCTCCACCTGACTAAGAACCCTACCATTAACCCTGTATTCCGCATTCTTATTTGTTCTTCCAAAATGGACAACCTCACACTTGGCAGGGTTGAACTCCATCTGCCACTCCTCAGCCCAGCTCTGCATCATATCTAAGTCCCTCTGTAGCCGACAACAGCCCTCCTCACTGTCCACAACTCCACTTATCTTCGTATCATCTGCAAATTTACTGACCCATCCTTCGACTCCCTCATCTAAGTCATTAATAAAAATTACAAACAGCAGAGGACCCAGAACTGATCCCTGCGGAACTCGACTTGTAACTGGGCTCCAGGCTGAATATTTACTATCTACCACCACTCTCTGACTTCGACTGGTTAGCCAGTTTTCTATCCAATTGGCCAAATTTCCCTCTATCCCATGCCTCCTGACTTTCCGCATAAGACTACCATGGGGAACTTTGTCAAATGCCTTACTAAAATCCATGTACACTACATCCACTGCTCTTCCCTCATCCACATGCTTGGTCACCTCCTCAAATAATTCAATAAGACTTGTAAGGCAAGACCTACCCTTCACAAATCCGTGCTGGCTGTCCCTAATCAAGCAGTGTCTTTCCAGATACTCATAAATCCTATCCCTCAGTACCCTTTCCATTACTTTGCCTACCACCGAAGTAAGACTAACTGGCCTGTAATTCCTGGGGTTATCCCTATTCCCTTTTTTGAACAGAGGCACAACATTCGCCACTCTCCAGTCCCCTGGTACCACCCCTGTTGAAAAAGATAACGGGCATTGAACACAATTTAAAAAAGACTCATTAGGCTAATTCCTGGGTTAAATAGATTATTCATTAGTTGTTCTTGATGAGTCAAAGGCCATATTAATGTAGAGTTCGGAACAACGAGGGGTGATCTTGATTTTGAGGGGACTTTACAGTGTATATGTTGAGAAGATATTCCCACTACCGGAGGATTCTCAAGCCAAAGGACAGTTACTGAATAAGGGGAGGCATTAAAACTGAGATGCAAAGCAACTGCTTCTCCAGTGGGTAGCAAATGTCTAGGATTCTCTTTTTAAATGCTCTGATCTAAGTAGAGGGAAGGCATTTATTTTCAATTTTGGGGGTGTTGAGGGTTATGAAGAGCTGTTGCAAAAAAATGGCAGAGCAAGTTTGACAGATTGATCAACCTACTTTATGTTCAAGACTAAAGTGAATGCAAAAATGATTTTACCAAATACAAATTAATAACTTGCATTTATATGCATCTAGCTGTACATTTTGCCAAATTACAAGATTTTTGTTCTGCCACAATGTCAACAAAAAACCCAAGTAACTGACAGAAATCAAATAAAATTTAACTGAGTTTTTCCCAGGAAATGTCACAACTAATTGAACTGACCAAAAGCTCGGTCAAAAAAATTGATTTTTAGTTTGTGACCAAGTGTCTCAGGTATTTAGGATGAGGATATAAGAGGGGGAAATGTATACAAAAATACACTGACTGACAGAAATAAAGTAGGAAGTCAGTCTCCTCTGCAGCATAAACATAGACCAGTTAGGCTAAATGGCCTGTTTCTATGCTGTATATCCAACGCAACTCAATGTAAGTACCCTCCTCAGATTAGCCTCAGACTCTGAAAAAGTAAAATAGGTTGATATACAATGCTTGTAATTGAACCATTTCACTGTCAATCACATTTTTTTTTAAAAAAATCACAAAATGTAATACCTTGTATGGCGAGGACTCTATCCTCTCTCCAAATAACACCTGTCCCAAATTTTCAGAAGGTCTTTTCTCAGTTTCATTCTGACAGAAGTCAAACCTTTAAAAAGTAAACTAAATGGTAATTATACTGTCAATTCCAGCTTTAACAAGCAAACAATAGTAAATATTAATTTTAATACAACCTGTGAGACTGTAGGAAACAATCTTATACAGTTAATAAAAATGGGAAGCAGCAACTATGTGAGCTGTCACATTTCCAGCACAATTTACAGTTTGGAAAGGAACTTAAGCAAAGGCTCAACATTGAATGTTTCAAAAATTAAATGACCATGCAAAATCAAACTATGATACCTTCAGGGGTCATATGCAACCTGAATTTCATTGATTGATATGAACTGTGTTGCAATGCGCATTTTGATGACATGCACAATAGAGGGCCCTTCAGGATTTAAACAAATCCTCACTATGAAATGAACACCTGATAAACAACATGATACCATAGTTACACAGCTGGAGGATCTGCTAACCCTTCTCAGCAAACAAGCAAAACCTCGTTATATGTAACACAGAACGCTAAACAAGGAAGGGTTATTCACTCCAGAAAACCTGCCTACCACATGCAAACTGGACTCAATCTTGAGAAGAACTGCATAAATACTCCCAGACATAAATATCGTAGTTATAAATATTATAAACTACAGAATACTTACCCATCACCATATCTCCACTGTTCAGCACAAACCGAAATCTGATCTTTGCACTACATCTTGCTCATCCCCTCACAAGAGCCCTAGAATCTCAACAACCTGGAAACCTTCATAATCCATTAAGTATTTAAATTATTTAAGTATTTGTAAACACAGACACCCAAGGTATAACATATTTATCTGAAAGATATGGAATTTCACACCAGAATGCCATCCTGTTCAAGTACTTCAACTACAGAACAGTACCTGAAATACTAATTTTGATTCCTCTCCACAGATACTGCCAGACCTGAGATTGTCTAATTTCTGTTGTTTCAGATTTCCAACATGTGCAGTTCCTTCAGGTTTTCTTCTCCCCTCAGTCTGTTTTGTACATTGGATACCATGGGAATATCATATCTGCCGGTTTCAGCATTTTATACAGCAGGATGGTTGAGGGTTGAGACAGCAAGTCACTAACTCTGGGTCAGAAGGCCTGGGCTCACGTCCTTCATGCTCTAGAAAGTATAATATATCTGAATAGCTGATTAAAAATCTGTGTATGACCATGTGATTATGATTCTAACTAGCAATCCAGAAGCCTGGACTAAAAAATCCAGACATTCACACAAATTCCATCATTGCAGTTTAAGAATAAAAAGCTGATAATACTCACTGCACTGTGCTAAACACCCATGAGCTCACTCATGTCCTCCCTGATTCTGGCAGATTTACCAATCCAGTCCTATATCCCACTTTAAAGATCCACAAGGGAACTGGTGACCCCACTAACATTTTTAAAGAGGATACTTCCCTGAGGCCAGATATTGGGGATATTCTATTATTGAATAGATTTACAGATGAATGATGATTTTTGGTCCACCAGGGAATCGAGAGAGCGCGCAAGAGAGAGAGAGAGAGAGCGAGCGAAGGTAGAAAAGTGAAGTTGAAGCTCAAATCAAACTTCAGTCAATCAGTGAAGCAGGTACAATAAGCCTTTTAATCTATTCCTACTCTAAGTTAAAATAACAATTAGATTAAATAGTAAGTCCCTCCAATTTAAAAGTTCCAAGAATTTAACATTTACAAATGTAAGGTACAGAGGAACCTAGATTATCCAAAGGACATGGGAAGGGTTAAGTCAAATGCCAGATAACATTGTTAGCCAAGCATCGGGACCTTGCAATCTTGTTCGGATAATCTGAAATTCAGTTAATCGAATGCCAGATAATTGAGGTTCCTTTGTATTTCAAAAATGTCAAGCAACTGTACCCACTGGTTAGCATCAGGGCTCTATTTACAATTAACAATTGCAGTCCTTCATAATTTATAGTTGACAAGTTTTAAATCAACATGACTGTTCTTTTTGCACTCTGATCTCGTCACAATAAAGAAACGCTGGGTAAAATCAGCAATTCAATATCTTAATAGGAAGTCAACAGTCATTGCTAACCATTAACCTGTCAGTCTAACAAACCAATGGACCCAAAGAATAGTTCCATTACTGGGACTAGACATCCCTCAGTCTCCACCGGCAGCACAGTGGTTAACACTGTTACCTCACAGCACAAGGATACCAGGCTCAATTCCAGCCTCAGATGGCGGTCTTTGTGGTGTTTACACATTCTTCCCATGTCTGCATGGGTTTCCAGAGGGCTCTGGTTTCCTCCCACAGTCCAAAGATGTGCAGGTTAGGGTAGATTGGCCTAAGGTGCCCATTGTGTACAGGGAGCTAGGGGGCTGGTCATGGGAAAAATGGGATGACAGGGATGGGTTTCTGGGTGGGATGCTCTTTGGAGGGGCAGTGTGGTCTCAATGGGCCGAATGGTCTGCTTCTGCACTGCAGGGATACTATGATTAGATAACATGGAATAACATGAAGGGCATGTGCCCGAAACGTCGAATCTTCTGTTCCCTAGATGCTGCCTGACCTGCTGTGCTGTTCCAGCAATAAAGTTTCAGCTTTGATCTCCAGCGTCTGCAGACCTCACTTTCTCCTCGATAACATGGAATACCCTACTTAGATACCTTAGGATTGAAGATGCTTTCATTCCATCCATTTTCTGTGACTAAATGAACAAATACTGGATCTATCACAGCTATGACAACTTTTTTCTCCATCTGTGATAGTCAGAAATAGGTTGTTTCTTGGCTTCTTTGATTTGGACTCGAGATTCCCATGAGTCAGTGGTGCTATGTATTTTCCCAGGGAGAATTTGAAGGATTCTAAGCTTCCTGTGCTCTCCTGGTAACCACTTGCCATGTCAGAGCTCAGAGTATAAAGCTCACTTTGGAAGTTTTGTCTCAGGCAAATGGATTATATGAGCTGCCAAGAACAGATCAAGTGTAAGTGTATAAGTGTTTCAAGTTATTTGCTGAAATGATAACGTGATGCAAGAAAAAAAATCTTTTTCACACAGCAAGTCATTTGAGTCAGGGATGCACTGCTTGGAAGCTAATTGACAATAACCATTGTCTTCATAATGGAAAGATTGGCCTGAGAGAAGTACCTAATAAAAACCAAAAGGACTGCAGATGCTGTAAATCAAAAACTGGTGGAAAACCTCAGCAGGTGAACTGGCCATACTAAATTGCCCGTAGTGTTAGGTAATGGGTAAATGTATGGGTGGGTTTCGCTTCGGCGGGTCGGTGTGGACTTGTTGGGCCGAAGGGCCTGTTTCCACACTGTAATCTAATCTAATCTAATTTAAGGTCTGGCAGCATCTGTGGAGAGAAATCAGAGTGAATATTTTGGGTTAATTGATTGTGCACACACATGTACATGCGTCATACTATCCTGTTTATCTTGTGAATGAATTTACAGGAATTTGGAGAGGCAGGTGTGGTATTTGAGGTACATAGTGTTGGACTCATGGTCAGACAGAAGGGCAGGAAACATGGCTGCCTTAGAGACCACGAGCTTGGTGCTCAGCTAGGCTTTATTGTCATCAAATGTTCCTCAGAACACCGACAGCAATGTTGAACTTTGTCATCAATGACAGTCCTCAATGATAGAAAACTCCCAAGGTGTGGGAATTAACCCACATTGTTCAATGGCTCACTGGATCTTTATGATCTGGGGTGGGGAGCAATGCTGTGAAGAGCACAGGCTATGCAAACTGCTCCACAAACTGCAGCCTAAATGGTTAGTATTCACAAGAATGGTTCCAGAGAAGAAATTTCAGTAGGTAAAAGTCACAGAAGTAGCTGACCAAACCAAATTGCATAATTGGGTCAATCAACTAAAGGGGCTGCTCCAAAGACAGCAGTTTGGGGAAGGAAAGACCATCCTGTCAAATTAAGGAGGTTGGTCTGACATCTTCACAATTAAGGCGGCTCTGGGCAGAGTAGACAGTAACAAACTGTTTGCACTCAAAGGTTTCAAGAACTGAAATGTACAGATTTAAAGTAATTTGCTGAAACAATAAATGTGATGGAAGACAAAAAACTTTCTCACAGCGAGTGGTTCAGGTCTGGAATGCACCACTTCTAAGCTGGTAGAGGCAGATTTAATTGAGGCATTCAAGAGGGTAGTAAATTATATTTTAAAAAAGTGTGAAATAATGCACAAGGTAGTGGGGAAATGGTCAGGTGGATCGCGTAAATCCATGTTGCTCAGTCAACCAGTACAGACATGACAAGTAAATGACAAGTTTTCTGTTCTGTGACAATTTTCCATGATGCTTGGTGTACAAAAATAATAGATGTTAGAATTAAACTTTATTGCTTCAGCTAGTTCAAGTCCAGCAGCAATTCAGCTCATCAGCAGCTCTGAAACCTTCACTTCATCAAGCTGCATCTATATAGTTCCCTCCCCCAGAGCCGTTCAGACAGGCATGACAATGAGCAGGCAGTGTATAATCAAAGACTGAACAACAGCTGCATCCTCTCAGTAACTTGGTTTGAAAATGAAACAGTTATGCACACATCATTCCATATAAAGCTGGTAAAAATGATTTTTAACATGCAGGTCATAGATTTGTAGCATGGTTACAACACAGAAGGTGGTCTTTTAGCTGATGACATTGATGCTGGCTCTCCGTTGAAGCAGCTTTGTGTGTCAATGATTTTCCTCAGGGAAATTTTCTCTGCTCAGTTAATCAGCTACTTCTCACGAAAACCTTGATTTGCCTCCAACACACTGTACAGATCCAGTACAGGCTGCAGGACGTTGGCTTGCAGTCTTCTTTGCTACCACTACACTCAACTTTTGCAACACCTAGCTTGTTAAATATTACCAAGCAGGACAATAGTGCTTATCAGATGATTATTCTCTGCCTACTGATCAAAGTCCAAACATACATTCAAAAAAATGTTGATTTACTCAAATTACTTCTGAAAAACAGGTTAAGCAAGCAGTTTTACTCTACACTGACTACACCAGTGGATTCTGCCGACCACACAATATAACAAACTATATATGAAATTCAATACCAATGTCTTGCAGTAATTGACTGATTTAATCAAACAGTATATTTATGATGAGCAGAATTTACACCACAAATCAACCAGTCCACAACTGGCAAAACCCAAAAAGCACTACTGTTCGATGCAATTCCTCAATCAGGTAGCATTTGCACAAATTTGAATGTGCCAAGAACTATGCAAGCAACTAACTAAAAGAATTATATCAAGCTTATAAAGTTGCTTCTCTATAAGCAATATGTTCACACACTGACACCTCTGCAAACAAATGGAATAAGTTTGAGCTTTGCACACTGTCAATTACCTAGGAGTCCGGGAAGTTCTGAGCTCTCCATCGATTGGCCAAAACTTTGCCATGGGGAAAGCAAAATCCACTTGCCAACCAATGAGCAGCCTTTTCTGCTGGAGAATGCCTGAATTATTTAAGATTTGGAGATGCTGGTGTTGGACTGGGGTGAACAAAATTAAAAATCACACAACACCAGGTTACAGTCCAACAGGTTTAATTGGAAGGGTTCCTGATGAAGGGCTTTTGCCCAAAACGTCGATTTTACTGCTCCTCGGATGCTGCCTGAACTGCTGTGCTCTTCCAGCACCACTAATCCAGAATCTGGTTTCCAGCTTCTGCAGTCATTGTTTTTACCTACAATTGAGCATGGCCAATCCACCTAACCTGTACATCTTTGGACTGTGGGAGGAAATTGGAGTACAGGGAGGAAGCTCATGCAGACACAGGGACAATGCCTTACAATTGTGTCTTCCACAATTCTGTGCCTTACAATTGTGTCTTCCACAACCACCTGATGATGGAGTGGTGCTCCAAAAGCTAGTGCTTCCAAAGAAACTTGTTGGATGATAACCTGGTGTTATGTGATTTTTTTTAACTTCACAGACAGTAGCCTCAGGGTGGAGTCGAACTTGGGTCCCTGAGAGGCAACAGTGTTAACCAATAGGCACCGTGCCACCTAGCTCATGACCAGGTGAGTGTGACTTGCAATGCAGTGGCTGCTATAATAATCCCACAATTGCTTAGTCATTACATGCACACCATACTGAATCACCAGATCACAATATTTCACATGTTGTGACATTAAAACTGAGCTACCAATGCACTGACACTATTAGTTTTGATTGCCTGAAACTAGAGAGAAGGGCAACAGTAATGAATTGCCAGGGTGGTTCCTCATCATCACAATCCAGTGAGGATCGTTACCAGCAAATCCGAGTGAATACAGTACTGACCACACATGCCTGAAAACCAACACGTAGAATTTTCAGATGCAGCAAAAGATGATGCTAAGAAACAAAATCGAGGAGAAGGAAATTAAACAGGAAATCATTCATACATGAATATCATGTAAAAAAGTATGCTAATTAGAATGTAGGCCATTAAGCGCTGCAAAGCTGCTCTGCCATTCACTAAGACAGCAGCTGATCTGATTGTAACTTCAAATCCATATTCCGACAGAATCCTGATAACCTGTGGACAGCAAAGAGGGTTACCTCTGATTACAACATGATCTGGACCAGATGGGCCAATGGAGTTTAATTCAGATAAATGCGAGGTGCTGCATTTTGGGAAAGCAAACCTTAGCAAGACATATACACTTAATAGTAAGGTCCTCGGGAGTGTTGCTGAACAAAGACCTTGGAGTGCAGGTTCATAGCTCCTTGAAAGTGGAGTCGCAGGTAGATAGGATAGTGAAGACGGCGTTTGGTATGCTTTCCTTTATTGGTCAGAGTATTGAGTACAGGAGTTGGGAGGTCATGTTGCGGCTGTACAGG
>NC_057724.1:80694141-80695893 GCF_004010195.1 Chiloscyllium plagiosum
TGGTACGTGGATGGAATGAGCTGCCAGAGGAAGTGGTGGAGGCTGGTACAATTGCAGCATTTAAGAGGCATTTGGATGGGTCAACTGTCTAAATCTTTCTGCAGCCTCCCCACCTCCTCAGTACTACCTGCCTGTCTGCCTAACTTTGTATCATCTGCGAACTTCGCCAGAACGACCCAGTCTCTTCATCCAGATCATTTATATATAAAAGTGAACAGTTGCGGCCCCAACGCTGAACCCTGCAGGGCACCACTTGTCACCAGCTGCCATTCCAAAAAAGAACCTTTTATCCCAACTCTCTGCCTTCTGTCAGACAGCCAATCCTCAATCCATGCCAGTAGCTCACCTCGAACACCATGGGCCCTCAACCTTACTCAACAGCCTCCTGTGAGGCACCTTACCAGAGGGCCTTTTGGAAGTCTAGATCGATAACATCCACTGGGTTTCCCTGGTCTAACCTACTTGTTACTTCTTCAAAGAATTCTAACAGGTTTGTCAGACACAATCTCCCCTTACTAAATGCTGACTTGTTCTATTTCAACCCTGCACTTCCAAGAATTTAGAAATCTCATCCTTAATGATGGATTCTAGAATTTAACAACCGAGGTTAGGCTAATCAGCCTATAATTTTCCATCTTTTGTCTTGATCCTTTCTTGAACAAGTGGGGGGAGGGGGTTTACATAGTGATTTACCAATCATCTGGAACTTTCCCTGACTCCAGAACTTTTGAAAGATCACAACCAATGCCTTCGCTATTTCTTCAGCCACCTCCCTCAGAACTCTTGGATGTAGTCCATCGGGGCCAGGAGATTTGTCAATTTTTAGACCTTTAGCTGTTTTAGCACCTTATCTTTTGTAATGGTTACCATACTCAACTCTGTCCCTTGACTCTCCTTATTTGTTGGAATATTACTCCTGTCTTCCACTGTGAAGACACAAAGTATTTAAATTCTTCAGTTATTTCCTTATATCCCATCACTAGCTGTCCTGCATCAACTCGGAATGGCCCAATCTCTACTTTTGCCTCTCGTTTGTTTCTTATGTATTGAAAGAAACTTTTACTATCATTTCTAATATTACTGGCTAGCGTTCCTTCACATTTGATCCTATCCTTCCTTATTTCTCTGTTATCCTCTGTTTGTTTTCGTAGCCTTCCCAATCTTTTGATTTCCCAGTGCTCTTGGCTATTTTATAGGCTCTCTTTTTCTGTGATACATTTCCTGACTTCCTTTGTCAGCCGTAATGGTATAATCCACCCCTCTGGATAATCTTTCTTTTCTTTGGGATGAACCTCTATACTGTCCTCAATTATACCCAGAAACCACTAGGCTCTGCTTCCAGTCAAGTTTGATCTGTTCCTCTGATGCCCCTGTAATTACCTTTATTTAACTGTAACACCATTACATCTGATTTTGCCTTCTCTTTCAAACTGGGAGAAAGTGAGGACTGCAGATAGGGGATCAGAGCTTAAAAATGTGTTGCTGGAAAAGCGCAGCAGGTCAGGCAGCAAAGGAGAAGAAGAATCGACGTTACGTCCTTGTTGAGTCGGTCGTCCGAGATAGAGATGGAGAGGTCTAGGAAGGGGAGGGAGGAGTCTGAGACGGTCCAGGTAAAGTTGAAGTCGGGGTGGAAGGTGTTAGTAAAGTGGATGAACTGTTCAACCTCCTCGTGGGAGCACGAGGTAGCGCCGATACAATCATCAATGTAGCGGAGGAAAAGGTGGGGGGGTGGTGCCAGTGTAGCTGCGGAAG
>NC_057724.1:80696170-80725530 GCF_004010195.1 Chiloscyllium plagiosum
ACTATGAGGTTGGAGGCGGTGGATGGGAGATCCCCTGAGGTGATGAGGTTATGGACGGTCTGGGAGATGATGGTTTGGTGGTGGGTGGTGGGGTCATGGTCAAGAGGGCAGTAGGAGGAGGTGTCCGCAAGCTGACGTTTAGCCTCAGCAATATAAAGATCGGTGTGCCAAACTACCACCGCGCCTCCCTTGTCTGCAGGTTTGATGGTGAGGTTGGGGTTGGGGTTGGAGCGGAGGGAGTGGAGGGCTGTGCATTCAGAGGGTGAGAGGTTGGAGTGGTTGAGAGGGTTGGAGAGGTTGAGGCGGTCAATGTCACGGCGGCAGTTGGCTATGAAGAGATCGAGGGCGGATAAGAGGCTAGCACGGGGTGTCCAGGTGGATGGGGTGTGTTGGAGGCGGGAGAAGTGGTCGTCAGAGGGTGGTCGAGTGTCCTGGTTGGAAAAGTAGGCGCGGAGGCGAAGGCGGCGGAAGAATTGTTCAACGTCTCGCCGCGTGTTGAATTCGTTAATCCGAGAGCGTAGAGGGGTGAAGGTGAGGCCTCTTCTGAGGAATGATCTTTCATCCTCAGAGAGGGGTAGGTCTGGAGGGATGGTGAAAATACAGCAGGGCTGGGAGCTAGGACCTGGTGTGGGGCTGGAGCGGGGATCGGCGCGGGGGCGGGGACACATTTGGCGTGGTCGGTGTGTAGGCGAGTGACGTCACTGGGGGCGGAACTAGATGCTGCGACGGCAACTCCGGGGGCAGAAGTGGCTGCAGCGAATGCAGAAACGGTGTTGTTCCTGGTGGCTGTGGAGCCCGCGGAGGCCACAAATCTGTCGGCGATGGTCTTCCTTGCGATGGTGGAGGCGGTTGTCCGGGCAGCAATCGCAGAGGTTGCATGGTCGGTGGGAGCAGAAGTGACGTCATGGTTCGCAGTGGCGGTTGCTGCAGCGGCCGGATGGTTAATGGCACCCGAGCACTTCCAGAGGCCGATGGAACATTCTGGAACGGTTGAGGAATCCGGAGTGTGGGGGTAAGTACATGAAAGTTTTTGATACTTACTGTCTTTAATTTCCGATATGGCTAGGAAGAACCGTTTGTCTAGTGTACGGTTTCTTCTGTGGCTGAAGAGGAGTAAAGGACCTTTGCAGGTCTGTGAGAGTGTTGTACTGAGCTGGGGTAGGGCTAATTGCAGGGAATGTCGGTAGCAGCGCAAGGCTGCAAGCGCGGAGCAGAGGATCCGGAGGGAGGTCTGTTGCTGGAGGCTTCGGATTTGTTGTAGGTACTGGTTGTCCTGGTTGGGTCCAAATTTTGTTGGTCTGAACGTAGTCCGGAGTCCATGCGGGGTCAGTCGGTTCCGTAGACAGATGCTGAGGAAGCAAGTCTGTTTGAGGACGTGGCTGAAGAGCTTCAGGGCAGAGGAGATGACATGGGGTGTGCAGTGAGAGAGGGACTCACTGAGATCCTTGTAGAGGGAGGAGGAGAGCTTCTTCAAGGAAGGCATCCTTGCAAGAGAACTCACAGTAGGTTAAAATCAACTCGGAGAAAGTGAGGGCTGCAGATGCTGGGGATCAGAGCTTAAAAATGTGTTGCTGGAAAAGTGCAGCAGGTCAGGCAGCATCGAAGGAGAAGGAGAATCGCGTTTCGGGCATAAGCCCTTCTTCAGGAATGAGGAGGGTGTGCCAAGCAGGCCAAGATAAAAGGTAGGGAGGAAGGACTTGGGGGAGGGGTGTTGGGAAAGCGATAGGTGGAAGTAGGTTAAGGTGAGGGTGATAGGTCGGAGAGGGGGTGGGGGCGGAGAGGTCGGGAAGATGATTGCAGGTCAAGAAGGCGGTGCTGAGTCCATATCTCCTTCCTCAGCACCTGTCTACGGAACCGACTGACCCCGCATGGACTCCGGACTACATTCAGACCAACAAAATTTGGACCCAACCAGGACAACCTGTACCTACAACAAATCCGAAGCCTCCAGCACCAGATTCAGCACTTGCGCCCACACCTCCCCACTCACTACCCTCCAAGGCCCCAAGGGATCCTTCAATATCCATCAGAAATTCACCTGCACCTCCACACACGTCATTTATTGCATCCACTGCACCCGATGTGGCCTCCTATACTTTGGGGAGACAGGCCGCCTACTTGCAGAACGTTTCAGAGAACACCTCTGGGACACCCGCACCAACCAACCCAATCGCCCTGTAGCTGAACACTAACTCCCCCTCCCACTCCGCCAAGGACATGCAAGTCCTTGGCGTCTTCTAGCGCCAGACCATGGCAACACGACGCCTGGAGGAAGAGCGACTCATCTTCCGCCTAGGAACCCTCCAACTACAAGGGATGAATGCAGATTTCTCCAGCTTCCTCATTTCCCCTCCCCCCACCTTCGGCCTATCACCCTCACCTTAACCTCCTTCCACCTATCGTATTCCCAACGCCCCTCCAAGTCCCTCCTCTCTACCTTTTATCTTAGCCTGCTTGGCACACCCTCCTCATTCCTGAAGAAGGGCTTATGCCCGAAACGTCAATTTTCCTGCTCCTTGGCTGCTGCCTGACCTGCTGCGCTTCTCTTTCAAACTGCAGACTGAACTCTACTATATTATGATTGCTGCTTCCCAAGTCTTCCTTGACTTTAAAATCTTTTAAAAAGTCTGGCTCGTTACATAGCACTAAATCCAGAATAGCCTCCATCACAAGTTGTTCCAAAAAGCCATCCTGTAAGCATTCTATGAATTCCCTTTCTTTGGATCCACCGACAACATAATTCATCCAGTCCACTTGCATATTGAAGTCCCCCATGATCACCGAGACCTTGTCTTTCTGACATGCCCTATTTCTTTGTGGGCGGCACGGTGGCTAGCACTGCTGCTTCACAGCGCCAGAGACCCGGGTTCAATTCCCACCTCAGGCAACTGACTGTGTGGAGTTTGCACATTCTCCCAGTGTCTGCGTGGGTTTCCTCCGGGTGCTCCGGTTTCCTCCCACAGTCCAAAGATGTGCAGGTCAGGTGAATTGGCCATGCTAAAATTGTCCGTAGTGTTAGGTAAGGGGTAAATGTAGGGGTATGGGTGGTTTGCGCTTCGGCAGGTCGGTGTGGACTTGTTGGGCCGAAGGACCTGTTTCCACACTGTAAAGTAATCTAATCTAATCTAATCTAGCGCCCCTGGTTCCTCCCACTGTTGGGAGGTCTAACATTTTTTGCCTTTATGGTTCCTCAACTCCACCCACACAGACTTCACTTCATCTGACCCTATGTCATTCAGTGCCAGAGATTTAATTTCTTAAGTAACAGGGCAACCCCGCCCCCTCATGACCTCCCTGTCTTTTCAATAAATTCTAAGTCCTTGGAGGTTTAACTGCCAGTCTTGAACCCCCTGCAACCATGTCTCCGTAATGCCTACTACGTCATAATCATTCACGATGATTTGTGCCGTTAACTCATTTACTTTGTTATAAATACTACAAGCATTCAGGTAAAGCACCCTTTTCTTATCCTCATGATTTCCATCACCTCTACCCAAGATATCTTTCCCTTTTGCTTCATTCCTAGTCTGCCTTCAACTTAAACCCCGCACACATGCTAACCTGCTGCTTATCTTTCTACTTGACTCCATACTCCCTGTCGCTTTCCCTCGACTCAAGAATTAGTGACCACCTTATTTATCCTTTTCGCCAGAACAGTGGTTCCAGATCGGTTCAGGTGGAGACCGCCCCATCAGTACAGATCAAAAGGACAGAGAACAAAAAAATTTACAGCCCAGGAATAGGCCCTTCGGCCCTCCAAGTCTGAGCCGAACCAAATGTACTGGCTAAACCAGTCGGTCAATTCCTAAACATCTGTATCCCTCTGCACCGCACCTACTCGTGCATCTGTCCAGACGCATCTTAAAACGAATCTACCGTGCCTGCCTCTACCATCTCTGCTGGCAACGCGTTCCAAACACCCACCACCCTCTGTGTAAAGTACTTGCCGCGTGTATCCCCCTTAAACTTTCCACCTCTCATCTTGAAAGCATGACCTCGTTATTGAATCCCTCACCCTGGGAAAAAGCTTGTCTCTATCCACCCTGTCTATACCCTTCATGATTTTGTAAACCTCAATCAGGTCCCCCCTCAATCTCCTTTTTTCTAATGAAAACAATCCTAACCTACTCAATCTCAATCTTCCATACCAGGCAACATCCTCGTAAACCTTCTCCGCACCCTCTCCAAAGCATCCACATCCTTTTGGTCATGTGGCAACCAGAACTGTACACCGTATTCTAAATGCAGCCAAAGCAACGTCTTGTAGAATTTTAACATGACTTGCCAGCTCTTATATTCAATACCCCATCCAATGAAGGCAAGCATACTATATGCCTTCTTGACCACTCTATCCACCAGTGCAGCAACCTTCAGGGTACGATGTACCTGCACTCCCAGATCTCTCTGCCCATCAACCTTTCCAAAGGCTCTTCTGTTCATTGTATAATTCACTCTAGAATTAGTCTTGCCTAAATGCATCACCTCACATTTGTCTGGATTGAAAACCATCTGCCACTGTTCCACCCAACTCTCCAGTCTATCGATATCCTCCCGTATTCAGAGTTCCTTAGTTTTGTAATCGGGGCGATTCCAAAACTGATGCCAATGTCCCAGGAAACGGAAACCCTCTTTCCCACACCAATCTCAGTCACGTGTTTACTTCCCCAATTTTCTTATTCCTATGCCAATTAGCACATGGCTCAGACAGTAATCTGGAGATTATGACCCTCGAGGACCTGTTCTTCAATTTCCTTCCTCGTGCTCGATAATCCCCAAACAGGTCCTCCTTCCTAGCCTTGCCTATGTTGTTTGTACCAACGTGGACCACAACAACTGGATCCTCTCCCTCCCTCTACAAGGCAATAATTAGACCACACATGGAATACTTAAAAACAGTTTTGGTCCCCTTATTAAAAAGGAGATATATACTGGCATTGGAGGTAGTCCAGAGAAGGTTATCTATATTGTCTCATACTCAAAAACACTCAGTCTTGAGGATTGGAGTGCACTTATTTGGGTTTTGATGAGTGAGAAGTTACTTTATGGAAACAAGATTGAGGGGACTTGACATGGTAGATATGGAAAAGTTGTTGCTTCTTGTGGGAAAGTCAAAGACCAGAGGGCATAATCTCAGAGCAAGGGGTAACTCAATTAGGACAGAAACGAGGAGTTTCTTCAAAATGAAGTTATGGAATATTTTGTTAAACTGCAGAAGGTTGTCGAGGCTGGGTCATAAATTATATTCAAGGCAGAGATGGATTTTAAACAGTCAAGGAATCAAGGGTTATTTGGAAAAGATCAATCACAATTGCTCTGAATAATGGGACAAACTCAAATGGACTGAAAGGCCTAATTTTGCTCCAATGACTTACGGTCAAAACTGCACATTAAGTGTGGTCTCAACATAACCCTATATAGCTGCAGCAAAACATCCTTGCTCATATACTCAAGCTCTCTCACAATGAAACCATTAACCCTCCTAACTGCTTGGCCCTTGGAGAGAAAGAATTTTGCTGGATCTCAATTTTAAATGGGTGGCAGAGTTTTAAAAGTCACCGTAGTTCTGAATTCATCCATAAGAGAAAACATTTTAACATCTACCTGTTAATCCCCCTTAGGATTCTGTATTTTTCAAATACATCACTTCTTATTCTTGTAAACTCCAGTGAACACAAATCTAGCCTCCCAATCTCTCCTTGTTAGGCGACCTGTACATTCTCTTTAGCTTGGAGGAAGTTTACCAGACTGTCATAATTAACTGATTCCAAAAACATTTGCAGGACTCTGGGAAGAAAAAGAGCACAGGCTGAAACAAATTGATTAACTTTTTCAAAGAGTTAGTCCAAGTATGATGGGCTAAATGGTTTCCTTCTGTGGTGAAGGAAGATCATTCACTAATTGATACTGGTTAAAATCCACTTCCACATTGGGCAGCACGGTGGCGCAGTGGTTCGCACTGCTGCCAACAGCACCAGATTCCAGCCGCTGGCAACCGTGTGGGGAGTTTGCACATCCTCCGTGTCTGCGTGGGCTTCCTCCGGGTGCTCCAGTTTCCTCCCACAGTCCAAAGACGTGCAGTTCAGATGAATTGGCTATGCTAATAGTGTTAGGTGCATTAGTCAGAGGGAAATGGATCTGGGTGGGCCGAAGGGCCTGTTTCCACACTGTAGGGAATCTAATCTAATCTAATCTGGTGGAAATTAGAGTTTTTTTTTTAAGAACGATGTGATTTGGCCAGATGACATTCAACCTTTCAGGCCATTTGTACTAGTAGCAACATAGAATTAATATGACAAAAGGAGGATTGATATTACCAGAGAGACTTGTAGCAGCTGAAGAAGCCAGAAAGTCCAGAGATGTAAAGAGTCTACCGAACTCCATGGCAGGACTTTTTTTTTAAAAAACAAATCGTGCTTCTGATCGGTCAGCTGACCAAATTGTCAAACTTCCCAAAAAGCAGGGGGACCAGAGCCAGGGACCCTGCGAGATGATTCACAGCAATAAAATCAGACCACGCTCAGTTTGTCTTCAGTGAATGACTCAAAAGTTGTGGTTTGTGCTCTAAAAGAGTTTTGTCCATCCTGAGGTGGAGGATTTACAGTCATCAGTCTTCAACATCATCTGGGCGTGCAAATGTTAGGTTTAATTGGCCAAACCTAAGAATCAGATGCTTATTGTCATCTGGTCCAGAGTGTGTAGTATATACAGTTATAAAATGAAAACCAAGAGAATTATGAAAATACATTCATTATTCTGCATATTGCCTGGTTCCCAAATATCATATCATATCATAAATGGAGTTTAGGGGGGGGCTGAGAACGAATCCCAAAAAGCAACTTTCTGAACACTGAAAATGAACTCTGGAGAATGCACAAGTGGCATTATCCAGAGCAAGCTCCCTGGAAAATAACTTCACGTCCTGGAAGTGGGCAGCTTATAATCTTTATCAGCAAAATTGTGAAGCACAACAACGCAGCATTATATTTGATTGACGCAAAGTTACTGTGCTCGAAGCATCCAAGCAGTATCACATGCAGTTCTTAAACTGCAATTCCATATCCTAATTTATTTTCCAGCATTTAAAACAAAAACCACAAGCATTTTTACACTATAGCAGGTTACAGCAATATTTTGCTTGAATGATAAAGAAATTGTGGAGGAATCAAATTGTGATGGTCAAACTGGACATTGCCAGAATTAAACACATTTAAAAAAAAAGATTTCAAAAGATCTGAACATTGCCATTTGAACATTTCTGAACTATGAACCAAGTAAAAGACACAGGCCTTTCAAAATCTTGTGTATTTAACCAAAGTTCTCTTTAGAATCCAACTTCAAAATATCCATGTAGCAAACACTACAAATCAGATAGTGCCATAGAAGCTCCAACTAAAAGGAGACAGAGTTGTCAGTGACAAACAGAATGCATTGGATAAATGTGAGGTGACACTTGGGCAGAGCAACCAAGGCAAGGGAATATACAATGAACGGTAGGACACTGGGAAGCACCAAAGACTGGGGGACCTTGGTGTGCCTAAAGCTATCAGGATAGGGGAGTAAGTCTGACTGGGGCAGCATATGGTATACTTGCCTCTATTAGAGAAGGTATTGAATTTAAGAGGTAGCTATGCTGGAACTGCACAAAACATTGGTTAGGCCACATCAGAGTATTGTGTGCAGCTCCAGAACCCGTATTATAAGAGGGATATGATTGCACTGGCTAGGGAGTGGAGGAGATTTCCCAGGATGCTCCCTGGGTTAAACAGCTTCAGTTGTGGAGAGAGATTGCACATAGTGGGGTTATTTTCCTTGAGATTGAAGATTGAGGGGATGCATGAATGAGATGTATACAATTATGAGCAGAGGTAAGGTACTCAAAGAAATGTTTTCGCTTGATGAAGGGATCAAAGAGCAAGGGGCACAGACTGAAAAAGGTCAGGGACAAAAGGTTTAGAGAAGATTGCGGATAATTTTTTTTTAAAACCGAGGGTGTTGGGAATCTGGAATTCACAGCCTGTAAGAGTGGACAAAACAGAAATTCTCATAACATGCAAGCACTATTTGGATGTGCACATGCAATGCCAAGGTACACATGTATGGGACAAGCGCTGGAATATGGAATTACAATAGTTTGGTAGTCATTTCTGACCAGCATGGACATGGTAGACTGAAGGATCTTTTCCTGAGCTTAACATCGATGACTAAACAAAAGTGAAAATGCAGTATTCCTTAAATGGGAAGAAAAGAGAGATCTTAAGGAATAAGTTGCAAACTTTTAAATCAACGGATTTGATCAAGAAGCAAAAACATGGACCAAATATCAAGTAGTTTAAAATCATTTTACATTCATCACGAGTGGAGGGACTGAATTTTGAGATGCTGGGCGGGGTGCCAATCAAATTGGCTGCTTTATCCTGGATGGTGTCAAGCATCAAGCGTTGTTAGAACCACATACAGTTAAGTGGAGAGCACTATATAACAACCGTGACTCGTGCCTTGCACATGATAGCTTTGGGGAGTCAGATGCTGAGTTACTCCCTGCAGCATTCCACACTTCTGACATACTTGCGTCACCAGTGTTTGTATCACTGGTTCAGTTCAGTTTTTGGTTAAACAGTAACTCCCAGGATGCCAATAGTTGGCAATTCAACAATACTAGTGTTATTGAATACCATGGGAGCTAGTCACTGCTTGGTCCTGGCCAGGCCCAAACGGTCCAAATCTTGTTGCATTTGGATATGGACTGCTTCAGTAAGAGGAGTAGTTAATGGTGCCTAAACATTGCTTGCACAATGAACATGCACACATTTAACTGCAATGAACTTCCCTCCATTATGAAGCAACTGAAGATGGTTGGGCCAACGACCCTACCCTGAAGACCTCCTGAAGTGATGTCCTCGAAGAGAATGTTTGACCTGTGACAGTGAAAATCTGCAAGAAAAACCTAACAGTGACTCCAGTCATTTGGAGACAACACACATCTGGTTCACAATGTCCTTTCAGGAAGGAAATGGCCATCCTTGACTGATCAGGCCTACATTCGGTCTCTAACTGTCCACCAAACAATTAAGAACAGGCAATAAATTCATGAGCTATAAACGCTGGCATCCCAAAAAAGGAACAAATGCCTTCCTTTATACTGGATGATACTTGACATCAGGCTGCATTTGATGGAGTGTGGCATGAAGGAGCCCTAGCAAAAGTGGAATTAATGGGTATCAGGGGGCAAATTCATTGCCAGTTGGAGTCATACCTGGAACATGGGAAAACAGTTGTAATTGAAGTTAGTCATCTGAGCTCAAGGGTGTTACTGCAGGAGTTCCTCAGGGTAGTGTTCTAGTTCCAACCATCTTCAGCTGCTTCCCCCCCCCCTATGATAAAGGCCAGAAATGGGGATATTTGCTATTGTAGCACCATTCACGACTCAAATACTGAAGCAATTCATGTCCAAGATCTGGACAATATCCAGGCTCAGGCTGACTAGTGGCAAATAACGTCTATGCCAGAAATGCCAGGCAATGACAATCTCCAATAAGCTAGGTAAAAACAATGACTGCAGATGCTGGAAACCAGATTCTGGATTAGTGGTGCTGGAAGAGCACAGCAGTTCAGGCAGCATCCGAGAAGCAGTAAAATCGATGTTTCGGGCAAAAGCCCTTCATCAGGGATCTGATGAAGGGCGTTTGCCCGAAATGTCGATTTTGAAGCTCCTCGGATGCTGCCTGAACTGCTGTGCTCTTCCAGCACCACTAATCCAGAACCTCCAATAAGCGACAATCCAACAATCACCCCTTGATATTTAATGATGTTACCTTCACTTAATTCCCCACTATTAACATTCTGGGTGTCACCATGCACCAGAAACTCAACTGGACTCCCTACAACAGTGGCTACAATAGATCAGACGCTAGGAATACTGCGGTGAGTAACTCTCCTCCTACTCCCCAAAGCTGCCTACCATCTACAAGGTTCTGGATTAGTGGTGCTGGAAGAGCACAGCAGTTCAGGCAGCATCCAAGGAGCTTCGAAATTGACGTTTCGGGCAAAAGCCCTTCATCAGGAATAAAGACAGTGAGCCTGAAGCGTGGAGAGATAAGCAAGAGGAGGGTGGGGGTGGGGAGAAAGTAGCATAGAGTACAATAGGTGAGTGGGGGAGGGGATGAAGGTGATAGGTCAGAGAGGAAAGGGTGGAGTAGATAGGTGGAAAAGGAGATAGGCAGGTAGAACAAGTTCAGACAAGTCATGGGGACAGTGCTGAGCTGGAAGTTTGGAACTAGGATGAGGTGGAGGAAGGGGAAATGAGGAATAGTCACAAACAGCGAACCTGAGAAAATGGAAGTGATGAAGTACACGATAACTTGGGGTAAAGTAATTCCAAATTCATTTCACAAAGGATAATTATAACTTTCAGCAGAATTCCCGGATGAGGAGACTCAGTCATTTGGCCTACTCTTAACCCAGCTTCTCAGCTATTATCTTCCCTCAAATCACTGATAATCAACTGATCAATCTTCACTGCATGAAAATCTCAACTTCAAAACAGGCAATACCTCTGACTCAAAATATTTATTCCTGGCTCATCTTAATATAATCAACCTTAGGCTTCTGTAAAATGATAAAGAAACAGATTTCTCAACTTTTGCAGGTTGACTGACCAATGTTTAGTCTAAATGTTATGCAATACATAATATCAGGGAAGTCATGGCCATGGCCACAACTCCACTTCCCTGGCCACTCCTGTAACCATGGTTCACCAACAAATTCTCTCAAAATTATTTGAAAACATTTCCTCTACTCCTCTTTGGGAAGAGAATTCCACAGAAACTCTGGTTCTACACTCTTTGAAAAGGAGAAAAACCTTTTCACCAGCGAATCCCCTCAGGATCTTAAAACGATTCAAATGAAGTCCAATGAAAACATGAACATATCCAACCTTTCCTCATTCAATAGGCCTTTCGATCCAAAAATCAGTCAAATGAACTTTCTCTTGACTGTTTCCAATGAAATTATATATCCTTTCCTCAATAAGAAGACCAAAAATGTATAGCTCAATGTCCAGTACAACTGTCACAAAACAACCCTATTTTTACATTCCATTTGTATTTCCAATCACTTGCTGTACTTTCATATCCAGATCCCTCTGTACAAGTTCTGCAATTTCTTTCCATTTAAAGAATATGCTGGTTTTCCTTTTCTTTCCAAACAGACAGGTTCACATTTTCCCACACTATACTCACTCTACAAGATGTTTGCCCATTCACGTAACCTATTTGTATCAAATTGAAAACTCCTTACACCCTTGCCACAACTTACTCTCCTACCTTTCTTTCTGTAATCAGCAAATTCAACAACCAAACCATCAATCTATTCATTAAAGTCATTAAAGCTGATTATAAAGAGTTTAGTTCCCCAGCACGGACCCTGGTGGCATTCCACTCATTATATCTTGCCTAATCAAAAAAAGCCTATTTAGGACAATGATCTGTGCCACTATCTAACCAATCCTTTGTGCATGACAATATTAGCCTTAACATAACTTCATTAAACTTTTTATATATTAGTGTCTTGAGAAAGTCCACATACACCCACATAGATACTGAAATGAGACAAAACTGTACATATTGAGATCAGAAATGAACAAATCATTGTAGAAACTCGGCAAGTCTGGCAACATCTGTGAAGAAAACAGTTCTATGTTCTGAGGGAGACAGGATTCAAAACAAACTCTTACTTTCTCTCCAGACCTGCTGAGTTTCACCAGTAATTTCTGTTTGTGCCATACATATCAATTCCCATTTATCAGCTTAGAACTTTCTCAAAAGAACTTCAAGATGGTTGGCAAGATATCCCTCTAACAAAACCATATTGATTACTTGACTGAATTGAGACTTTTAAGATACCCTGTTCTAGACCAAAGACAGATTCCAATTTCCCCAAAACAGATGTTAGGCTAACTAACTTGCAGTTACTTGCTTTTGGTCTTCCTCCTCAAACAGAGGCATTATTTTTGCAATTTTTCAATCAGATGAGACCTTCCTAAAATCTGGGAAACTTGAAGATATCTCCTATTTTGCTGACTTTGGAGTGGTCTTTTAATATCTTAGGATGAAGTCCATCAGCATTCAGGGACCTGTTGGCCTTCAGATCTAACCATTTTCTTATTACTCTTCCCAATTGTTTGAAATTAGTCCCTCCCTTTTGTTATCAAGGTACAGTACACATCTACAGGAGTGAAAGCTGGCAAAGACTTAAGTGCAGAGTGTGCTGAAAAAAATTAAAATGTAACATTTGGCTATGAAACAAATAGCTGAGTTGCTATGGTAGACAACAAATTTGAATTTGACCAGTTTAAATTTTGCCCTAAGATACCAAAGTCTAATCGAACTTGAATTTTACTATTTTGACAACATCAAACCAATGAGACGATCCGATGTTTTGGAGTATAAAAAAATCGGGCATTTTGAACAGTTGGCCAGAGCAGCAAAGAGCACCAACAAACACAGACTGCCTGCAGAACCACTCTTTGAAAGGTACCTGCTCATATGAAATCTGTGTAGCAGAAGACCAAAGAAGAGACCCAGAAAAATCTAGAGGAAGATAGAGGAGAATCGACACCACTGACTGGTTTTGAAATCTGAATTTTTTGTAAAACCTTACCAAGGGGGTTTTATCAGATCAGTATCATGCTGTAGAGTGGGAGATACATAAATAGTCAAGATAAAAAGGAAGATTACGGTGTAGATATAGTTGTTATTTGATTTTTTTTTAAGTTAAAGAACAAACTGTTATTTTTTTCTTTAAATAGTGGAATTTGGTACTCCTTTGTCATGCATACTTTTATAGATTACGAGGCAATGTGAGCTTTTCTATGTGTCTGGCTTAAATTACCAAAAGGGTACCCAGCGTTGTAACACTTTCATCTGTTGATTTGCAAGTATTTCTACTGTTATTTGTGTCTCCCACACAGTGAAGACTGACAAACACTTATTTAATTCATATGCCACTTCTCTACTTTTCATTGCTAGCTCCTGAGACATACTTGATTCAAAGTCACTTGCAAATAAATCCGAAGTTTATTTATTTTTCTTAAAATGTGTAAAAATGACTAATTAGATTTTATTTCCAAGTAACTTTCTCTCTTACCTTGATTTTCCTTTATTCTTATAAAGATTCTTGAATTTTGAAAAAAATTCTATCCAATCCTTCACTTTTTCTGTCAACTTGATGGTATCTTTGACTTCCTTAGTCAGTCAAGGATGCTGCATCCTTCCCTTTGTGTGTCTCTCTTTCTCTTTGAAAGCATTATTGCTGAAATGTAAATGTTATGTTTCCAAAAAATCCACCACTGAATCTCAACTGACCTAATATTTAACCAACTGCTTCTTGAGATCCTGCATTGTTTTGGCCTCAACCTCTTTGGGGAGTAGTGAATTCCACAGGTTTACCACGTGGTGAAAAACTTCCTTCTCATCTTAGACCTAAATTTTTCTCTTATCCTTAAACCCTGGTTCTGTATGACTCCACCATCAAGAACACCCTGCCTGCATCTAACCTGTCTAGTCCTGTTAGCATTTTATAGGCTTCTCGGAGATCACCCTCATTCTTTTAAACTTTAGGGAAAACAGTCCTAACTGAATCAATCTCGTGGCAATCCGGTCTTCCCAGGAATTTGGTAAATCTTGACTGCACTCCATTTAGATTGATTCCCTACAGTGTGGAGAAACAGGCCCTTGGGCTCAATAAGTCCACACCAACCCTCAGAAAGATAACCCACCACAGACCATTCCCCGACCCTACATTTACCCCTGATACCTTAACACTTTGGGCAATTTAGCATGACCAATTCACCTGACTTGCACATCTTTGGACAGTGGGAGGAAACTGGTGCACCGGGAGGAAACCCATGCAGACACGGAGAATGTCTGTATGGAGTGTGCACAGTCGCCCAAGGTGGGAATCGAACCCAGATCCCTGGTGCTGTGAAGCTGCAGTGCTAGCCACTGAGCTACCGTGCCACCCATTTATACCAAGAAAGCTCATATAAGGAGACCAAAACTGCACAAATGTACGAGATGGGGCCTCACCCATGTGCTGTATAATTGCAGCACGACATCCCAGTTCCTGTACTCAAATCCTCTCATTACGCAGACCATATAAATGCCTTCCTTAATGCCTGCTGCAATCGAATGCTTATTCTCAGCAACTGGTGATGAATTTCTACTTCATGAAACCATGATGACTGTGCTCGATTCACACTCACCATTTTCATTTACCAACTTCAGCAATTATCATAATACCGCTTCATTGTTATTCATGACTTATCTGGTCAATATGGTCAGGCATGCAATAAGAAGCCATCGATTTAAAATCGTGACTAAGATAGGGAGGAGAGGAGTTAAAGCAACAAGCATGTCAATGCAAATCATCTCTAAGCCTATAACTCAAAGGTAACTTTGCCAACACTGCAAGTGCTGTTTCTAAAGCGGGATTTTTCTCTTGTGTGAGGTTGCAGAAGAACACAACCATTGCATTAGAGAAGAACTACCTGTACTTCACATTCCAGTGACAAGTGAAGAGGCGGATCACATACGTCTGCTGTTCTACCTTTATGCAACATTATTGCAATTATGAAAAGGTTTGGCTAGAGGCTTTTATCCACCAAATTAATGTTCTAACTACAAACCTTAAAATAACCTTTAGTATAAGATTCCATCGTGATGTTTCCAGGCCAATCCACATCCAACAATACTCTGTTCATATTTTAACAGCTGAGATAGATTGCACCACAGCAGCCAAAAACAATTCATAACATGCAAGAAAATTAATTCACCCCATCTCTTATTAATGCATCATTTGTAGATCCAGATACACAATTTTGCAAAAGAATTCTTCCTTGGACCATACCCTATGAACCAAATAATGTCAAAAAATCATGGATTAGTTTTTGAGATGTATTACTCATAAACACAGACTAACAGGCAAAAACAATAACCAGAACAGAAAAAGTAACTAATCAGGCATACTTTTGTAACAACTATGAAATGGTTATGCAGAATGTATTCAAATATAGACTAATTTACACTAAAATATTAATTGATAAATTCTTAAGTGTACTTACACATCATATTCATATGGTAAGACAGATTCCACAGAGTCCAATCTGTTTACAAATACTTCAATGTTTGACTGAAAATAAAATAAATCCTTTTAAGTATTTGCATCTGAGTTAATCAACAATTCTACTGCTGTATTCAAATTACCATTTTGCTGAAATATCCAAGCTTCTCACCAACCAATACATAAGAGGGAAATAAAAAAGTATAAATTTGAGGTCATGCAGTCTATTTATTCAAAATATTACAATTCACACATTTATTGTTTACACAGACACAGATCATCTGCAAAATTTAATACAAAGAACATTTTTATTTGTAAAGCTTTTGATACACCAGGGCACAATACTATTACAGTTTCCCATTCTTTCATACGCATCAAGACTAAACAGTATACAAGAAAGTTCATCATTAAAACACGAACAGAAATAGACCATTATACTCAGAAATTATTCAGAGTCATTTTGCCTGAAGTGGGCAACCTTTCACCCTGAGTCTATGCCCTCTGGTCCTACATGGTCTCCAAAGAGATAACCTACCTGGTTACATCCCTTAAGATGTGCGTAGTTCTGGTAAGGTTCCTCTCCTCCTTCCAAACTCAAGTAGAGCTCCAACCTACTCAAACTCTCCTCAAAATCAACCCTCCTTGTCCTGAGGAAGGGCCTGTGCCCGAAACGTCGAATCTCCTGTTCCCTGGATGCTGCCTGACCTGCTGTGCTGTTCCAGCAATAAAGTTTCAACCCTCCTTGTCCAGGATCAACCTAATGAACTCAGACTACTTCCAAAGTCAGTATATCAATATTATGACCTCCAATGTCAAGCATTCTTATTGCATTGAGTAGCTTCATTTGGTACAGCTTATGGAATTGCTTTGGACATCCAAATATATCCAAACCTTACTCGGAAAACAATATTGCTACATACTTTTCTTACCACTTGCCGCAGCCTCACTGTTTAAGTGCAAATAATGAGGGTCATGGCCTTGACACTCTGAGTTGGAGAAGTTACAAAGAACACAATCAGTAAGGCTGCATGTTCAGTCCTTACTCTGTACTGATAGATAAAACCTCAGACTTAAGATTGTATGACGTAATAGAACAACGAACTGAACAAAGAGTATTATGCATATCAACTTGCAGTCAATAAAGAAAATATGCTTTGAAATCTGAATACCAACAAAATCATTTTCTTAAGTGAGAGATTAAAGAATTTATGCTACAAAATGTGTTGAAACTGACCTAACAGTGAGATAAGGTAATTAAAGCAGCCAGAGAAATATTAGTTATGATAAATATTCCAGTTATAGGTCCATGACTTATTAATAGTTTCGATAAAAGTTTGAGAAAAGAATCAGTTTCCACTGACAGGAGGGTCCATAATCAAAGAACACAGGTTTAAGATAATTGGCAAAATAACTTCAGAGGGTTTTTGGACAAGATTATCTCAAATTCATAGGCTGAAAGCAAATTTAAAGCTACACTTTGAAAGAGAATTGGATAAATCCTGGAAAATAGACAAATTAACAGGGCTATTGGAAACAGCAGGGAATGGACGAAGGTTGGCACACTGACTCAAATGGCTACCTTCCCTGCTCTATGAGAACACTAAAAATAGAAGTCAGAGCAGACCATTCAGCCATTCGATAAGACTGCAGCTGATTTGTTGCAATGTCATTTTCATGCACTCTGTATTGCTTGATGTTTTTAATATTACAAATCTATCGATCTCAGTCCAGAACATACTCAACTACTGAGCCTTTGGGATAGAGAATTCCAGAAACTAGTCACCAGGTGAGGAAATTCTTTATCTCACTCATAATTGTCCTGTCCCTTATTCTCTTATTTTTAAATAGTGTTCCGTGGCTCTCACGATCTTTCACAACTTCCCCATCAAAAAAAGGGAAATATCCTTTCTGATGAGCCTTTAAAATTTCCTAATTTCAATTAGCTTAGACATTGATAACTGATGCCATTTAACACCATTTTATAATCATCTCATTCTAAGACGGGGAGGTATGGTGCAGTGGTAACGGCATGGAACCAGAAATCCATAATTCAGGCTAATTAATATTCTGTGGACATGAGTTCAAATCCCTCCACGGCAATGGTAAAACTTGAAAATTACTTAATATTGACTGATCTAAAAACCCATCTGGCTCACCAATGTAAAATCTACTATTTTGACCAACATATGATAAGTAACGGCAGCAACTCAACTATTGTATTCCCTGGGCAATTAGGGACATTATGAAATTATGTCCATGCCCCCATGAGTGAATAGAAAATGTGTAAATTGAATCATTTTTGGACATAACAGCAAAGACATCAAAACTGGATCAAACTCCAACTTCCATCAAGTCACGTTCTGCACAAAGCACTGAACTGGAGCATTCTAGGTTAAAAACACTACCAAAAGAGAACGATTTCATGGCCAAAATGTAATCCCAGACTCAGTTCAGAAAACTTTCAAAAGTCGTGATATTAATATATTTAGACCCTAACCAAACTATTTTAATTAGGAATTTAGAAAGTTTTTGTCTCGAATAAAACTTGCTCTGAGTCACTTATTTGTTTAAATTCATTGTCAGAGTCATACAGCAGAGTGGAGAAAGTGAGGACTGCAGATGCTGGAGATCAGAGCTAAAAATGTGTTGCTGGAAAAGCGCAGCAGGTCAGGCAGCATCCAGGGAACAGGAGAATCGACGTTTCGGGCACAAGCCCTTCTTCAGGAAGGGCTTATGCCCGAAACGTCGATTCTCCTGTTCCCTGGATGCTGCCTGACCTGCTGCGCTTTTCCAGCAACACATTTTCAGCTCATACAGCAGAGTAACAGGCTCTTTTGTCCATCACTATCTCCCTGCGCTTGGTCCATTGCCTATGCCCTGGCATTTTGAGTACTGATCTGGATACCTCAAATGAGTATCTGCCTCAAAGTACTACCCTTTCAGACAGTACATCCTATAATTCTACCAGTCTCTGGGTGAAAACATTCTCTCAAATCATCTTTAAACCATTGCTCCTCACCCTAAACTTTTGCAATATGGTCTCAGACATGTCTGCCATGGGAAAATCTTTTTGTTTCCTCCCATAATTTTGCATACCTCAATTGAATACCCCCTCAGCATCTTTTGTTCCAAGAAAAACAAACCCAACCTACCCAAGCCCTCTTCATAATACATTTAATCCTTGGCAACATCCTGGTGAATCCCACAGTGTCGTGACCACAATTGCACACAAGTGCACCTGAGACCTAAACAATGTTTTATGAAGTTGCAACAAGACTTTCTTACTTCTACATATTCTACGTGCTGGGGGATGAAGGCAAGCATCCTGTGTGCCTTCTTCACCACTCGGTGCTAAATTCTTGCTAAGTCTGGGCTAAGAGCAGGTTCCAGGAAAAGTATGGCTTTGCAATAGCAAAAAAAAGCTTGGATATTCGATTCTTGAGCCATTGTACATGAATACATCAAAGAGGCGTCACTGCGCAACAGGTTAAATACACATAACTCAGCTGTGTACTGAGTCATCAACAGCCTCTTATAAAAACAAAATACACTGATACTTGGAACCTGAAGGAACAGAAAAATACTGCAAATACTCAGGAAATTAAGCAGAAGCTATTTCTTTTTAATCATTCACAAGATGTGAATGTCATCAGCGGATGTGGGTTCAATACTGTAACAGGCAGTGGAACAACAATGGCAGGTATTTTTCGATATAATGCAGAAGGTGCAGGATCAGTTCATTCCAAAGAGGAAGAAAGATCCTTAGGGGAGGCGGACAAGGGAAGTTAAGGACTGTACAAAGATAAAAGAGTAGTAGTATAACGTAGCAAAGATGAGTGGGAAGCTGGAGGACTGGGAAATTTTCATAATTCAGTTATCCTCCGTTGCTCTTTAAAAGATGAAATGACAATTTGGTTAGCAGTAACAGGGTAGGTCAGAGTCAGCATAGATTTATGAAGGGGAAATCGAGCTTGATTAATCTTCTAGAAATTTTTGAGGATGTAACTATGAAGATGGACAAGGGAGAGCCGGGTAGTGTACCTGGACTTTCAGAAAGCCTTTGATAAGGTCCCACATAGGAGATTAGTGAGCAAAATTAGGGCACATGGTATTGGGGGCAAAACAATGACTTGGATTGAAAACTGGCTGGCTGACAGAAAGCAAAGAGTTGCGATAAACAGATCCCTTTCAGAATGGCAGGCGGTGATCAGTGGGGTACCACAGCTGTTTACAATATACATTAAATGATATAGATGAAGAAGATTGAAGCAACTGGGCTTGTATACACTTCAGTTTAGAAGGATGAGAGGGCTTCTGATTGAGAAATATAAGATTATTAAAAGGATTGGACACTCTAAAGGGAGGAAGCATGTTTCAGCTGATGGGTGAGTCCAGATCCAGAGGACACAGTTTAAAAATAAGGGATAAGCCATTTAGAACAGAGTTGAGGAGAAACTTCTTCATCCAGAGAGTGGTGGATATATGCCCCAGAAGGCAGTGGAGACCACAAGTCTCTGGATACTTTGATTCTCCCGGGGAGAATGCGGGTAAGTGGAGTTGAAATGCCCATCAGCCATGATTGAATGGCGGAGTGGACTCGATGGGCCGAATGGCCTTACTTCCGCTCCTATGTCTTATGGTCTTAAGAGATGGTTAGAGCTCTTAAAGATAGTGGAATCAAGAATTATGGGGAGAAGGCAGGAACAGGATACGGATTGTGGATGATCAGCTATGATCATAATGAATGGTGGTGCTGGCTTGAAAGGCCGAATAGCCTACTCCTGCACCTACTGTCTATTGACAAGCATTTATGGAGACAGAGTTTACACTAAGTCTGCATCCATTCCAGTTAAGCTTTCATTCTTGCTCAATAGATGCTCTCTGATCTGATGTATTTCCAACAAGACTCCACCTTCTCAACGGTATCACCTCCCCAAAGCATAGTGACCCTCAGACTAATATCAGAATCATCATCTCTCTCTCTCTCAAAGCAGTCTGTGTTTGTCTGGGACTATGGACGCTTCCATGCATTTCCAATTTGGTTTTTATACCCTTTATTGCTCACTAATTTAAAAAAGGACAAAGGATACTTGGAACAGAATTATTGAAATTTATTGGTTATTTAAGGAATCACAAAAATCATGAAATTAAGCTACAAGGAGTTGTCACAAATGTGAAAATTTGTTTAACTACAAATTGCTCAATTTTACCTGATTGTTAAAAGGAACATGCAGAGGTCCCATTAAGAAAACTATTGCAATCAAATAGTTTTTAAATCAATAGCAATATATTGTTCTTGCTAACTTAACTCTACCTCTTTCTAAAACTCCAACACAGAGAAGCAGACACACAAACAACTATGATAGGTGAAGAGGCAAAACAAAAATAATTCAGCACTGATCTGGCACCAGTGTGGATGAGTTGTTTTGGCTTTCTTCAGACAGCTTGCTAATCAAATTATAAATACCCCAATCCTGTCTTTCATTCACTAACTGAGGATGCACCTTTTCAATACTTTTGAAGGCAGTTTTTTTCCCTTTTGATTAGAAAGGAATTTGCAGAGCCAACTGTTTAAAAGGGAAATAGTGAGTGAAAACACCCACTGGGAGATTGTGCTACTAATTAGCACAAAAGGAACAGAAAGAAAAAAGGTGCTCTCTCATTAGAGGCTGCAAGCTTCCTCTGCATTGTCTACATACAAGGCTCTGGCCACTTACCCAGGAACCACTCGAGTGGTTGTTGCTGTGCTGAGCTCTGAGCCCATAACAACTTCGTCTTATTGAAAAATATATTTTTTAAACAGGGTAAAAGAACAAGTCTGGAATTTACAGGATTGACCCTGACATCTGCTGTCAATAAAGTGAGACATTATCTTGAAAGAAACCATGGAACATCATGGAGTATCAAGTTACCAGGACTAGTAATTAAGTCCTCAGTGAATGGTGTACCAAAAATAACAATTTTCAGACTAATTAAAACCTCTGATCCAAGTTAAACTTTAAAATATAGTTAAGTTCATTATGAGTAAAATCATTTGAACTAACTTGTTGTTTTTCCCCAAACTATATATACATTGTCTGTTGTTATTTTCATTAATAATATTGATCATCACTGAAGTAGGTAGACAGAACACTAAGATACTCCATGGATGACAGTAAAATAACTGGGGTCACGACTAAGAGACAGTGAATCCCAGTAAATTTTTTACAACACATCCACGATGGAATTGTAACCAGGAAGGCCAGCAGAACTGGGAACTATATGGCCAAAATTATTTTAAAATCACAGCCAAGACTTAGCATGTACGAGTGGGCACCACGTAATTCAAGATCACTCAAAAAATTGCAAAGAATCAGTGAACAGATGGCATGGCCCCTGGCTAGCAGGCTTAGACACACCCAGGAACAGGTCAACCAGGAGGTCCTCCCTCCAAACTGCTTATAAGCTTAGGTAAAAGAGGAAGCTTTTCTGGTGGTAATGAAACTAAAGGAGCTGGAATTCCAAAATAAAAAAATTTCAACAAGGTCACAAGATAAACATTTCCTCAGGCCTGTGACGCGACCCAAAGGAGTGTTTGATGATACACAGTGCAATATACACCAGAGTTTTTGGAAGGATCCCATTATGAGGTGTTGCCGCAGGAGATTCTCTAACCTGTACTAGGCAGCATTTTTGCATATTGCCAGTAAACACCCTCTGCCACAATATAGTGGTTCCACAATATGCGTTATTAGTACAGTTACTTAGTGTAATGTCAATACAGTTAGTTCATCTTGATTCCCGAGACATCAATTTCCCTCTCCTCGGATGTTGCTGGACTTGCTGTGCTTTTCCAGCATGACTCCAATGTTGACTCTAATCTCCAGCATCTGCAGTACTCGCTTTCGCCTCATTTTCTGATTAGTACAGGAAGTAGGTTTGGGGACAGTGGGCCTGTTGTTGCCTGAGAGATGTGGTCAATCATTGATGCCAAAAGCAACCCTGACAATGACATTTGCATGAAGTGTACCCAGCTTCAGGTGCTCACCAAATGGATTGGCTTGAGAAGCGGTTGGAGCCACTAAAGGAGCACACAAATGGAAGAGTATCACAGATAGAAGTTATTGAAATATGGTCACACCCAATGTCCAGGAAAATAGATGGAAGACCGCTTGACAGGGCAGGCAGTCGGTGCAGGAGTCCCCTGCAGCTGTCCCCAATCAACAAGAATTCTGTTTTGGATACTGATAAAGAGGGTGGCCCATCAGATGACAGCTGCAGGAGACAGAGCAGTGGCACCATGACTGGCCCTGCTGCAGAGGGGAGGGACAAAGCGTAGTAGAGCAATAGTGCTTGTAGATTTGATAGTCAGGGCAGAGATAAGCACTTCTGTAGCTATAAGAGATCTCCACGACGGTATGTTGCCTTTCTGGTGTCAGGGTCATAAATGCTTGAGCAGGTACATTAGACATTCTGAAATGGGAGAGTAAACAGACAGAAGTCGTTGTCTACATTAGCACAAATGATAAAGGTAGGAAGAGTGACAAGGTCTTGCAATGACAATTCAGGGAGTTGGAGCAAATTAGAAAGCAGAACCTCGAGAGTAGTAATCGCAGGGTGTCTCCTTGTGTCATATACTGAGTCTAGAAAGAGGCAGAATATAATTGAACACTACATCTCTATGACTTGGCTGAAGAGCTGGTGTAAGAGGGAGGGCTTCAGACATACATCATTGGGATGTCTTTCAGGGCAGATGGGACCTGTACAAGGATGATGAGTTGCACTGAAACTGCAGAGCACCAATATCATCGGAGGGAGATTCTTTTGTGCCACTCAGGAAAGTTTAAACTAGTGCGTCAGTGGGGTGGGAACCAGAGCAGCCAGTCAGTAAGCATAGAGATCAGGGAAGAATTTGAGTCTAAGGTAAATATAGTCAAAAGGAAGAGAAGTCAGGGAGAAGCCGCTGCGCCCGATGGAACTGGAGGTTGGGACTGTATTTGCTTCTGTGCAAGTAGTATAATAGCTAACATAGATGAACGTGGAACCTGGATTAAACACTTACAAGGATTTTGTTGTTGCTGTCTGTGAAACATGACTGAAATGAGGACAGGATTGGCAGCTTAACATTCTGGGTTATGGATTTTTTAAAATAAGACAAAGGTGGAAGCAAAAGAAGTGGGGAGGTTGCATTACTGGTTAGGGAGCATATTACAGCTGTGTTGAGGAAGGACATCCTGGAGAGATGTTGCAGCAAGACAATGCGTAGAACTCAAGAACAAGAAAGGTGCAATCACAATGCTGAGATTGTACTACAGACATCCTAGTGGAAGATACAGGAAAATTCTGAAAAGATGGGAAAGCATCAGGGTCGCTGTGGTGAGTGACTTCAATTCCCCTCATAAACTGGGATTCCCTTCGTGCCACGGGTTTGGATGGACAGCAATTTGTTAAGCGTGTCCAGGAAAGGTTTCTGAAACAAAATGCGGATAGTCCAATGAGGCAGGGGACAATACTGAATCAAGTATTGGGAAATGATCCCAGCCAGATGATCAATATTTCAGTGGGAAGCATTTTGGGAACAGTGATCATAATTCCATTAGTTTTCTGATGCTTAAGGACAACAGCAAACTTTGGATGAAGGTGTTAAATTGGGGAAGAATTGGGGCCATTCCTGATGGAGATGAGAATGCCTATAAGATTGTGCAGGTAGGGAAAGAACCAAGTTTTGGGTTGTGTAAGACAAAAGGCTCAGCTTTCATGACAGATCAGATAAGAACTTGCAGTAAACAATGAGGTGCTGGAGGCAAGGGTAGTAGTTTAACAAGTGAAAAAGCATTCATTAGGTAAAGCCATTTAACAAGACAAAGAAGCATTCAGTATGTAAAGTCAGTTAACAAGGTGAAAAGTATTCTTTATGTGAAGCCAGTTAACAAGGTTAAGAACATTCATTGTGTATCAGCAGATGGCTTAATCTTTACTATTTCCACTCACTGATTGTAGTAGTCACCCACATGTATGTTGCCTTTTCTGAATGCTCCTCCCTGTAAGTGACTATATAATTCATTAAGAAATTGCTGTTCGAGAGAAGACCGAGAACTCATGTCTCTGTGCACATGGGTGATCATTCTCTCTCCACCCAAGGCCCGGAATAAAGATGGAGGTGGTAAAACTAAATTGTGTCTGAGTGTTTTGTTTCAACTGATACGGACATAGGGAAATGGGACGATAAAGGGGCATATGCCTGAAACATTGATTTGCCTGCTCCTTGGATGCTGCCTGACCAGCTGTGCTTTTCCAGCAACCCACTCTTGACTTAAATTGGGAGGGTGGGGGTCAACTACAACCAAACTGGGCAAGAATTGGAAAATGTAGATTGGGAGCAAATCCAAACCTGACAGACAGGAGTCTCTCCAGTTGATCAGTGTAGTACAGGCAAGTTCCTGTGAAAATGAAGGATAGGAATGGCAGGATTCGGTAACTTTGAATGGCAGGGGAAATCATCTTAGTCAAAAAAAAGGAAGCATACCCAAGGCCGAGGCAGCTAAAAACAGGTGAAGCCCTTGAAAACGTAGAGAAAAAGGAAGGAGCGGAGCTCAACTCAAAGTGGGTGCTAGGAGAGCTAAAAGGGGCTATGAAATGTTCTTGTACAGCGCGGTTAAGGATAATCCAAAGGCATTTTATACATATATTAGGAACAAGGAAGTAGCTAAAGATAGATTAGACCCACTCAAGCATGGAGGAGGAAGGCAGAAGTGGGTACTTCAGATGCTGGAGTTGAGAGTCACGATTAGAGAGTGTTGCTGGAAAAGCACAGCAGGTCAGGCAGCATCCGAGGAGCAGGACAGTCAATGTTTCAGGCATAAGCCCTTGATCAGGATAAAGGAGGAAGGTTGTGTGGAGCGAGAGGAAATGAGTGAGATCCTTAATGAGTACATTACATCGATCACTAAAGAGAGGGATGCTCAAGTTAGGGATTTCCTACTGTATGAAAACCAGCCCTTCAGCCCAACAATTCTGCACCAATTGTCCGAACAGTAACCCACCCAGACCCATTCCCCTACTCTATATTTACCCTAACGCACCTAACACTATGGGCAATTTAGCATGACCAAATCACCTGATCAGCACATCTTTAGATTGTGGGAGGAAACCGGAGCACCCGGAGGAAACCCACGCAGACACAGAATGTGCAAACTCCACAGTCACCCAATGAGGAAATTGAACCCGGGTCCCTGGTGCTGTGAGGCAGCAGTGCCAACTGCTGAGCCACCAAGCTGCCCCAAGGTGTGTGAATACTCTCTGGCAAGTCAACATAATGGAGGATTGGAAGTATTGGGTGCCGTGAAATATCAGGGTCTGCCCCAGGGCTGGACAGGATTCTATCCCAGCATACTGTGGGAGGTAAGGGAGGAAACAACTGGAGTCTTAAATATCATTGCGTCTTCAGCCCCAGGAAAGGTTGATCCTTTGTTTGAGAAGGGAAACGGAGATAATCCAGGTAATTATAGACCAGTGAGCCTTATGTCAGTGGCAGGGAAGCTGCTGGGGAAGATACTGAGACACAGGATTTGGAAGGGAAGGAACTTGCTAGCTTTAGGCATGTTAGGCATGAGTGACAAGAATGGTTGGTCAACTTTGGGTGACAAGACTGATTGATGAGAGAAGGGCAGTGGATGCTGTCTATGTAGACTTAAGTAAGGCACTTGACAAGTAACCTTCATGGCAGACTTGTATAGAGACAAGGTGAGTCTCATGGTGAACTGGCAAGATGGATACCAAATTGACTTGGTAACATAGAAAGCAGCTGTGGAAGGGTGCTTTTCAGAAAGGAGATCAGTAAGTAGTGGTGTTCCGCAAGGAGCAGTGCTGGGACCTTTGTTGTTGTAATATCTATAAGTGATATGGAGGGAAATGTAGGTGGTTTGATTAATAAATTTGTAAGGATGACACCAAAATTAGTGAAGTTGCAGATAGTAAGAAGGATTGTCAGAGCATACAAAAGCAAATAGATAGATTGCAGATTTGGGCAGAGGAATGTCAGATCGAATTTAATCCAGACAAATGCTAGGTGATACCCTTTGAAAGATCAAATTCGGATGCAAATTATACAATAAAGGCAGAACCTTTAGGAGCATTGACAGAGGGATATGGGTGCACTGGTCCACAGATCCCTCAGTGACAACACAGGTGGATATGGTGGCCAAGGCAGCAGACAGCACTTTTGCCTTCATTGGCCAGAGCATTGAATATAAAGCTGGGAAGTTATGTTCCAGCTGGACAAAAAACTTTAATTAGGCCACACGTGAAATATTGCATGCAGTCCTGGTCGCCATACGACTAAAAGGGCGTGGATGCTTTGGAGAGGGTGTAGAGAAGATTTACCAGGATGTTGCCTGATCTAGAAGGTTTTAGTTATGAGGAGAGGTTGGATAAACTCTTTTCACTGGAAAGACAGAGGCTGAGGGGAGACCCGAGAGAGGTCTACATTATTAAGATAGGCACAGATAGTGTGGACAGTCAGAGGCTCTATCCCAGGGTGGAAAGGTCAACTACGAGACAGCACAAGTTCAAAGGTGAAAGAGGTAAAAGTTTAAAGAAGTGTAGGAAAAATTTTTCAAAGAGGGTAGTGTGTGTGTCTGGAATACTCTGCCCGTGGAAGTGGTGGCAGTACAGGCACATTTGGAATATTGAAGGTATATCTTGATAGACGTGTACGGAAGGCAAAGGGAGGAATACAAACCGCAAATAAGTATTAAGAAGCAAATCTAAAAGGATGAAAATTTGCACAGGCTTGGTGCGGCAAAGGACCTGTTCTTGCACTGTACTGAATTGTACTATATTGTATTAATTTTCCAATTCCAATTGATTTTAATCGAAGACATTAAGAGACTAAAATGCATTTTAAAAAAAGAAACATGGACCCAAGATGATTGAAGGATCACTGGACCACACAGAGGCAAGTTCAGGAAATCAATGTGGAATGAAAAAAAAAATGAATGTTTTATTGAAAGATATCAAACCTAATCAGAGTCAGGTATCAAGAAATTCTCATCTCCTGTTTTAATTTACATTTCTCTAATCAGGTGCACATATTGGACATGAAAGGCTTTCTACAATTCTCTAGCTCAGAAAGGGAATATAACCAGACTCAAGAATGCATAAATTAACTTTTTCAGTAGCTGCTTGGCTGAACAAAAGAAAGTAAATGGATTGGTAACAAAAAAATGACTGGGCGTCTCTCCCACTGCCTCTCTTCCATCCCTTCCCATCTGACCACCTTGATTCAACCCCTTCCTGTCCGTCTACTTCTTCACTACCCCCACCCAGTCTCCTTCCCCATTGGTAATTCTGAAGTAAAAGCAGAATGCGAGAAATGGTGTATCGCTCAAAACAAAAAGACATTGTGTCCAAGGTTCCTGTCTTACATTCATTAGGGTAATTTGCGAAACACACCAAGAAAGATGAAGTTTTTGCAAAGTTTCCTGATAAATGCAAGACAAACCTTTGACAAAATGTCTTTTTCTCAGCTATACTCACGTTCTGTACTATCAAATGCTAGAAACACTTAGTGGGTTGAACATTCACAATTGGAGATAAATAGAAACAAGTTAAATATGACTATCTTCAGATGACTAGAGTTTCTCTCTCCAAAGATGCCATCGTACTTGTTGAGTTCTTTTCAGCCATGCTGTTCACATTGCCATGTTTAGGGTGTAGGTTTGCTCGCTGAGCTGTAGGTTTGATATCCAGACGTTTTACTACCTGGCTAGGTAACATCAGTGGCGACCTCCAAGTGAAGCAAAGCTGTCGTCTCCTGCTTTCTATTTATATCTTTCTCCTGGATGGGATTCCTGGGGTTTGTGGTGATGTCATTTCCTGTCGTTTTCTGAGGGGTTGATAGATGGTATGTAGATCTATATGTTTGTTTATGGCGCTGTGGTTGGAGTGCCAGGCCTCTAGGAATTCTCTGGCATGTCTTTGCTTAGCCTGTCCCAGGACGGGGTCTTACATGCAGTGTGCTTTTTGAAAGGGGAGCAGACCTCACAGAAAACTCCGAGCCACAGAGGAAATCAATTAACCAAATAATCAATTATCCCACCAAAATAGTGCCTGCCCATTTCATTCAGATAATTGAGGTTCCTCTGTACATGGAAACAGAGATCTCTGTTCCTCTACACGACCAAGAATCTTACCAAGTTAAAAATCACATAACACCAGGTTATAGTTCAACAGGTTTAATTGGAAGCATACTTGCTTTCGGAGCAACGCTCCTTCATCAGGTGATTGTGTCCTGGTGTTGTGTGATTTTTAAGGAGAAAGTGAGGACTGCAGATACTGGAGATCAGAGCTGAAAATGTGTTGCTGGAAAAGCACAGGTCTGGCAGCATCCAAGGAACAGGAGAATCGACATTTCGGTCATAAGCCCTTCTTCAGGAATGAGGAAAGTGTGCCCAGCAAGCTAAGATAAAAGGTAGGGAGGAGGGACTTGGGGGAGGGGTGTTGGAAATGCGACAGGTGGAAGGAGGTCAAGGTGAGGGTGATAGGCCAGAGTGGGGGCGGAGAGGTCAGGAAGAAGATTGCAGGTTAGGAAGGCAGTGCTGAGTTCGAGGGATTTGACTGAGACAAGGTTGGCGGAGGGGAAATGAGGAAACTGGAGAAATCAGAGTTCATCCCTTGTGGTTGGAGGGTTCCTAAGTGGAAGATGAGGCACTCTTCTTCCTTTCCTGCCGTACCAACCAGTACCCTTGCACTGACACCCTCCTTCGACTGACTGAACTGGTGCTCACCCTGAACAACTTCTCTTTCCAATCCTCCCACTTCCTCCAAACCAAAAAAAAGAGTAGCCATGGGCACCCGCATGGGCCCCAGCTATGCCTGCCTCTTCGTAGGATATATGGAACAGTCCATCTTCCGCAGCTACACTGGCACCACCCCCCACCTTTTCCTCCGCTACATCGATGACTGTATCGGCGCTGCCTCGTGCTCCCACGAGGAAGTTAAACAGTTCATCCACTTTACCAACACCTTCCACCCCGACCTCAAATTCACCTGGACCATCTCAGACTCCTCCCTCCCCTTCCTAGACCTCTCCATTTCTATCTCGGGCGACCGAATCAACACGGACATCTACTATAAACCGACCGACTCCCACAGCTACCTAGACTACACCGCCTCCCACCCTGCCCCTTGTAAAAACGCCATCCCATATTCCCAATTCCTTCGTCTCCGCCGCATCTGCTCCCAGGAGGACCAGTTCCAAAACC
>NC_057724.1:80726071-80734493 GCF_004010195.1 Chiloscyllium plagiosum
CGCCTCATCTTCTGCCTAGGGACCCTCCAACCACAAGGGATGAACTCGGATTTCTCCAGTTTCCTCATTTCCCCTCCCCCCACCTTGTCTCAGTCAAATCCCTCGAACTCAGCACAGCCTTCCTAACCTGCAATCTTCTTCCTGACCTCTCCGCTCCCACCCCCACTCCGACCTATCACCCGCACCTTGACCTCCTTCCACTGCCCCTCCACCAAGTCCCTCTTCCCTACCTTTTATCTTAGCCCGCTGGGCACACTTTCCTCATTCCTGAAGGGCTTATGCAGGAAACGTCGATTCTCCTGTTCCTTGGATGCTGCCTGACCTGCTGCGCTTTTCCAGCAACACATTTTCAGCTGGTGTGATTTTTAGCTTTGTACGCCCCAGTCCAACACCAGCATCTCCAAATCAAGAATCTTACCATTAGCCCAGTACTTTTTATTCCTGTCGCCCTTTCCAAAGGGAATCACCTCACACTTTTCCACATTAAATTCCATTGGCCACCTTTTCGCCCAGCTCTGCAGCTTATCTATGTCCCTCTGCAACTTGCAACATCCTTCAACACTATCCACAACTCCACTGACCTTAATGTCATCCGCAAATTTACTAACCCATCCTTCTATGTCCTCATCCAGGTCATTCATAAAAATGATAAACAGTACATAACTAGCAGCTGAACTCCAGGATGAACATTTCCCATCAACCACCACCCTGTCTTCTTTCAGCTAGACAATTGCTGATCCAAACCGCTAAATCACCCTCAATCCCATGCCTGTTTTTTGTGCAGTAGCCCACTGTGGGGAACCTTATCAAACACCTTACTAAACCCATATACACCACATCGACCGCTTTACCCTCATCCAACTGTTTGGTCACCTTCTCAATGAACTCAAAAGGTTTGTGAGGTACGACCGACTCTTCACAAAACCATGTTGACTATCCCTAATCAACTCATTCCTCTCTAGATGATTATAAATTCTCTCTAGTAACTCTTTCCAACATTTTATCCACAATTGAAATAACGCTCATCGGTCTTCAATTACCGGGGTTGTCTGTACTTCCCTTGTTCAAGAAGGGAACAACATTTGCCATCCTCCAGTCTTCTGGCACTATTTCTGTAGACAATAACAACATAAAGATCAAAGCCAAAAACTCTGCAATCTCCTCACTGGCTCCCCAGAGAATCCTAGGATAAATCCCATCTGGTCCAGGGAACTTATCTATTTTCACACTTTCCAGAATTGCTAACACCTAATGGACCTCAATCCTGTCTAGTCCAGTAGCCTGTATCTCAGTACTGTCCTCAACAACAGTGTTCACACTGGGGAAAAAAAAACGACGAAAAATACTTAGTTAGCCGTTCCCCTATCTCCTCAGACTCCACGGACAACTTTCCACTACTATCCTTGATTAGCCCTAATTTTTGTGGTCATTTTTTAAATTCACGATATACCTATAGAAAGCTTTAGGGTTTTCCTCGATCCTATCTGCAATGACTTGTCAGGTCCCATACTCACTCTTCTTAGCTCTCTCTTTTGGTCTTTCCTGGCCTCATCCTAACATAAGCTGCCTCCTTCTTCCTCTTGACAAGAGATTCAACTTCCTTAGTAAACCACGGCTTCCTTACTAGACTAACTCCTCCCTGCCCGATAGGTACATAATTATCAAGGACACAGCAGCTGGTCTGTGAATAAATTCCACATTTCAATTGTGTCCATCCCTGCAGTTTCCTTCCCCATCCTAAATCTTGCCTAATCGCATTGTAATTGCCTTTCCCTCAGCAATAGTTCTTGCCCTGCAGTATATACCTATCCCTTTCCATTGCTAAAGTAAACATAACCAAATTGTGGTCACTATCATCAAAGTACTGACCTACCCCCATATCTAACATGGTCAGGTTAATTAACCAGTTCAAATCCAATGTGGCCTCACTCTTGTCTACATACGGTGTCAGGAAACCCTCCTGCACACATTGGACAAAAACTGACCCATCTAAAGTACTTGAACTAGAGTATTCCCAGTCAATACTTGCAAAGTTAAAGCCCCCACAATAACTACCCTATTAATCTCACTCCTATCTAGAATTATCTTTGCTATCCTTTCCTCTACATCTCTGAAAACTATTCGGAGGTCGACAGAAAAATCCCAATAGAGTGATCTCTCCTTTCCTGTTTCACACCTCAGCCCATACTACCTCAGTAGGTGAGTCCTCAAAGTCCTTTCTGCCACCCTTATACTGTACTTAACTAAATGCCACACTTCCCCCTCTTTTACCATCTTTTCCATTGTTACTGAAACTCCTAAATCCCGGAACCCATAACAACCAATCCTGTCCCTGTTCTATCTATGTCTCCGAAATGGCCACATGCAAGTCCCAGATACCAACCCACGCAGCAAGTTCACCCACTTTATTCTGGATACTCCTGGTGTTGAAGTAGACATACTTCAAACCACCTTCCTGCTGGCAAACTCTTGCGATCTTGAAACCTCATTCCTGACCTCACTACTCGCAACCTCCTGGACACTGGAGCTACAATTTAGGTTCCCATCCCGCAGCTGAATTAGTTTAAACCCTCCCAAAGAACATTATCAAACCTCACCGAGCCTTACTGAATGGTGGATTAGGCTTGAAAGAAAGATAATATAAAAAGCGAAGTGAAGATGTCATTATCTTACTAGATCATGAGACGCACACAACTGGTGTTAGTTCAACCTCAAGGGCATCACATTCAGACGAGGGCAAAGGTTGAAACAGAAATAGTAACTTTCATTGTAACCTCAGGCAGTGCAGAAATGGTACCAATGCTGTTGGTGTCACTCTGCATCACAAACCAGCCATTCAGCCAACTGAGCTAACAGACCAGAAATAGACCATTGAGCAAAATCATGACTGGTCTGATAATCCTCAACTCCATTTTGCTGTTTTTGCCCCATAACACTCGATTCCCAAAATCTCAGCTATACTCAAGTTCTGTAATCGACACACTTAGCTATTTAAGCACTCATTACTCCAGACAAATAGGAACAAGTTAAATAGGAAATAGCTTTATTCAGACAACTAGTTTCTGTCTCTACAGATGCAGCCAGACTTGCTGAGTTATCGTTTATCCTAGCCTTGAATATACCTTATGGCCCGTACTCTGCAGTAAAGAATTCTACAGATTCACTGACTTTTGAAAGAAGAAATTCTTGTCATCTGTCTTAAATGTGAGATTCTTGGAGATTTTGTCCTCTGGTACTAAAGTCTTCCACAAGAGAAAATAACCATTCTGCATTTATCCCTGTCAAGTCCCCAAGAAATCTTGTGTATTTCAACAAGGCTGCCTCCCATCTTTCGAGATTCCAAGTAGTACAGGCCCAACTTACTCAATTCGTCAAATGCAACTCCTCCACATCTTGTATTAACTGAGTGAACTTTCTCTGGACTGCCTCCAATGCCAGGATATGTTTCCTTCAATAAGAGGATCAAAACTGTTCACAGTATTCCAAATGAGTTCTGTCTGGTGCCTTGTATAGTTTCAGCATTTATTTTCTATGCCCTTCACCTTTCCTATTGCCCAGTGAATTTGGATAAGAACTCTCGAATCCACATGTCTGCGATCTTTCTCCATTTAAACAATATTCAGCACCTGTATCCTTCCTGTCAAAGTACATAACCTCATTTTCTCACATATATTCCATCCGCTAGGATTCCACCCACTCACTTGACCGACTTATATCCCTCTGCAAACGATCTATCATACCTGCCTTCCCACCTATTTTTGGGTCATCCACAAACGTGGCTACAGTATAATCAGTTTCCTCTTCCAGGAAAGAGATTACAAATGACTGGGCATAGCACTGATCTCTGTGGCACTCTGCTTGTCACAGGTTTTCATCACAAAAACAACCCTTCCATCTCAACTCTGCCTTCTATTAGCCAATCCTGTATCCATACTAAAATACCACCTCGAAGGAGGCGGGTTATGATTTTACTTCGGCTATTTTGTGCACCTTACCAAATGCCTTCTAAAAATCCAAATGTATTACTTACACTGTCTCCCCTTACCTACCATGCTCACACATAGCCAGAGATATACGGCAGGAAACAAACCCTTCAGTCCAACCAGTCCATACTGAACATAATCTCAAACTAAACTCATCCCACCTGCCTACTCCTGGCCCATATTACTACAAACCCTTCCTCTTCATATATCTAACCAAATGTCTTTTAAACATTGTTAAAAATCACAATACCAGGTTATAGTCCAATAGATTTAAATTGGAAGCACACTAGCTTTTGGAGCGACGCTCCTTCATCAGGTGAAAGCGGAGGGCTCAATCCTAACAAAATTTATAGCAAAACATTGTAATTGTACCCATATCCACCACTTCAAGAAGTTCATTCCACATGAACCACCCTTTATGTAAAAATATTTGCCCATGTCTTTCTTAAATTACTCTTCTCACCTTAAAAGTGTGCCTCCGGTCTTGAAATTCCCCATCCTCGGGGGAAGACAATTACCAGTAACTGTATCTATACCCCTCATTACATTATGAACTTCTATAACAACATCTCAACTTCCAACACTCCAGTCATCCTCTCAGAATTCTTGTAAAACTTTCAGGCATGATTTCCCTTCCTGGAGCCATGCTGACTCTGCTTGATCATATCGTATATTTATAAGTGATCTGTTACATCTTTTAGAATAAACATACTTTTTCCCAAGAAGAGATGTTATAGTAAACCTGCTTATAGTCACCTTTTTTGATGCCATTCCTTTTTATGTTTATTCAGTTCCTACTTTGTAGATTTGTGCACACATTTCCATCTCCTACAATGGCTACTCTTCTTTCTCCTACACTGCTACCCTGTGATGTCACCCAAGGATCTTCTGACTTAGTACAAGATTCTCCCAGTTTAGGTCTCAAAGTTATTCACTCATGAAATTTTATTTCCTCTATTTTTAATCACAATTCCTTCAAGACCTTGTTGAGGAGTATAAAATCGTGACGAGCATAGATAGTGAACGACAACAGTCTTTTCCCTCAGGTGTTGGAGTTCTAAGCTCAAGGGCATATTTAAAAGGACATGAGGGCTAACTTTCTCTTACAGAGAATAGATTGAGTGGAATGGACTGCCAGAGAGGATGCAGACACAGTCACTATGTTCAAAGTACATTTGGATAAGTACATGAACACAAAAGGTCTGGTGCGTTATGGGCCAAGCGCAGACAAGTAGGACTGGTTTATGGTTTAAACTGGATATAGACTAGTTGGACCTAAGGCTCTGCTTCCATGCTGAGAGACTCTGGGACTCTATAATCGTGGCCAGATTGAGGTTGTTGGATCTTTATTTCCAACATCCATGTTTGGTTATCTTTCTCCAAATGGACTCACCAACGTTTTTGACTCTTGAACTTCTGCTCCAGAGCTAACTTGCTGCTTTATCTTGCTGTCCACCCAGAGACTTCTGAGCACAAAACCACCCTGTCCCCATCCACAAACATGATCACCAGCTACTCTTCACACAAAAGTAACAGAACATCTTTTCTCTCTCTTTCCCGCTTCTCTCGCCCCCACCCATCCACACTCTTACAGAGATAAGACCATCCACAGCCCCTCCTCACACAAAAACGGGAGAGAGCACCTCTCCCCTTCCTCCTTCACTCCGCTCTTGCTCTCCCCCTCCCAGACAGACAGGACCATCCCCAATCCCACTCCCACCAGCCAGAAGCTGAAGTCCAGGTCGCCGCCTGTTTGCTCCTCCAAGCAATAAATCAGGATAGCTCCGGCTCTGCAGTTTCACCGTCAGCTGCTGGGGAGAAGGGAACAAGGCCTCCTCTCTCTCTCTCTGCCGCTGCCTCCGATTAGGGAGTGCGGGAAATAATGGCCCGGTGCAGCCCCAAGCCCAGGCCACGACCAGGCCTCCGGCCCTTCAGCTCCAACCCCGGCCCCAAACCTTCAACTCCAGCCCCCAGCTCTGGCCGGGCCTCCGGATCAGCCCCAGGAGGCGGCGGCGGCGGTCCCCGGCCCCCAGCCCCGGCCCCCGGCCCACAGCCCCGGCCCCGCTTACCTTACACGTCTCGGTCTCCTCCCCTTTCTGACAGAAGCTAACAGGCGCTAGTCCTGGAAGGTAGAAGGCGGATGAAGGCGCTAGTTGCAGCAGGATGGCGGTGAGGAACAGGAGCGGGGCCGGCTGCCGGAGCCGGAGACTGGGCCGGCCTCGGCCTGGGCCTGGGCCTTTCTGAGCAGCCGGAGTCGCCATTGAGTGGGAGTGGGGCTGAGAGCGCGGGGCCTTGTGGGTGTGGGTGCGGCACGGCACGACGACCCGCCTCCCTTGGCAACGAGCGCCATGGCAACAGGGTTCCCTAGTAACCGGGGGCCATGGCAACAGGCTCCCAGGTAATTGAGCTCAATGGCAACAGAACGCCTTAGTAACAAGTCCCTAGCAACAAGGTTTCCGGGCAACCAGGATCTCTGAAAACGGAATTTCCTGACAGCTGGATGCCCAAGGAAACTGGTCTCACGGCAACTGGCCTCCCAAGCAACCACAATACATGGTAACTATGCTCCATGGCAACAAGGTTGCCAAGCAACCATGGCAATCGACCTCCATAGCAACAGAGTTACTTCAACCAGTCTCCCTAGCAACTGAACTTTCTGGTAACAATGATTCGGAGACAATTTGACAACCACCTGATGAAGGAGCGTCGCTCCGAAAGCTAGTGCTTACAATTAAACCTGTTGGACTATAACCTGGTGTTGTGTGATTTTTAACTTCTGGTAACAAGTTCTCTAGAGAGCTGGGTTTCCTAGCAAACTGGTCACATGGTAACCAAACTCACGGGCAACTGAGTTCTTTAGCAACTTGTGCCCTAGTAACCAGGTTAAGCACCTTGGCAACAAAGCTTTTCATCAACATGGTTCACTGGTTACCAAGCTCCCTGTCAACTGAGGTGCCTTACAATTAAGGTTCCTGGCAACTGACTTATGGCCATTGGTTTCCATGGCACCCAGTTTCTGTCAGCCCACTTTCCTCATTCCTGAAGAAGGGCTCATGCCCGAAACGTCGATTCTCCTGTTCCCTGGATGCTGCCTGACCTGCTGCGCTTTTCCAGCAACACATTTTCAGCTCTGATTTCCAGCATCTGCAGTCCTCACTTTCTACCCGGTTTCTGTGACAAGTCGATTTCTCAGCAACAGCTGAGAGCGCAAGGCTTGTGGGTTTACGACCAATGAACAGTACAGCACAGGAACAAGCCCTTCAGCATACCATGCCTGTGCCAACACCTAAAGCCTTTCTAAACTAAAAACCTTTTGCCTCTACACAGTCAATACCCCTCTACTACCTGCTTATTCATATGTCTGTCAAGATGCCTCTTAGATGTTGCTATTGCATCCACCTCCACCACCTCTTCTGGCAGTGCATTCCATGTACTTACCACCATCTGTGTCAAAAAACCTGCCTCTCCCATCTCCTTTAAACTTTCCCCCATTACCTTAAACCTGTGTACCCTAGTAATTGATGTTTCTGACCTGGCAAAAATACTCTGACTCTCCATTCTATCCACGCCTCTCATAATTTTGTAAACTTCCATCAGGTCACTCCTCAACTTTCAATGTTCAAGTGAAAACAAATAATATTTGTCCAATATCTCCTCATAACTAATACCCTCTAAACTAGAAAACATCCTGGTAAATAGTTTCTGTACCCTATCCAATGCCTCCATATTCTTCTGGCAGCCTGACAACCAGAGCTGTACACAGTACTCGAGAATGTGACTGAACTAACTGCTGCAACATAGAGTCATATGTTGCTCTAACTCGTCAATGCCATCAAGTATCCTAAATTAATCTAATCCCATTTGTCAGCTTTTGGCTCATATCCCTCTAAACCCTTCCTATTCATATACCCATCCAGATGCCTTTTAAATGTTGCAATTGTACCAGCCTCCACCACTTCCTCTGGCAGCTCATGCCATACATGAGCTGGGAATTTGTGTTGCAGACGTTTCGTCCCCAGTCTAGGTGACATCCTCGGTGCTTGGGAGCCTCCTGTGAAGCGCTTCTGTGATGTTTCTTCCGGCATTTATAGTGGTTTGTCTCTGCCGCTCCCGGTTGTCTGTTCCAGCTGTCCGTTGCAGTGGTCGGTATATTGGGTCCAGGTCGATGTGCTTATTGATTGAATCTGTGGATGAGTGCCATGCCTCTAGGAATTCCCTGGCTGTTCTCTGTTTGGCTTGTCCTATAATAGTAGTGTTGTCCCAGTCGAACTCATGTTGCTTGTCATCTGCGTGTGTGGCGACTAAGGGTAGCTGGTCGTGTCATTTCGTGGCTAGTTGGTGTTCATGGATGCAGATCGTTAGCTGTCTTCCTCTTTGTCCTATGTAGTGTTTTGTGCAGACCTTGAATGGGATTTTGTACACTACATTGTACACATGAG
>NC_057724.1:80734709-80746233 GCF_004010195.1 Chiloscyllium plagiosum
CAACTCACCAGAATGAAGGACCCGATACCCAGCATGAGCAAAACCAATCTGGTGTACAAAATCCCATGCAAGGACTGCACAAAACACTACATAGGACAAACAGGAAGACAGCTAACGATCCGCATCCATGAACACCAACTAGCCACGAAACGATACGACCAGCTATCCTTAGTATTCACACACGCAGATGACAAGCAACATGAGTTCGACTGGGACAACACTACTATTATAGGACAAGCCAAACAGTGAACAGCCAGGGAATTCCTAGAGGCATGGCACTCATCCACAGATTCAATCAATAAGCACATCGACCTGGACCCAATATACCGGCCACTGCAACGGACCACTGCAGCTGGAACTGACAACCGGGAGCGGCAGAGACAAACCACTATAAATGCCGGAGGAAACATCACAGAAGCACTTCACAGGAAGGAGGCTCCCAAGCACTGAGGATGTCACCTAGACAGGGGACGGAACGTCTGCAACACAAATTCCCAGCTCGGCAAACAGAACCACAACAACGAGCACCCAAGCTACAAATCTTCTTAAACTTTGAATTCTATACACCACCCCTTACGTGAAAACTTTGTCCCTTAGGTCCCTTTTATATCTTTCCCCTCTCACCCTAACCCTATGCCCTCTGGTACTGGACTCCCCCCAGGGAAGAGACTGTCTATTTACCTTATCCATGCCCCTCATGATGTTATAAACCCCTATGAGGTCACCTCTCAGCCTCCAACACCCGAGGAAAACAGTCCCAGCTTATTCAGCCCCTCCCTATAGCTCAAATCCTCCAACCCTGGCAACAGCCTTGTAAACCTTTGTAAATCAAATGTTGGGGCTGTATTACAGGCCTCCCAACAGTGAATGTGAGGTAGAGGTACAAATATGTGAACAGATTATGGAGAGATGTGGGACCAACATGGTGGTGATGATAGGAGATTTTCATTTTCCCAACGTTGACTGGGATTCACTTAGTGTTAGAGGTCTAGATAGAGCAGAATTTGTAAGGAGAATTCAGGAGGGCTTTCTCAAGCAGTATGTAAATAGTCCAACTTGAGAATACTCCATACTGGACCTGGTGTTGGGGAATGAGCCTGGCCAGGTAGTTGAAGTTTCATTAGGGGATTACTTTGGGAATAGTGATCACAATTCCAGAGAGGGTCATGTTGTTTGTGGCTAGTTGATGTTCATGCGTCTTGGTGGCAAGTTTTTTTTTCTACATTGGACAAACAGGCAGAAGTCTAGCCACCAGGACACATGAACATCAACTAGCCACAAAACGACATGACCCTCTCTCACTAGTATCCTTACATACGGATGAGGAAACCCACCACTTCGATTGGGACAACACATCCATCCTAGGACAAGCCAAACAGAGACACACACGAAAATTCCTAGAAGCATGGCATTCCAACCGGAATTCTATCCAACAAACACATTGACTTGCATTCCATTTACCACCCCATGAGAAAAAGAAACGGAAAAGGCATCGCCATTGGAAATGATGTCACCACAGGAAATGGCATCACCAACCCAAGGAAATTCAAACATATACAGAAGAACCTTAATTATCCAAATATCAGATTATCCGAAGGAGATCTCGAGGTTCCAATTTTAACATTACATCAAAGACGTGTTTCCAATACTGATCGCGTCTTTTGTTTTCAGTGAATAAAAGTGAACTCGGCTTACTGAAATGCTGCCGAGAACAGCTCTGGACATCAATGGGATCCCAGGCACCATCTCAAAATGACTGACCACCCGCCTTCTCCCTCTCCTCACATACATTTCCTGGAGTTCCACACAGGCGTGTACCCTAAACCTCATGATCCTGTACAGATGTGCGTGCGTGCGTGCGTGCGTGTGTGTCTCTATATATATACTCACAATTTAGAGACTCAACCACCCCACCCCTCCCCCCCCAAAAGGCAGCAGCAGCAGCAGTCTTGTTGTTGGTGTCCAGTCCGGCTGCACCGGAGAGGAGGTGGAGGGGTGGTGTTGGACATGGATGGAGGACGATCTGCGGCAGTCGGTGGGGGAGAGTATTGGATGGGGTTGGGGGAGCGGGTGGGCGTGGGTGGTGGTGGGTGGGGGGCAGTATTGGGTGGGGTATGGGGTGGGGGCGCGGTGGACAGGGTTGGGGGGAGCAGGTGATAGGGCGGACAGGGGTGTTGTTGAACGGGATTGGGGGTGAACTGGGGGTCAGGGTCTCAGCACGGTGTGCTGCTACCTCGTGTCCTGAAGTGGACTTAACAGAAAACTCCGAGCCCAAGAGGAAAAGCATTGAATGAATTAACTGAATAATCAATTATCCAAATGAAATAGTGCCCATCCATCGCATTCAGATCACTGAAGTTCTGCTGTAAATAGAAAGCAGGTTACACCACCAGTGCTTCATTCAGAGGCTCACTGAAGACATTACCTAGTATGATGACGAAACATCTGAAAATGAACCTTCCAGCTCAGCGAGCAAACCTACATCCAGAACCTCAATCTGTGCTACAAATCTTCTCAAAACTTGTCTTTTATTCATGTATAAGGAGCAAGAGGTTAATGAGAGAAAGGGTTGGCCCACTCAAGGACAAAGAGGGAAAGATATGTGTCGCGTCAGAGAAAATGGGAGAGATTCTTAATGAGTACTTGGCCTCGGTATTCACTGAGGAGAGGGACAGGACAGACGTTGAGGTTAGGGATAGATGTTTGATTACTCTAGGTCAAGTTGGCATAAGGAGGGAAGAAGTGTTGGATACTCCAAAAGGCATTAATGTGGACAAGTTCCCAAGTCCGGATGGAATTTATTCCCGGTTACTGAGGGAAACAAGAGAGGAAATAGCTGGAGCCTTAACAGATATCTTTGCAGCATCCTTGAACACGGGTGAGGTCCCGGAGGACTGGAAAATTGCAAATGTTGTCCCCTTGTTTAAGAAGGGTAGCAGGGATAATCCAGGTAATTATAGACTGAGCCTGACGTCAGTGGTAGGGAAGCTGCTGGAGAAGATACTGAGGATAGGATTTATTCCCAACTGGAAGAAAACGGGCTTATTAGTGATAGGCAACATGATTTTGTGCAGGGAAGGTCATGTCTTACCAACTTAATGGAATTCTTTGAGGAATTGAAGAAGGCATTTGGTATGCTTTCCTTTATTGGTCAGATTATTGAGTACAGGGATTGGGAGGTCATGTTGTGGCCATTGGTTAAGTCACTATTGGAATATTGCGTGCAATTCTGGTCTCCTCCCTATTGGAAGGATGTTGTGAAATTTTAAAGGGTTCCAGAAAAGATTTACAAGGATGTTGCCAGATTTGAAGGATTTAAGCTATAAGGATAGGTTGAATAGGCTGGGGCTGTTTTCCCTGGAGCGTTGGAGGCTGAGGACCCACCTTAAAGTGGTTTATAAAATCATGAGGGGCATGGATAGGATAAATAGACAAGGTCTTTTTCCTAGGGTGGGGGAGTCCAGAACTCAATGGCATAGGTTTAGAATAAGAGGAGAAAGATATAAAAGAGACCTAAGGGGGTAGTGCATGTGCAAGAGACCTAAGGGTCAACTTTTTCATGCAGAGGGAAGTGCATGTATGGAATGAGCTGCCAGAGGAAGTGGTGGAGGCTCGTACAATTGCAATGTTTAAAAGGCATCAGGATGGGTATATGAATAGGAAGGGTTTGGAGGGATATGGGCCGGGTGCTGGCAGGTGGGACTAGATTGGGTTGGGATTTCTGGTCAGCATGGACGGGTTGGACTGAAGAGTCTGTTTCTGTGCTGTACATCTGTATTACTCTATGTGCTTAGATCAGAGTGGTGCTGGAAAAGCTCAGCAGGCCAGGCAGCATCTGAGGAGCAGCAAAATCGACGTTTCAGGCAAAACCCCTTCATCAGGAATGAAAGAAGGGCTTTTGCCCAAAACGTCGATTTTCCTGCTCCTTGGATGCTGCCTGGTCTGCTGAGCTTTTCCAGCACCACTCTGGTCTAAACTCTGGTTTCCAGAATCTGCAGTCCTCACTTTTGTCCTGTATTACTCTATGACTAAGTGACAAAGTTGATTGATGAGGGAAGGGCGGTAGATATCATGTACATGGACTTCAGTGAGGCATTTGATAAGGTACCCCATGCTGGGCTGATGGAGAAGGTGTAGTTGCATGGGGTCCAGGGTGTTCTAGCTAGATAGATAGAGAACTGGCTGGGCAACAGGAGACAGAGAGTAGTGGTGGAAGGGAGTTTCTCAAAATGGAGGGCTGTGACCAGTGGCGTTCCACAGGGATCCGTGCTGGGGTCACTGTTGTTTGTGATATACATAAATGATCTGGAGGAAGGTGTAGTTGGTCTGATTAGCAAGTTTGCAGATGTCACTAAGATTGGTGGAGTAGCAGATAGTGAAGAGGATTGTCACAGAATACAGCAGAATATAGATAGATTGGAGAGTTAGGCAGAGAAGTGGCAGATGGGGTTCAATCCGGGCAAATTCAAGGAGATGCATTTTGGAAGATCCAATTCAAGAACAAATTATATGGAAAATGGAAAAGGCCCGGTGAAAATTGATGTGCAGAGAGATCTAGGTGTTCAGGCCCATTGTACCCTGAAGGTGACAACGCAGATCAGTAGAGTGGTCAAGAAGGCATATGGCATGCTTTCCTTCATCAGGCGGGGTATCAAGTACAAGAGTTGGCAGGTCATGTTACAGTTGTATAAGACTTCAGTTCGGCCACATTTGGAATACTGCTTACAGTTCTGGTCACCACATTACCAAAAGGATGTGGATGCTTTGGACAGTGTGCAGAGGAGGTTTACCAGGATGTTGCCTGGTAGAGAGGGCATGAGCTATGAAGAGAGGTTAAGTAGATTAAGATTATTTTCATTAGAAAGATGGAGGTTGAGGGAGGACCTGATTGAGGTCTACAAAATCATGAGAGGTATAGACAGGGTGGATAGCAAGAAGCTTTTACCCCGAGTGGGGAACTCAATTACTAGGGGTCACAAGTTCAAAGTGAGAGGGGAAGGTCTTTATGCAGAGGGAGGTGGGGGCCTGGAACACGTTGCCAGCGGAGGTAGTAGAGGCGGGCACAATAGCATCATTTAAGATGTATCTAGACAGATACATGAATGGACAGGGAGCAGATGGATACAGACCCTTAGAAAATAGGCAGCAGGTTTACAAAGAGCATCTGGATCAGCGCAGGCTTGGAGGGCCAAAGGGCCTGTTCCTGTGCTGTAGTTTTCTTTGTTCTTATCCCGAGGCGAGTTAGCCAGGTGGATGTGGAACAGATGTTTCCTCTTGTGGGAGAATCTAGAACCAGGGATCATAATTTTAAAATAAGGGGAGGCCCATTTAAAACAGAAATGAGGATTTTTTTTCTCTCTTAGAGGGCTGAGTTTTTGCAGTTCCCTTCCTCAAAAGGCAGTAGATTGTAGAATCTTTAAATATTTTTATGGCAGAGGGAGATAGATTCTTGAAGACTAAAGGGATGAAATGTTATCGAGGATAAGCAGGAATGTAGAATTATGGTTAAAATCAGATCTGCAATGATCTTAGTGAATGGCAGAACAGGCCAAGTGCTGTACTCTTGTTCCTCTTTGTATGTTCCTCATTTGTGCTCCACCTTACCATGTGATTAGAATTTAGTGGATCATCATTATTTGTCCTTGAGGAGGTGATGATAAGCAGCATCATTGAAAACATCTGAATGGCTGGCAAGGTGATTTCATGGAGCAATTAACAGTGAATGATATTGCTTTGTGTCTGGAAGTATTTATAGGCCACACCATAACAGTGTGATTGATGTCCTTTCCTTTCCTGAATCAGATTGGTTTTTAAAACAATAATTTGGTCACTTAATGGTTACCATTCCTGATATTAGCTCTGTATTTCAGATCTGTTTAATTAATTGAATTTAAATTCCCCAACCACTGTAATATGACTTAAACTCATTTTTGGATCATTTGCTAAATCCTCTGGATTTGGTAGCATAGCTCTTATGTGAACATACAGCCATTTTAAAACAGGTGTGATATTAGTTATCGTTTGGTATTGTACAGATAAAGTGTATCAAAGCTGGCTACTTCAAGATGGTACCTACATCAAATTTCAGAAAGTGTTGTCCTTGAGTCAGGGTGATCAGGCTGAACTGGATTAGGTGGCTGAAGAGTCATTTAGGTGCTCAAAGTGGAAGAAAAGACCAGCATATGAAGCTGACAGTTAGTTGTACCAATGCAAAACCTTGCCCAAGAAGCAGGTCAGTTACTTTACTTATTTGTTCAGATTTACTTATAAATGGCCATGCGTAAATTGTTTTCTTAGACCTGTCTGATTTGTGAAAAGCCAGATTAAAGACCCCACATTTACACTTTTGTTTTGGCTGGGTTATTGAATAAGTGTAACAGTGTCTCTGCTTTTTTATTCTTTAAATTCTTTTAAAATGTCTGATGGAATCCATCCTGGGAAGAACATTCATCCCTTTTAAGTCTTATTACTATTTATCCTTTTATTGTTAAATATTATTTGCAATCTCCTCTTTCATTGTTATGTTAGTTTGATCTGGCTTTCTTGTAAATACTGAAGCAAAGTAATTGTAAGATTTCTGCCATTTTGCTATCACTGCCTGTGATATTATCCTTGATTGACTGATTCCCAACCCAACTTGCCTTTTGCTTTATTTATATGCCAGTAGAATGCTTTAATCTTTAGCGCTCTTCTGGATTCTTTGTATTTTCTCTTGTCATGCTGTCCATGAATTTTGTGTCATCCATATTTTTATTACCTCTCTCCTTCACTATTCCAACACATTCCCAGCTGGTCTCCAACATTTTAAGCACAGTACATCCAAAACGCTGCTCCCTGCAGCATAAGACCCATTCCTCTCGCACCGCTACATTCACTGATTCACATTGTCTCCCGGTCAGGCCAAGCAATATCTTAATTTTAAAATTGGCATTATCGATGCTGCAGGCTCTGAGCTCCTCTAATTCTGATCTTATGTGAATATACAATCTTAATAGCTTCACAATGAGTGGCCATGCCTTCAGATGCTTCAGCCCCAAACTCATGAATACTTTCATTGAACATCTCAGCTAGCAACCTTGCTTTCCTCCTTGAAGACCCAGTTTGAAACCTAGATTTTTATACAAGTTAATTCAGAGGACAAAAACATCTCCAGACATGGTTCTGTTTCATACTTGATTATGTCATGGGAGGCACCTTGAGAAGCATTATAAATATTGGTAGTTGTTGATATCCACCCCCTTAAACTCAATGTTTCTCTTAAGTATTTATTTAGTCAAGTTACATACATACAAGTGGTGACATGAATTTGTAACATGATTAGGTCATTTGGCCCCTTGAGATTTCCTGCCAGTTAATCCGATCATGGCTGGTCTTTATTGTCGTCTCATTCATCAGGCTAGGCAGAAGTTGGTACTGCAGATGGTGGATACCAGAGTCAAGAACAGAGTGGTGCTGGAAAAGCACAGCAGTTCAGGCAGCATCCGAGGAGCAGGAAAATCGACGTTTCAGGCAAAAGCCCTTCATCAGGAATAGAGGCCTCATCCCTGATGAAGGGCTTTTGCCCGAAACATCAATTTTCCTGCTCCTCGGATAAGACCATAAGACGTAGGAGCGGAAGTAAGGCCATTCGGCCCATCGAGTCCACTCTGCCATTCAATCATGGCTGATGGGCATTTCAACTCCACTTACCTGCATTCTCCCCGTAGCCCTTAATTCCTTGTCACATCAAGAATTTATCAATTTCTGCCTTGAAGACATTTAGCGTCCCAGCCTCCACTGCACTCTCTGGCAATGAATTCCACAGGCCCACCACTCTCTGGCTGAAGAAATGTCTCCGCATTTCTGTTCTGAATTTACCCCCTCTAATTCTAAGGCTGTGTCCACGGGTCCTAGTCTCCTCGCCTAACGGAAACAATTTCCTAGCATCCACCCTCTCCAAGCCATGTATTACCTTGTAAATTTCTATTAGATCTCCCCTTAATCTTCTAAACTCCAATGAATACAATCCCAGGATCCTCAGCCGTTCCTCGTATGTTAGACCTACCATTCCAGGGATCATCTGTGTGAATCTCTGCTGGACACGCTCCAGTTCCAGTATGCTGCCTGACCTGTGCTTTTCCAGCACCACTCTAATCTTGACTCATTCATATTGTTACCTACACCAAAACCTTTCATCCCCTGCTTATCAAGAATCCAGCCACCTTCTGTGTGAAAATGTTATCCCTCAATCCTTTTAAAATCTTTCCCCTTTCTCCTTAAACCTATGCCCTCCAGTATTCGACTCACCCACCCTAGGAAAACGACCAGACTGGAGGTTTTGGATTAGAAGGAGAGGCTGGATAAGCAGGGACTATTTTTCCCTGAAGTTTAGGACATTGAGGGATGATCTGATAAAGGTTTATTAAATCATGAAGGGCATAGATAAGGTGGATAACAAAGGCCTTTTCCCTAGGGTAGGGGAGTTCAAAACTAGACGGTATAATTTTATGGTGAGAGAAGAAAGATTTAAAAGGACCCTGAGGGGAAACGTTTTCCCCCACTGGCATGATTCATATGTGGAAGGAATTGTCAAATAAAGGTAAATGCAGGTACAACTATAACATTTAAAAGACATTCAGACAGGTATATAGATAAGAAATATGTAGAACCTAAAACTGTACAGGACAGGCCCCTTGGCCCTTGCTGATGTGCTGACCTATTATCCTATTTTATGATCAGACTAACCTACACACCCTTCATTGTACTATGAGCCTATCCAACAATCACTTAAATGTCCTTAATGTCTCCTTGACTCTACCACCACTGCTGGCAGTGCATTCCATGCACCCACCACTCTCTGCATAAAGAACATACCTCCGACAACTTCCCTAAACCTTCCTCAAATCACTTTAAAATTATGCCACCTCATGATAAACATTTCTGCCCTGGGAACAATCTGAGTATTCTATCTATGCCTCTCATCATCTTATACAACTTTATCAAGTCACCTCTCATCCTTCTTTGCTCCAATGAGAAAAGTCTTAGACCCCTCAACCTTTCTTCATAAGACATGCCCTCCAGTCCAGGCAGCTTCCTGGTAAACCTCCTCTGCACCCTCTCTGAAGTTTCCGCATCGTTCTTAAAATGAGACAACCGGAACTGAACACATTTCAAGTGTGGCCTAACCAGGGCTCTATAGAACTGCAGCATAACCTCGTGGCTCTTAAATTCCACCCCCTTGCTAATGAAAGCCAACACACCATTTGCCACCTTGATAACCCGATCAACTTGGGTGGCAACTTTGAGGGATCTATGAACATGGACCCCAAGATCCCTCTGTTCCTCCACACTGCCAAGAATCCTGCCTTTAACCCTGTAATCGGCATTCAAATTCAACCTTCCAAAGTGAATCTCTTCACGCTTTTCCAGGTTGAACTCTATCTACTGCTTATCAGTCCACTTTTGCATTCTATCAAGGTCCCAATGCAACCTACAACAGCCTCTACACTATCCACAACTCCACCAACCTTTGTGTCATCGGCAAGCTTACTAACCCATTGTTCCAATTCCCCATCTAAGTCATTTATAAAAATCACAAAGAGCAGCGGTCCCACAACAGACCTCTGCGGAACACCATTGGTCACCGAGCTCCAGGCTGGATACTTTTCAACGACTACCATCCTCTGTTGTCTTTGGGCCAACCAATTCAGTATCTAGACAGACATTTCCCTGTATCCCATGCCTCCCTGCTTTCTTAATGAGCCTACCATGGGTTACCTCATCAAATGCCTTGCAAAACACTACATCCACTGCTCTATCTTCATCAACTTGTTTTGTCACATCCTCAAAGATATCAATAAGTTTTGAGAGGCATGACCTGCCCCCCTCAAAGCCATGCCATCTCTAATTAAACAATGGTTTTCCAAGTAATCATAAATCCTGTCACTCAATATCCCCTCCAATACTTCTCTCACCACAGATGTGAGACTGACTGATCTGTAATTCCTTGGAGTATCCCTACTCCCTTGAACAAGGGAATAAGATTTGCCATCCTCCAATCATCTGGCACTACTCCAGTGGACAGTGAGGATGCAAAGATCATCACCAAAGGTGCAGCAATTTCTTCCTTTGCTTCCTGTAGGAACCTAAGGTACATCCCATTTGGCCCAGGGGATTTATCTATCCCTGTTTTTCAAAATTTTCAGCACATCTTCCTCCTTAACAGCAACCAGTTCGAGCGTATCAGCCTGTTTCACGCTGTCCTCAGAAACGTCAAAGTCTCTTAGTAGTGAATACTGAAGCAAAGTATTCATTAAGGACCTCTCCTACCTTCTCCAACTCCAAGCACAAGTTCCCTCCACTATCCTTGATCAGCCTGACCCTCACTCTGGCCATCCTCTTGTTCCTCACATAAGTGTAGAATACCTTAGGGGTTTCCTTCATCCTACCTACTAAAGTTTTCTCATGCCACCTTCTAGCTCTCCTAAGTCCATTCTTCAGTTCCTTCCTGAACCTCTAGAGCCCTGTCTGATCCTTGCTTCCTCAACATTCAACTTCCTTCTTCCTCCTGACTCTATGTTCCACATTCCTTGTCCCCCAACGTTCCTTCAATCTACCATCCCTTCCTTGCCTCAGTGAGACAAACCTGTCCAACACTAACAGCAAGTGCTCCCTAAACAACCTCATTTCTGTCATGTGTTTCCCTGAGAACCTGTTCCCAATTTCAGAACCCCAGTTCCTGTCTAATAGCATTGTAATTCTCCCTCTCCCAATTAAATACTTTCCCATACCATCTGCTCCTATCCCTCTCCATGAGTATAGTAAAGGTCAGGGAGTTGTGATCACTCTTACAGAAATACTGTCCCACCAAGGGGTCTGACATCTGACATGATTCATTGCTAAGCACCAAATCCAGTATGGCCTCCCCTCTAGTCAGGCTATCTACATATTGAGGAGAAAGTGAGGTCTGCAGATGCTGGAGATCAGAGCTGAAAATGTGTTGCTGGAAAAGCGCAGCAGGTCAGGCAACATCCAGGGAACAGGAGAATTGACGTTTCGGGCATAAGCCCTTCTTCAGGATGGTCATCCAACAACCATTCCTGCTCCGTGATATCCCAGTCTACATAATGGCCACAACATCATAGTTCCAAGTACTGATCCATGCTCTGAGTTCATCACCGTTATTTCTGATACTTCTTGGATTAAATAGACACATCTTAAGCCCTATCTACATATTGAGTCAGGAATCCATCCTGGACACACCTGATGAAAACTGCTCCAAGGAGAAAGTGAGGATTGCAGATGCTGGAGAGTCAGAATCGAAGAAAGTGCTGCTGGAAAAGCACAGCATGTCAGGCAGCATCTAAGGAGCAGGAGAATCCACGTTTCGGGCATAGGCCCTTCATCAGGAATGAGGGTTGTGGGCTAAGGGGGCTGAGAGACAAGTGGGGAAGGGGTGGTTGGGGGGAAGGTAGCTGAGAAAGTGATATGTAGATGATGGCGGGACTCAAGGTGACAGGTCAGAGAGGAGGGTGGAGCGGATAGG
>NC_057724.1:80746733-80801398 GCF_004010195.1 Chiloscyllium plagiosum
AAGGTCAAACAAACAGCAAACTATATCTAAATGGAATAACAGAATTCGTACTTAATGGCTAATTAAGCAAATGTAGTAAATTACAATAAGACATTGGAGAAACAAACAAGTACACAAAGAAAATTCCTAACGAGAAATGGAAAAATCAAACAAATGTTATAAAACCACTAAAGAATTCATAAAAACTCAAACCAACATTATAAAACCCAGAGAATGTTTTATACAACGATAGAATAGTTTATAGAAACAACATGATAGCCAGTATTTACAGCCAATGGTCTGTTCGGTGTTTCTGGTGTGGTTTCCAGTGCTGCTGCTGATCCCAATGAAGTAGATCTTGATTATGCTCCATGTGGTCATGGTTGTCCTGGGGAGAGTTCAAGATTGTTTCTGTTGTTATACTTGTCCAATATCTGAATAGTTTCAAACTAATGTAATAGATTAGATTAGATTACATTACAGTGTGGAAACAGGCCCTTCGGCCCAACAAGTCCACACCGACCTGCCGAAGCGCAACCCACCCATGCCCCTACATTTACCCCTTACCTAACACTACGGGCAATTTAGCACGGCCAATTCACCTAACCTGCACATCTTTGGACTGTGGGAAGAAACCGGAGCACCCGGAGGAAACCCACACAAACACAGGGAGAAAGTGCAAACTCCACACAGTCAGTTGCCTGAGGCGGGAATTGAACCCGGGTCTCTGGCGCTGTGAGGCAGCAGTGCTAACCACTGGGCCACCGTGCCGCCGTAATACGTATGCTCTAACCCTTCACCACCACCCCCACAACTTTTTTTTTAAAAAGGAATAGAAATGTGAACCATGTAGAACGTTAAGATTAGATTAGATTAGATTAGATTACAAATTGGGTTTCCAGGCCTGGTCGGCTCCAACCTCCGTTTCGAGTGGTAGGGGTTAGAGTGGTTTAAATAGCCTGATGTGGAATGGTCAGAAATGACTGAAATGAGGCGGTTATCATGACCAGTGAATTAAGTGTAAAAATGAAGTTATCGTTGTGATCTACGAAGAAAATGTGAAGACCAAAGTGAAGGAAATATGAAAATGAAGATGAGATGGTCATTGTGACCATGGGCAGAATCTGATAGAGAGATTATGGTCTTTAAATGACAATAGGAAAATTGAAGAATTGTAACCTGGTTACTCCCATCAGCGCATACAGGAATAAGAATTGGTCCCACTGGGAGTACAGAGATATTCGAAATGCGTGCGAGTTCAGACCATTCCCTTGGGTGGCTGTCAGGAGCTGTTTCCTTATCTGGATTCATGAATGATTGCATTCGACAAATAGGCACCCAACAGACAGTCATCAGTGTGTTCCGAATCCTCAGTCTCTGGGGATGGGGCATTTTGTATCCTCCTGGTTCCCATGTCATTGTCCTGTCATTCCCTCTAGCAGTGATACCCTGAATGTTGGATGTTACCATTTGACGGTCTGGGTCAGTGTGGTTTTCTCTGGTCTGTACTAGCCTTTTAGTATTGTCACATGTCCATGTTGTGGGTTCGCCATCTGGGTATTAATTTATAATAAGTTGGGGCTGTTTGATTAGTTAAAAACAATGACTGACTGCAGATGCTGGAAACTAGATTCTAGATTAGAGTGGTGCTGGAAAAGCACAGCAGTTCAGGCAGCATCTGAGAAGCAGGAAAATCGATGTTTCGGGCAAAAGCCCTTCATCAGGAATAGGGGCTGTCTATTGGGGGGTGTCAGAGTTTCATCGTGTCTAAACTGCTGGGAGTGTGTAACATGTCCATGCTGTCAGTTACTAGTGAGTTGTTCCAAGAGTCCTTCATTAAGTCAATTAAATTGTCTGGGGGTCCCTTGGGTGTTGAAGCTGCAGTTAGTGGTACTGATGGAAAAGTAAAAATTTCCTCAGGGGTGTGGTCTGACTGAGAGAATGTGTCAGGGGGTGCCCCTGGTCTTGTCACTTGCTCTGGGCAGCATCATCCACCCTACATAGACTGAGGTGGTGAGAGTAGCTGTGTTGTGTGCCATGGGGTTTTAATTGGTTTACGTGGGACCAGCCAGTCTTTCCCGTGGCTAATAGAACTTTGTACGCTGAGGGACTCACCTTATCCACCACAGTGTGTGGACCCTGAATATTTAGGGGAAAGAAAGGAGAGGTCAGTTGTATATCTGTATCATCGCCTGCTGTCCTATAGGGTATTCGATAGGGTTAACTTTACTGTCAAAGTAAGCCTTGCTCACTTTCCTTTTGGTCCCTAACCTGACAGCTGCTTCTAACTGAGTGGTCTCGATATTCTCGGTGAGCTGCTGCACCACTTTCTTGTTGGGAAGAGCAATGAGGACAGAATCTGGAAGGTCAAGACCAAACAGGTAGTCGACTCCTTTCCTGGGCCTGTCATCAGGGTATGTCGGGGGGGGGGGGAGTACACCCTGTAGATCGGGAGATAATGTTGCATACCATCATGAGGATAAACAGAAGTACTGTGTCCTAGGTTTTATTGTGCTACTGCACTGTATTCCTAATAATCACTTTTAGGGTGTGATTCATCCTTTCCATGATCCCACTGGATTGGGGGTGGTGCGCAATGTGGAATTTCTGCTTGATACCAAGCATAGTTGTCATATTCTGCATGACCTGGCTGGTGAAATGGGTTCCCTGATCTGATTCAATAGTGTAAGGTAGACCCCATTTCATAAATACCTGTTGTGTTAAGATCTGTCCAATTGCTTTGGCTGTATTTGTCCTAACTGGAAAAGCGACAACCCATTTTGTGAAAGTGTCTATAATGACTGCACTAAACATAAATCTGTTTCTATATAGTGGAAGGGGACCTGTATAATCAGTTTGTAGATTTGTCCAGGGCTCTTCCACTGGACAGGAATGCCTCCGTTCTCCTTTTTCATGGACCAATGAACAGAGAACATTCCAGCACAGTACAGGCCCTTCAGCCCTCGATGTTGCGGAACCAATCTGAAGCCCATCTAACCTACACTATTCCATTTAAATGCCCTTAAAGTTGGTGAGTCTACTATTGTTGCAGGCAGTGCATTCCACACCCCTACTCCTCTCTGAGTAAAGAAACTACCTTTGACATCTGTCCTATATCTATCACCCCTCAATTTAAAGTGATGTCCCCATATGCTTGCCTTTGCTATCTGAGGAAAAAGGCTCTCACTGTCCAACCAATCTAACCCTCTGATTATCTTATATGTCTCAATTAAGTCGCTTTTCAACCTTCTTCTCTCTAACGAAAACAGCCTCAAGTCCTTCAGCCTTTCCTCATAAGACCTTCCCTCCATACCAGGCAACACCTTAGTAAATCTTCTCTGCACCCTTTCCAAAGCTTCCACATCCTTCCTGTAACTGTACGCAATACTCCAAATGTGGCCGCACTAAGGTTTTGTACAGCTGCAGCATGATCTCATGGTTCCGAAACTCAATCCCTCTACCAATAAAAGCTAACACACCGTGTGCCTCCTTAACAACCCTATCAACCTGGGTGGCAATTTTCAGGGATCTTTGTACCTGGACACCAAGATCTCTCTGCTCATCTACACTACCAAGAATCTTACCATTAGCCCAGTACTCTGCATTCCTGTTGCTTCTTCTAAAGTGAATCACCTCACACTTTTCCACATTAAACTCCATTTGCCACCTCTCAGCCCAGCTCTGCAGCTTATCTATGTCCCTCTGTAATCTACAGCATCCTTCGGCACCATCCACAACTGTACTGACCTTAGTGTCATCCACAAATTTACTAACCCATCCTTCTACGCCCTCATCCAGGTCGTTTATAAAAATGACAAACAACATTGGACCCAAAACAGATCCTTGCAGTACCCCACTAGTAACTGAACTCCAGGATGAACATTTCCCATCAACCACCACCCTCAGTCTTTCAGCTAACCAATTTCTGATCCCAACCGCGAAATCACCCTCAATCCCATGCCTCTATTTTGTGCAATAGCCTACTGTGGGGAACCTTATCAAACGCCTTACTGAAATCCATATACACCATATCAACCCCCTGACCCTCATCCACCTGTTTGGTAACCTCAAAGAACTCAATAAGGTTTGTGAGGCACGATCTACCCTTCACAAAACTGTGTTCACTATCCCTAATCAACTTATTCCTTTCTAGATGATTATAAATCCTATCTCTTATAACCTTTTCCATCACTTTACCCACAACTGAAGTAAGGCTCACTGGTCTATAATTACCAGGGTTGTCTCTACTCCCCTTTTTGAACAAGGGTCAACATTTGCTATCTTCCAGTCTTCCGGCACTATTCCTGTAGACAATGACGATGTAAAGATCAAAGCCTGCAATCTCCTCTCTGGCTTCCCAGAGAGTCCTACGATAAATCCCATCTGGCCCAGGGGACGTATCTATTTTCATACTTTCCAGAATTGCTAACACCTCCTCCTTATGAACCTCAATCCCATCTCATCTAGTAGCCTGTATCTCAGTATTCTCCTTGACCATGTTGTCTTTTTCCTGTGTGAATACTGACAAAAAGTATTCATTTAGTGCCTCCCCTACCTCCTCTGACTCCACACACAACTCCCCACTACTATCCTTGATTGGGCCTCAATCTTACTCCAATTATTCTTTTAATCCTGATATAGCTATAGAAAGCCTTAGGTTTTCCTAGATCCTATCCACCAATGACTTCTCATGTCCCCTCCTGGCTCTTCTGAGCTCTCTCTTTCGGTCTTTCCTGACTACCTTGTAATTCTCGATCGCCCTAACTGAGCCTTCACATCTCATTCTAACATAAATCTTCATCTTCCTTTTGGCAAAAGATTCAACTTCTTTAGTAAACCACGGCTCCCTCGCTTGACCACTTCCTCTCTGCCTGACCGGTACATATTTATCAAGGACACACAGTAGGTGGTCCTTGAATAAGCTCCACATTTCAGTTGTGCCCATCCGCTGCAGTTTCCTTCCCCATCCTTTGCATCCTAAATCTTGCTTAATCGCATCGTAATTGCCTTTCCCCCAACTATAGCTCTTGCCCCACAGTATATACCTATCCCTTTCCATCGCTAAAGTAAACATAACCAAATTGTGGTCATTACCACCAAAGTACTCACCTACATCCAAATCTAACACCTGGCTGGGTTCATTACCCAGTACCAAATCCAATGTGGCCTCACCCCTTGTTGGCCTGTCAACATTCTGTATCAGGAAATCCTTCTGCACACATTGGATAAAAACTGACCCATCTAAAGTACATGAACTAGAGTATTCCCAATCAATATTTGGAAAGTTAAAGTTCCCCATAACAACTCCCCTGTCACTCTCGCTCCTATTGAGGATCATCTTTGCTATCCTTTCCTCTACATCTCTGGAACTGTTTTGAGATCTATAGAAAACTTTCAACAGGGTAACCTCTTCTTTCCTGTTTCTAATCTCAGCCCAAACTACCTCAGTAGATAAGTCTTCAAATATCCTTTCTGCAGCCGTAATACAGTCCTTGACTAACAATGCCACACCTCCTCCTCTTTTACCATTTTTTTCTGTTCTTACTGAAACATCTAAATCCGAGAACCTGTAACAACCATTCCTGTCCCTGCTCTATCCATGTCTCTGAAATGGCTACAACATCTAAGTCCCAGGTACCAACCCATGCTGCAAGTTCATCCACCTTATTTCTGGATGCTCCTGGTTTGAAGTAGACACACTTCAAATCAACTTCCTGCCTGTTGGTGCCTTCTCATGAACTTGAAATCTTAGTTCTGATTTCACCACTCTCATCCTCTCGTACATTCGAACTACAATTTCGGTTCCCATCCCCCTGCTGAATTAGTTTAAACCCACCCAAAGAGCATTAGCAAATTTTCCCCCATTATGTTGGTACCCCTCTGGTTCAGGTGAAGACCATCCTGTTTGTGGAGATCCCACATACCCCAGAAAGAGCCCCAATTATCCAGGAATCCAAACCCACCCTCCTGCACCATCCCTGTAGCCACATGTTCAACTCCTCTCTCTTCCAATTCCTCACCTCGCTAGCATGTGGCACGGGCAACAAACCAGAAATGTCAACTCTGTTCTAGCTCTAAGTTTCCACTCTCGTTCCTTGAATTTCTGCCTTAAATCCCTATCTCTCCTCCTATCTATGTCGTTGGTGCTGATGTGGACCATGGCTTGGGGTTGCTCCCCCTTCCCCTCAAGGATTCTGAAAACACGATCAGAGACATCACAAACCCTTTCCACTGTACCTGGCTGGATTATTCTGGGCGCAGACCAGACAGTTCCCTACATTGCATGCTGTATTCTGATGTAACTTGGGCCACCAACACAGTTCTTTCAATTGTTTGGTAGTGGCCTTTATTCCCTGGTGCCCATGCCCATCATGGTACTGGTATATGATTTGATTCCCGTCTTGTTTTAGAACTAATCTGTATCATACCTCTAGAGTATCTCTCCATTTGGCATATGCCTCTGGATAGACTCCTCCCACAATCTGTTTTAAGGAATTATCGCGCTTGTCTAACATCCTCTGTTTGTTTGGCTTACAGTGACTGCATTTACCTGCTCACTGACAGGTGGCTATCTCCTACCTGAGCACCTCTCTTAGCTAACTGCAGTTACCTTCTGGGGATGTTTTGTGGTGGCTTCTAACATTTAATTATGACGTATTTCCATCCACCTGTGGCCTACAGTACATATTTTAATAAGGGGGGGTGGTGGGGGGGGGGGGGGGCTGGTTTCCCATTGGCAGAAATAAAACCTTTAACTTCCCATAATAGGAAAGATTTAGTGAGGCTGTTGCCCACATACAGGCAATCAGAGTGTATATTCACGGGTGAAAGGTACAGATCGTGGTGGCCCTCCACAGGGTCGAGCTGCTCGTTCTGCAGCATGGCCATTTTAGATTGCTGGGTCATTTTAGTGGCTAGTTCAATTAGTGGCTGTCCTTGTGTCGGTCATGTATATCCCACAGCCAATGATCTGACTGCCATCCTCTACAGTGGAGGATCCATCTCCATAGGGTGTCTGCTTGCCTACCTTTTTTTTTCATTCCTAATCGTTTCTCATGGTGTAAATGTACAAGTGGATTGTTTTAAGCAATGATTTGGCAGTCATGTGGGTCTCCTCCATAATTTAGGTTACAGCTAGGAAGGTGAGCACCTTGGTACATCTGACCGTGATGTCCCGACCTTGAAGCAACAGAGTCCACTGTGCAGCTCAAATCTGGCTCACTGTGTGGACATTGATTTGCCCGTCCAGCAGGAACTGGGGGGGAGGTGTGCTCAGTCAGTATGGTCAGTGATGCAGCTGAACCAATTAAACCAATGATGCAGCTGAAATAGTGGTCTGCCCAAAAGACTGTGACGAGGAGTCATTTGCACATGGAAAACCCTTACCGTGCCAATCTTCTAGGAGAACAGCAGCTATCGTCTGGTCTGTGGCTGCAATTTTAGGGTGTATGGCAAGTCAGGGTTGGGAACTAGTATGGTGGGTGCTGTTGCAAGGGTGTGTTTTACATCAATTACTGCCTCTGTATGCTGGCATGTCCAATTCCGGGCAGCGTTCTTTCAGCAGTTCTCAGAGGGGCTCTTTGGTAGTGAACCCATTGATGTGGCTCCAGCAGTATCCCACTAGACCCTGGAAAGATCAGAGTGCACTCTCTGGAGTGGGAATTGCGCTATGGAATCTATTCATTTGTGGTCTATCTCTCTTTTCCCATGGGTGACTATCGTTCCCAAGTATGTAATCCTAGGCTGGAGAATTTCCACATTCTTTGGATTTATTTTACATCCTAGTGTGTATAACAGGGAAGGGCTGTTGATGTCAAATGCATGGACTTTAGTAAGGCATTTGATAAGGTTCCCCATGGTAGGCTGATGGAGAAAGTGAAGCCACATGGGGTCCAGGGTGTTCTAGTTAGATGGATAGAGAACTGGTTGGGCAGCAGGAGACAGTAGCAGTGGAAGGGAGTTTCTCAAAATGCAGAACTGTGACCAGTGGTGTTCCACAGGAATCCATGCTTGGACCACTGTTGTTTGTGATAAACATAAATGATCTGGAGGGAAGGTATCGGTTGCCTGATCAGCAAGTTTGCAGATGACACTAAGATTGGTGGAGTAGTAGATAGTGAAGGGGGCTGTCAGAGAATACAGCAGAATATAGATAGATTGGAGAGTTGGGGAGAAAGTGAGGACTGCAGATGCTGGAGATCAGAGCTGAAAATGTGTTGCTGGAAAAGTTCGGGCATAAGCCCTTCTTCAGGAGAAGGGCTTATGCCCGAAACGTCGATTCTCCTGTTCCTTGCATGCTGCACTTTTCCAGCAACATATTTTCAGATTGGAGAGTTGAGCAGAGAAATGGCAGATGGAGTTTAATCTAGCAAAGGTGATGCATTTTGGAAGATCCAATTCAAGAGCAAACTGTACAGTAAATGGAAAAGCCCTGGGGAAAATTGACATGCAGAGAGATCTAGTTGTTCAGGTCCATTGTTCCCTGAGGGTGGCAACGCAGGTCAATCGAGTGGTCAATAGAATGCTTTCCTTCATCAGACACGGTATTGAATACAAGAGTTGGCAGGTCATGTTACAGTTGTATAAGACTTTGGTTCGTCCATATTTGGAATACTGCGTACAGTTCTGCTCACCACATTACTAAAAGGATGTGAATGCTTTGGAGAGTGTGCATCAGGATGCTGCCTGGTATGGAGGGTGCTAGCTATGAAGAGAGGTTGAGTAGATTAGGATTATTTTCATTAGAAAGATTGAGGTTGAGGGGGTCCTGACTGAGGTCTACAAAATCATGAGAGGTATATATAGGGTTGATAGCAAGAAGCTTTTCCCAGAGTGGGGGATTCAATTACTAAGAGTCACGAGTTCAAAGTGAGAGGGGAAAAGTTTAAGGGAGATATGTGTGGAAAGTTCTTTACTCAGAGGGTGGTGGGTGCCTGGAATCCTGAAGAAGGGCCTGTGCCCGAAACGTCGAATCTCCTGTTCCCTGGATGCTGCCTGACCTGCTGTGCTGTTCCAGCAATAAAGTTTCAACATAAGGTATTCTTCCTCCAGGCGCAGGTGGTGAGGGAGCCTTCCACATCCATCAAAGTTTCACCTGCACATCCACTAATCATTTATTGTATCTGTTGTTCCCGATGCGGTCTCCTCTACATTGGGGAGACTGGACGGCTCCTTGTAGAGTGCTTTAGGGAACATCTCCGGGACACCCGCACCAATCAACTCCACCGCCCTGTGGCCCAACATTTCAACTCCCCCCTCCCACTCTGCCGAGGACATGGAGGTCCTGGACCGCCTCCCTCACCACCCGGCGCCTGGAGGAAGAACGCCTCATCTTCCGCCTCTGAACACTTCAACCCCAGGGCAGCAATGTGGACTTCAACAGTTTCCTCATTTCCTCTCCCCCCACCTTACTCCAGTTCCAACCTGCCAGCTCAGCCACTGCCCTCATAACCTGTCCTACCTGCCAATCTCCCTTCCCACCTATCCACTCCACCCTCCTCTCCGACCTATCACCTCCATCCCCACCCCCATTCACCTATTGTACTCTTTGCTACCTTCTCCCCAACCGTAGCCGCCCCCACCCCCCAGCCTATTTATCTCTCCACCCTGGAGGCTTCCTGCCTCCATTCCTGATGAAGGGCTTTTGCCCAAAACATCGATTTTCCTGCTCCTCGGATGCTGCCTGACCTGCTGTGCTTATCCAGCATGACTCTAATCTAAATACTAGATTAGGCAGTCAGAGCCAGGAAAACCTTTCCAGACCTTTGGCTAACTATCTCTGAAAAATCAAAGCTGGAACTTTAGGGGTAGACAAGTCCATGCCTACTGTTATTTCTGGAAGGCAAGCATGAATTTGTACTGGCAGGGTATTAGCAGGTTTTGAGAAGATTTGTAGCTCAGGTTGAGCTTCCGGATGTAGGTTTGCTCACTGAGCTGGAAGGTTCATTTGCAGACGTTTCATCGCTCTACTAGGTAACCTCTTCAGTGGGCCTCCAGACGAAGCACTGCTGCTGATTCCTGCTTTCTTTGGGTTGGTGATGTCATCACCTGTGGAAATGACATCACCACAGGATAGTCAACATGGCTTTGTGCGTGAGAGATCATGTCTCACAAACTTGATTACTTCTTGTCACTTTATATAAATAATTTGGATGTGAACGAACATAGGAAGTATTGTTAGTAAGTTTGCAGATGGTGAAGGTTACCTCAGAGTACAGATGGGCCAGTGGGCCAAGGAGTGGCAGATGGTGTTTAATTTAGATAAGTGTGAAGTTCCACATTTTGGAAAGACAAATCAGGGCAGGACTTATACACTTAATGGTAAGGTCCCTCTGTTCCACTATACTCCTTACGGCCCTAACATTCACCATGAAACTCCTACCTTGATTTGACTTTACAAAATGCAAGACCTCACACTTATTTATATACTTTGCATCTGTCTTCACAAAAGAAACATAAAATCTCCCAGAAATCCAAGGTGACCAAGGGATTTGTGAAATGGAAGAACTAAAAGTGGTATACTGAAAGGAAGTTGGATTGAAGGTTCATCCCAGAGTGTTGAAGGAAGTAGTAATTGCATTAGCCAATGCATTGAAGATTATCTTTCATAATTCTACATTTTCTGGAAACATGTCTGACGCGAAGGGTTGCAAATGAGATCCCATTATTTCAGAAGAGGGAATGAAGAGTTTATTTGAAGTCAATAGTAGGTAGTATATTAGAATCAATTATAAAGGAGGCATCAAATGAACATTTAAAAAAGTAATGGTAAAATTGGGCAGAATCAACACAGATTTACAAAAGGTAAGACATGTTTGATTAACTGTCTTATTAAACAAAGGAAACTTACAAACTTTTTACAGGGTGTGGCATGGTGGATGGAGATGTGATGCTCTCCATGACTGGTCACTCTGTCACCTGCCTGGTTACCAAGTAACATAATCTCAGGAGAAGGTGTAGGCCATTTATGGCTGCGATGAGGAGAAGAATCTTTGGAATTTTCCACCTGAGAGGGCTGTGGAAGTTTAATCATGAGCATGTTGAGGATTGATGACTGATGAGATTGATGGATTTCTGCTCATAAAATACCATCTGTATACCTGGATCCTGACCCTCACTAGCATGCCCCACCCCCACCTGACCTCTGCCTTGTAAACATCAAGATGGATGTTAAATGGAAGTCAATAGAAATGTCTTGGAACAGACCTTCAGCATCCATTGCACCTCTTCAGTGTTCCCTGGAGTGTATCTCAGTTCGTAGCAGTACTCTGCAATCTCCATCACCTCACAACCATCAGGCTGCCGCCAGTACCACCAGATATCTAGAAGCCAGTTCAAAGGAGGAGTCTGTATTTTGTTTTATATTTAACCTTATTTCCTCATAGGTAGCTCCCACCTACATCAAACACTCTACTTAACTCTTCCATTCATTCATATTATAGAGGAGTTAAAGAATACAAAGAAAATGCTAAACAATTTTATAGTCCAGTTGGTCTGACTTCAGTGGTAGGCAAATTGTTAGAATCAATCCTGAAATATCGGATAAGTTGTCACTTTAGGCATGGAATAGTCAGGGATAGTCAGCATGGCTTTGTTCAGGAAAGGTCATGCATTACTATGGTAATTTGATTGAGTTCTTTGAGCAAGTGATAAAGAGGGTCAATGAGGGTAGTGCAGTGGATGTTGATTACATGGAATTTAAAAAGGCATTTGACAAAATCCCACATGGCAGACTGGTCAAAAATGTAAAAGCCCATGGGATACAGGGCAATGTATTGAATTGGATTCAAAGTTGGCTTAGAACCAGGAAACAAAGAATACAAAAAGTTTCCAAGTGATATTTCCAACTGTTTCAAGTGGTGCTCTGTAGGGCTCTGTGTTGGGATCCCTGCTGTTTGTTTTATTTATTAATTATTTGGACTTGAATGTGAGGATCCCATTGTGAAATTTGCAGATGACATCCAGACTGGTCACTTAATGGTTAATGTAGAGGATAGCTCCAAAATGATATAGATGGGTTCATGGAGTGGGCCGGGAAGTGGCAGATCAAGTTCAACTTTGATAAGTGTGAAGTAATGCATATAGGGAAGTCAAACATTAAAAGCGAATAAACAAACAATAAATGGGAGATAAACTGAGAATGATAGATGAAGTGAGAGACCTTGGCATGCAAGTGTACAGATCCCTGAAGGTAGCAGTACAGGTGGGTAAGATTTTGAAGAAGGTCCTCATGACCTGTTCTACCTGTCAATCTTCCTTCCCACCTATCCGCACCACCCTCCTCTCTGACCTATCATCTTCACCCCCACCTCCATCCACCTGTTGCACTCTCAGCTACCTTCCCTCCCACCCCAGCCCCCTCCCAATTATCTCCACCCCCGAAGCTCCCAACCTCATTCCTGATGAAGGGCATTTGCCTGAAACACTGATTTTCCTGCTCCTCAGATGCTGCCTGACCTGCTGTGCTTTTCCAGCACCACTCCAATCTTGACTCTAATCTCCAGCATCTGCAGCCCTCACTTTCACCAAAGCTTTAAAGAAGTCATGGAATACTCTCCTTTACTCGCAGAGATATAGAATACAAAAGTAAGGATATAATAATGATAAACTGTATAAGACTCTCATGAGGCCACTACTGGAGTATTCTGGTCACCACATTTCAGGTAGGACATAATCTCTCTGCAGAGAGTACTGAGAAGATTTACTAGAATGTTGCCAGGGATCGAGAAGTGTAGTTAACAGTAGAAATTGGAGATGTTGGAGATTTGTTTCCTTGGCTGAGGGGTCACATGATTGAGGTAGAAATAGAGTAGACAGGAGAAGTCTGTTCCTGTTGGCAGTGATTTAATTAAACTGGGGGTTATATATTCAAGCTAAGTGACAGAAGGATTAAAGGGAACATGTGTCCTCGTCATACAGCATGGAAACAGACCGTTTGGTCCAACCAGTCCATGCTGACCATAATCCAAAACTAAACTAGTCCCAAATGACTGTGCTTGGCCTACATCTCCAACATTTCTTATTCATGTACTTGAATAAGTCTTGAAAGGATACTGGAGCGAGAAGGGGAGTATTCAGTTGTTGTAGTCCACATTGGGACTGACAACATAAGCTTGGGTGGAGCACCTGTTTAGGGATTATCAAGCACTAGGAACAAAATTAAGGAACAGGTCCTCAAGGGTCATAATCTCCGGATTACTGCCTGAACCACGTGCAAATTGGCTGAGGGATAGGAAAGTTAGGGAAGTAAACATGTGGCTAAGGGAATGGTGTGGGAAAGTAGGGTTCCATTTCATGGAGAATTGGCATCAGTTTTGGAACAGGAAGGAGGTGTACCGTTGGGACCGTCTCCACCTGAAGTGATCTGGTACCAGCGTTTAAGCGAAAAGGATAAATAGGGTGGTCAGTAGGACATTAAACTATAAAGAGTCGGGGAGAAGAGAAAGGGAAAATGACAGGAAGTATGATGGTAAGCAGGTTAGCATGTGTGCAGGAGGGTTTAAATACAAGGCAGACTAGGAAAGAAGTAAAAAGGAAGGAGATATTATCAGAGATGTTGGAAATCATGAGGGTATGAAAACCAGCATAAAGGCACTTTACGTGAATGCTCATAGCATTTGTAACAAGATCAATGAGTTAACGGCACAAATCATCACAAATGAACATGATTTAGTAGCCATTTTGGAGACATGGTTACAGGATGGTCACATGGGAGTTAAATATCCAGGGGTACCAGACTATTTGGAAGGACAGATACGAAGGCAAGGGAGATGGTGTAGCTCTGATATTCAAGGACAGCATCAGGGTGGTGCTGAAAGATAATATAGGTTCTACAGAGGATAAGGTTGAATCCATTTGAGTGGAAATGAGAAATTCTAAGAAGAAAACATCACTGTCTATAGGCATGGGGTGGAGAGTAGGCAGTGATTGTCCTGGTCAGGTCCAAATTATGATGGTCTATAGGCCAACAAATAATAACGTCACACAGGGGTACGTAACAAACAAAGGAATAACTCATGCCTGCAAAAATGGTATGGCAATTCTCGTGGGGGATTTTAATCTCCATGTCAATTTGGTCAAACCAGCTCAGTCAGGGTAGCCTTGAGGACGAGTACGTTGAGTACATCTTGAACAGTATGTAATGAAACCAATGAGGGAGCAAGCTATCCTAGGTCTGGTCTTGTGTAATGACACAAGAATAATTAATGACCTCATAGTTAAGGATCCTCTTGGAAGACATCATCACACTATTGTTCAATTTATATTAGATTCCCTACAATGTGGAAACAGGTCTTTTGGCCCAACCAGTCCACACCGACCCCTCAGAAGAGTAACCCACCCAGACCCATTTCCCTCTGACTAATGCACCCAACACTATGGGCAATTGAGCATGGCCAATTCACCTGACCTCCACATCTTTTGGACTATGGGAGGAAACCAGAGCACCTGGAGGAAACCCACGCAGACACAGGGAGAATGTACAAACTCCACACACAGTCACCCGAGGTTGGAATCGAACCTGGGATCCTGGTGCTATGAGGCAGCAGTGCTAACCACTGAGTCACCCCCGTAGATTACTTACAGTATGGAAACAGGCCATTTGGCCCAACAAGCCCACACTGACCCTCCAAAGAGTAACCCACCCAGATCCATTCCCCTACCCTATATTTAACCTTGATTAATGCACCTAACACTGACAATTTAGCATGGCCAACTGACCTGACAAATGTTTGGACTGTGGGAGGAATGGGGGTACCCAGAGGAAACCCACACAGACACTGGAAGAATGTGCAAACATAGTCGCCTGAGGCGGGGATTGAACCCAGGTCCCTGGTGCTGTGAGGCAGCACTGCTAACTACTGAGCTACCGTACTACTCATATACAGATGGAGAGTGTGAAGATAAAATCCAGTTCCAGGGTCCTGTGCTAAAACAAGGAACAAGGAATGAGTGAGGACTGGGGTAAAGTAAACTGGAAACAAAGACTTTATGGTGGGACAATTGAGGACTTGCAAAGCAATTTTTCAAAATGGTCAGCAAAAGCATATTCCAGTGAAAAGGAAAGTGTGTAAGAAAAGGGGTAAACTGCCAAGAGTGTCTAAGGAAATAAGGGAGGCTATCAAATTGAAAGAGAAGGCATACAAAGTGGCTAAGATCAGTGGGAAACTAGATGATTGGGAAAGTTTTAAAGGTCAACAGAAAGCCATAAAAAGAACTATAAAGAAAAGTAAGATAACATGAGAAAAAACTCAAAATATAAAGACAGATACAAAAGGTTTCCATAAATATATAAAATGAAAGAGTGGCTCAAGTAAACATTGGTCCTTTAGAGGATGAGAAGGGCATTTAGTCATGGGATATTTTGTGTCAGGCCTCAGTGGAGGACACAAATAACATGGAGAGAGTGAGGAGTGCAGATGCTGGAGATCAGAATCAAGAGTGTGGTGCTGGAAAAGCACAGCAGGTCAGACAGAATTTGAGGAGCAGGAAAATTGACTTTTCAGGCACAAGCCCTTCATCAGGAATGAGACTTTTGGGCCAAAGGGGCTGAGAAATAAATGGGAGGGGCAGTGGGGTTGCAGGGGGTGAGGGGGAAGGTCTGAGTGTGTGATAGTTAGATGAAGGGGAGGGTGAAAGTGATAGATCAGAGAGGAGGATGGAGCGGATAGGTGGGAAGGAAGATGGACAGGTCAAAAGGGTGGTACCAAGTTGGAAGGTTGGATGTGGGATAAGGTGGGGGGAGGGGAAATGAGGAAACAGGTGAAATTCACATAGATGCCATGTGGTTGGAGGGTCCCAAGGAGGAGTATGAAGTGTTCTTCCGCCAGGCGGTGGGTGGTAAGGGTTTGGCGATGGAGGACGCCCAGGACCTGCAAGTGTTTGGGGGAATGGGAGGGGAAGTTAGTGTTCAACCGTGGGGCGGTGGGGTTGGTTCATGTGTGTCCCCCTGAGATGTTCTCTGAAGCATTCTACAAGTAGCCGTCATGTCTCCTCAATATAGAGGAGACGGCATCAAGAACAACAGATACAGTAAATGACGTATGTGGAGTGCAGGTAAATCTCTAATGGATGTGGAAGGCTCCTTTGGGGTCTTGGATGGAGGTGAGGGGGGAGGTGTGGGTGCAGGTTTGCAATTCCTGTGGTGGCAGGAGAAGGTGCTGGGATGGGAGGGTGGGTTGGTGCGGATCATGGATCTGACAGGTAGTCACTGAGGGAAAGGTCTTTATGGAACGCAGGTAGGGGTGGCGAGGGAAATATATCACTGGTGGTGAGATCTGTTTGTACACGGTGGAAATGGCAGAGGATGATGCGATGTATTCGGAAGTTAGTGGATGGAAGGAGAGGACCGGGGGGGTTCTGACCTTGTTGCGGTTAGAGGGGTGGGGTTTGAGGGCAGAGGTGCGGGAAGTGGATGAGACACACTGGAGGGCATCATCGACCACATGGGAGGGGAAATTGCAGTCTTCTGGAGGCCATCTGGTATGTTCTGCGGTTGAATTGGTCCTTCTGGAAGCAAATGTGGCAGAGGCGGAGGAAATGGGAATAAGGGATAGTGTTTTTATAGGAGGCAGGGTGGGAGGAGGTATAATCCAGGTAGTTGTCGGAGTCGGTGGGTTTGTAGAAGATGTCAGAGTTGAACCGGTCACTATTGATGGAGATGAAGAGGTCCAGGAAGGGGAGGGTAGTGTCTGAGATAGTCCAGGTGACCTTAGGTTAGGGTGGAACATGTTGATGAATTGTTGTACCTCCTTGTGGGAGCACGAGGTGGTGCCCATACAGTCATCAATGTAGTGGGGAATGGTGCCGGTGTAATTGCAGAAGATGGACTGTTCCACGTAATTGACAAAGACAAGCATAGCTGGGGCCCATTCAGGTGCCGATGGCTACCCATTTGGTCTGGACAAAGTGAGAGGATTCAAAGGAGACTGACTTCATCTGGTCTCCTACTTCAAAGGCTGCAATTTCCCCTCCACATGGTCGATGCCCTCCAGTGCATCTCATCCACTTCCCGCACCTCTGCCCTCAAACCCCACCCCTCCAACCGCAACAAGGACAGAACCCCCCCCCCCACCCCCCGAGTCCTCACCTTCCACCCCACCAACCTCCGGATACATCACACCATCCTCCGCCATTTCTGCCACCAATAACAGACCCCACCACCAGAGATATACTTCCCTCCCCACACTTATCTGTGTTCGTAAAGACCATTCCCTCTGCAACTCTCTTGTCAGGTCCACACCCCCCACCAATCCACACTCCCCTCCTGGCACCTTTCCCTGCCACCGCAAAATTTGCAAAACCTGCACCCACACCTTCCCCCTCACCTCCATCCAAGGCCCAAAGGAGCCTTCCACATTCATTAGAGATTGACCTGCACTTCCACACATGTCATTTACTGTATCCGTTGCACCCGATGCAGTCTCCTCTACACTGGGGAGACAGGACGCCTACTTGTGGAATGTTTCAGAGAACATCTCCGAGACGCGCGCACAAAGCAACCCCACCACCCTGTGGTCGAACACATTAACTCCCCCAAGGTCCTGGAGGTCGTGGGCCTCCTCCATTGCCAAACCCTTACCACCTGCTGCCTGGAGAAAGAACACCTCCTCTTCTGACTTGGTACCCTCCAACCACATGGGATCAACGTGGATTTCACCAGTTTCCTCATTTCCCCAGCCCCCACCTTACCCCAGATATGCAACCTTCCAACTCGGCACCACCCTCTTGACCTGTCCATCTTCTTTCCCATCTATCCGCTCCACACTCCTCTCTGACCTATCACCTTCATGCCCACCTCCATTTACCTATCAAGCTCTCCGCTACGTACCCATCCTAGCCCCAAGCCGCATCACCCTCCCATTTATCTCTCAGCCTTGGCCCACAAACCTCATTCCTGATGAAGGGCTTGTGCCCAAAACATACTCCTACTCCTCAGACGCTGCCTGACTGGCTGTGCTTTTCCAGCACCACACTCTTGACACGTAAAACAGGTCAATAATTGACAGAGACGAAGGTAGGTGAGGACCTAGAAACAATCATTATTATGGAAGAGGTAGTATTGGGCAAGCTAATAGATCTAAGGATAGATAAGTCTCCTGGCCTTGATGGAATGCGTCCCAGGGTAGTAAAGAGATGGTGGGAGAAATAGCAAGTGCACTTGTGGTAATTTTCCAAAATTCGCTAGACTCTGGGTTAGTTCCAGCAGATTGGAAAACAGCAAATGTAATACCACTGTTTAAAAAGGGCGATAGACAAAAGATAGACAATAGGTGCAGGAGTAGGCCATCCTGCCCTTCGAGCCTGCACCATCATTCATTATGATCATGGCTGATCATCCTCAATCAGTATCCTGTTCCTGCCTTATCTCCATCACCCTTGATTCCACTATCCTTGAGAGCTCTATCCAACTCTTTCTTAAACAAATCCAGAGACTGGGCCTCCACTGTCGCCTGGGGCAGAGCATTCCACACAGCCACCACTCTCTGGGTGAAGAAGTTTCTCCTCATCTCTGTCCTAAATGGCCTACCCTTTATTTTTAAGCTGTGTCCTCTGGTTCAGGACTCACCCATCGGCAGAAACATGTTTCCTGCCTCCAGAGTGTCCAATCCTGAGGTTTGTGGGCCAAGGCTGAGAGATAAATGGGAGAGTGATGGGGCTTGGGGCTGGGCTGGGTATGTAGCTGAGAACTTGATAGGCAAATGGAGGTGGGTGTGAAGGTGATAGGTCAGAGAGGAGTGTGGAGCGGATAGATGGGAAAGAAGATGGACAGGTCAAGAGGGTGGTGCCGAGTTGGAAGGTTGCATCTGGGGTAAGATGGGGAAATATAGACCAGTTAGCTAAACTTGTGAAGTGGGGAAGATGATTGAGTCGATTATCAAGGAAGAAATAGCAAGGCATCTAGATAGGTATTGTCCGGTTGGGCAGACGCAGCATGTGTTCATGAAGGGCAGGTCATGCTTAACTAATCTTTTGGAATTCTATGAAGACATTATGAACACGATGGACAACAGGGACCCAGTGGATGTGGTGTACCTAGATTTCCAAAAGGCCTTCAACAAGGTGCTGCACAAGAGGCTGCTGCATAGTCTAAAGACACATGGCATTATAGGTAAAGTATTAGCATGGATAGAAGATTGGTTAACTAACAGGAAACAAAGAGCGGGGATAAATGAGTGCTATTCTGGTTGGCAATCAGTGACTAGTGGTGGTCCTCAGGGATCAGTGTTGGGACCACAATTATTCACAATTTATATCGATGATTTGGTGTATGTCCAGGTTTGCAGATGACACTAAGATGAGTGGCAGAGCAAAGTTTGCAGAGGAACGTAGAAAGTGAGTAGGCAAAGGTCTGGCAGATGGAATATAATGTTAATAAATATGAAGTCATCCACTTTGGGAGGAGTAATAGTTTAAAAAAAAAAGACTATTACTGGAATGGTTAAAAAGTTGCAGCACGCTGCTGTGCAGAAGGACCTGCATGTCTTTGTGCATGAATCACAGAGGCTTGGTCTGCAGGTGCAACAGGGAATTAAGAAGGAAAATGGAATTTTGTCCTCCATTGTTAAAGAGATTGAGCAGGGAGGTTATGTTACAGCTGTGCAGGGTGCTAGTGAGGAGTATTGTGTGCAGTTTTGGCCTCCTTACTTGAGGAAGGATATACTGGCCTTGCAGGGGATGTAGAGGAGGTTCACGAGGTTGATTCCAGAGTTCAGGGGGTTGGTTTATTAGGAGGGACTGAATAGACTGGGATTATACTCATTGGAATTTAGAAGAATGAGGAGGGATCTTATAGAAACATATAAAATTATGAAGGGAATAGATAAGGTAGACGTAGAGATGATGTTTCCACTGGCGGGTGAAACTAGGACAAGAGGGCATAGCCTCAAAATTAGGGGCAGCAGATTTAGGACTGAATTAAGAAGGGGAACATCTTCACACAGAAGGTTGTTCATCTATGGAATTCCCTGCCCAGTGAAGTGGTTGATGCTACTTCAGTAAATGTTTTTTTAAAGCTAAGGTACTATTTTTTTGGAACAATAAAGGAATTAAGGGTTACTTTGAGAGGGTGGGTACATGGAGCTGAGGCCATGAAAAGATCAGCCATGCTCGAGAGGCCAGATAGCCTATTCCTGCTCCTAGTTCTTATGCTCTTATGAACTTATCCAAATGTCTTTTAAACATTGTAACTGTACTCACTTCTTCTGGCAGTTCATTCCACACACGAACCACTTTGTGTAAAAACGTTGCCCCTTGTGCCCCTTTTTTTTAATCTTTCTCCTCTCACCTTTAGAAATATGTTACCTCATCTTGAAATGCCCACTCCGAGGAAAAAGACACCTGCCATTCACCTTTTCTATACCCCTTACATTTTATAAACATCAATAAGGGCAATGTCAACCTCCTACACTCCAATGAAACATTTCCCAGCTGAACCAGCCTCCCCTTATAACTCAAACCCTTCATTCCTGTCAACATTTCTGAACCCTCTCCAGCTCAATAAAAAGTCTTTCCTATAACAGGGCTAACAGAACTGGAGCCAGTACTCCAGAACAGGCCTCACCAACGTCCTGCACAACCTCAATGATGTCCCAACTCCTTTTTAATCCAAGGTCTGAATAATGAAGGCAAGTGTGCTAAATGCCACCTTAACTGCCCTGTCTATATGTGATGCCAACTTCAAAGAATTATGTTTTGAACTCCTAGGTCTCTCTGCTCGACACAACTACTCCAGCATATCTCCTCCACTTCCTGCACCTCGACCTTGAATGCCATCCCTCCAACCCCATAAAAGGATAGAACCCTCTGGGAGTGAAGGTGATAGGTCAGAGAGGAAGTGGAGCGAATAGGTAGGAAGGAAGATGGATAGGTAGGACAGTTCAAGAGGACGGTGCCCAGTTGGAAGGTTAGATCTGGGATAAGGTGGGGAGAGTGAAAATGAGAACTGGTGAAATCCACATTGATCCTGTGTGGTTGGAGGGTCCCAAGGCAGAAGATGAGGCATTCTTCCATTAGGCATTAGGTGGCTAGAGTTTGGTGGTGGAGGACGCCCAGGACTTGCATGTCCTTGGCAGAGTGGGAGGGGGAGTTGATTGTGTTCAGTTGCAGGGTGGTGGGGTTGTTTAGTGCATGTCCTACCCTCCTCTCTGATCTATCACCCTCGCCCCCACTTTCATCGACCTATCGCATTCCCAGCTACCTTCCTCCCATTTAATTCTGAGTCCCATTGGACAACCCCCCCCCTTCTTGATGAGTTTATGCTCAAAACATTGCCTCTCCTGCTGCTCGGATGCTGCCTGACCGGCTGCGCTCTTCCAGCACCATGCTCTTTGACTCTGACCTCCAGCAAGTGCAGCCTCACTTTCTACTAGTTTGATTATTCTAGGTCAACTTGGCATAAGGAGGGAGGAAGTGTTGGGTATTCCAAAAGGTATTAAGGTGGACAAGTCCCCAGGTCCAGATGGGAACTATCCCAGGTAACTGAGGGAAGTGAGAGAGAGGAAATACCTGGGGCCTTAACAGATATCTTTGCAGCATCGTTGAACGCAGGCGAGGTTTCGGATGACTGGAGAAATGCTAATGTAATCCAGGTAATTATAGACCGGTGAGCCTGATGTCAGTGGTAGGGAAGTGGTTCGTGGCCAGTGAAGATACTGACGGATAAGATCTATTTACATTTGGAAGAAATGGGCTTATCAGTGATAGGCAGCATGGTTTTTAGGTCATGTCTTACCAACGTAATAGAATTCTTTTGAGCAAGTGGCAAAGTTGATTGAGGGAAGGGTTGTTGATGTCATATACATAGACTTTAGTAAGGCATTTGATAAGGTTTCCCATGATAGGTTGGTGGAGAAAGTGAAGTCGCATGGGGTCCAGGATGTACTAGCTGGATGGATAAAGAACTGGCTGGGCAACAGGAGACAGAGTAGTAGCAGAAGGGAGTTTCTCAAATGTGACAAGTGGTGTTTCACAGAAATCCATGCTTGGACCACTGTTGTTTGTGATAAACATAAATGATCTGGAGGAAGGTATCGGTTGCCTGATTAGCAAGTTTGCAGATGACACTAAGATTGGTGGAGTAGCAGATAGTTAGGGGGACTGTCAAGAGAATACAACAAAATATAGATAGATTGGAGAGTTGGGCAGAGAAATGGCAGATGGAGTTCAATCCAGGCAAATGCGAGGTGATGCATTTTGGACGGTCCAATTCAAGAGCAAACTATAAAGTAAATGGAAAAGCCCGGGGAAAAATTGTCATACAGAGAGATCTGGGTGTTCAGGTTCATTGTACCCTGAAGGTGGCAACGCAAGTCTATAGAGTGATCAAGAAGGCATATGGCATGCTTTCCTTCATCAGACGGGGTATTGAGTACAAGAGTTGGCAGGTCATGTTACAGTTGTATATGGCTTGGTTCGGCCGCATTTGGAATACTGTGAACAGTTCTGGTTGCCACATTACCAAAAGGATGTGGATGCTTTGGAGAGGGTGCAGACGAGGTTGACTAGGATGTTGCCTTGTATGGAGGGTGCTAGCTACGAAGAGAGGTTGAGTAGATTAGGATTATTTTCATTAGAAAGACGGAGCTTGAGTGGGGTTGTTAAAATACAGATTTGAGACAGTCCAGGGAATCCCTTGTGGACTCAGACCTGTAAAGCCTCTCTTTTGGTTCGTCCCGGAGATCGTACTCTTTGGAAGTCTGGAATAAAAACCACTTACAGACAGTTTAGTTTAATTTTAGTCATCCCCTTTATTCACTAATAGCATTACTGTTACAACATAACCCTGATACCCATAAGCTAAACTAACTAGGTTCTAATAACCTAGGAGAGTAGGGTACCAGCTCTTCAAGTGCCCCAGCAGGCTACTCTGATGTACTGATACAAAGTGGCTTCCTTTATACAAAAGTTTACAAAAACATTGCATATTCTTAATTAGACAGATAACCGTGATAGACAATAATTCGTAAGGAAGAAAAGTTAATTGACAGATCTGTGTGTGCTTGACTGATCACTCCTACAGGCCTTGAGCTATCCAGCTGAGTTAGGTGTCTGCTGGCGAGATAAGTTCCTATAAAGAAGTACCAGTCTAAATTAAGTGGGAGATGTCTTCAGGTAACGTTGCACAGCTTGCATGTCTGATATCATTGTCTTACGAAATGGCTTCTTAGCAAGGAGGGCAAACGTTTGACCATAAAATGGCTTCCTGACAGATTGTGTCAGAATCTCTTCAATGTTAGGTTTAGAATAATTTTAAGTTGGGAGTTGATTCCTGCTTTTAATCTGAAGCACAGAATCATTCTGTACCTGAGGCTGAAATGTTACTGCAAGGTTGTATTTAATATGATTAATTAGTCTCAAAATAAACATGCCTTTTTTTTCAAGTTTGATTCAAATAAGACATAAGACATTAGTTGGAATTGACAGTGGGGCAGTCTGTAAAAACAGCAAGTAAGTTAACGCTTTGTCAATATTTTCTTTTACAGAGTTTGCATTTCATGACCAGTAATGGCTACTCAAAATCATCAAAAAGTCTCAAAATGCAATTAAATTCAATCCAAAGCAGATAAGCACTAAGAGTTAATTTTGTGCTAGATTCAACAGCCTCAGCACTAAAATGGTCTCTCTCTCTCTAGTGTCCTTTTGAACTCTCAAGTCAGGGTTTTGTAACAGCAAAGATTTCTTTTCTCTCTGTGACTGCCCTGCTTGCAAGGGGTAATAAGAATCCATTATAATTGGCAGCATCTAACCATTAATTACCAAGTTTTTGATAGTACCGGGTTTCGTTTCAGGGTCAGAATCAAACACTCTCATTAATTTCACAAGGGAACGGCTGTGAATGTTATCACTTGGTGTCCTGTTCACACAGATTCACCGATGCTAAGGCAAATGTTCTTAATTGTCTTACAGTATCCTGTTATCACTTGGTGAGCCCAGGTGTCCCTATCTTTTGCATTCTTTAAGATTCCCCCCTCTTTTCTGAGCTTTCCTGCCTGTCTATTTTCCAGTGCAGTAAATATGACCTATTGTCTCAACCTGCACTTGTCCCACTGAACTAATGGACCTCCAAATATATTTCCCACCCCACCCCTGTCAGCTTTCCAAAAAAGACCATTCCTTCCGTGACTCCCTCGTCAGGTCCACATTCCCTACCAGCCTACAGCCCACTCCTGGCACCATTTCCTGCCCCACTGTCAATTCTAACTAATCAGATCTTATGTCTTATTTTAAGCTAAATGTTTGAAGACAAGTTTTAAGGCTTTAGACTTTCTCAGGGTACTAATTTGAGGTTTACAAAATTATGAGCGATGTAGACAGGGTTGATAGCAAGAGGTTTTTGCCCAGAGTGGGGGACTTAATTACTAGGGGTCACTAGTTCAATGTGAGAGGGAAAAGTTTAAGGGAAATATACGTGGGAAGTTCTTTACGCAGAGGGTGGTGGGTGTCTGGGTGCATTGCCGGCGGAGGTGGGAACGATAGCGTCATTTAACATGTATCTAGACAGATACATGAATGGGCAGGGGCAGAGGGATACAGATCCTTGGAAAGTAGGTGACAGATTTAGACAGAGGATCTGGATCAGTGCAGGCCTGGAGGGCCAAAGGACCTGTTCCTGTCCTGTAATTTTTTGTTTGTTGTTCCTCACTTTCTCTTAGAACTACTACAGGCCCTACTTTTAATTATACAAGTCCTGCCCTTGTTTATTTTACCTGTAATGAAGGTATAGAGGTGTACTGTAACTTTGAGAGAGAGGAAGCTAGCAAGGGCTGACTGAAAGCACTGAGTGTCCTGAACAAGGTAAAAATGTAACACTTGGTCGAAACAAATAGTTGGAGTTGTGTTGCCATGGAAGTTCGGCCAAACAATTTAAATTATGTCCCAAATACCAAAATCCAATCAAATTAGAATTTTACTGGATGTAGGTTTGCTCCCTGAGCTGGTAGGTTCATTTCCAGACGTTTCGTCACCCTTCGAGGTAACATCTTCAGTAGGCCTCTGGGCAAAGCAATATGGATAATTCCTGCTTTCTATTTATATGTTTGGGTTTCTTTGGGTTGGTAATGCCATTTCCGGTGGTGACATCATTTCCCATGGTGATGTTATTTCCTGTTCTTTTTCTCGGGGGGTGGTAGATGGGGTCTAACCCGATGTGTTTGTTGATAGAGTTCCCGTTGGAATGCCATGCTTCTAGGAATTCTCGTGCGTTATCCTTACATATAGATGAGGAAAGATACCGCTTCGACTGTGACAACACATCCATCGTAGGACAAGCCAAACAGACATGCATGAGAATTCCACATTATGGTGCGAGGGCAGCTTCTCTGTGTGTCGGGTTTAAGATTAGCAGAGGGGCTTACCCTATATCGTAACATACCAACATGCAATATCTCACATTTATCCAAATTAAACTCCTCCTGCCACTCCTCAGCCTCCAACTTACTGTCATTTGATGAGAAATTGACAGGTTATTTACAAAGCCAAGAAAATCTCAACTTTTAGCTGTTGAGTATTCATATTAAGAATCTTCACAGTCTAAAGGAAAGAAATCCGATGAATCAGCTACACCAGACTTACATATGTGATGCAAAGGGGTAATTTCTTTGGGTTTGAATTAATGTGAAGTGATGATGTTGGTAATAAATTAAAACTGCTTCGCTGGATGTTTTCAGATTTGTTTTGAATGTGTTCCACATCAAGATAATTTGTTTTCTTCTTTGCTTTTGTCTTTTGTGTCATAAATTTATATCCTGTTGTTCAAGAAACTCTGCAGCCTCATGTGATTTTGTTTCAATGAATGATCACTATGTTAATTTTAAAATGATCTCAGGCCTGATTACATTCTGGGATTAGAATGTCCAGTAATACCATCATCTGGGATCATAACACCTGATAACTGGACTTACAACCTTAATTTCCAAATTCACCTCCAATCACTTCAAGATTTCCCTTACCGTAGCACTTAGGTTTCCTAATAGTGAAGAGGTTTGGAAGTTATGGATGTTCCACCACAGATCCTTCTACTGATGCTGTTCTTCTGCTGGATTGATTTTTTTTAATCAATCCGTTCAGACATGACAAGCTTGGGGAATATAAGACTTGAAACTCTATGTACTCAACTTCAACTGATACGTTTCAGATTTTGGAGATGAGAGAACTATAAAGTCAAACTATCTGCACGAAAATTGATGCAGTGAATGATTTAGGATCTGGAATGCAATATCTGATAACATGGTGATTGTAGCAAATACAATCTGTTAAAAGACAGCTATATAAGGATCCAAAGAAAGCAAGGCAACTAAAAAAGGGCCAGGAACAGCAACTACTTGAATTTCTCATTTTAAAAAGCCCTAAACGTCATTCAGACCAAATGGCCTCCTTGTAATCATTCTAAGATTGTTAAAAATGCCCACAAAGTATTTAAATATAGTCAAAGAGTCCTACAGCATGGAGACAGGCCCTTTGGCCCAAACTGGTCCATGCTGACCAAAATGTTCATCCACACTAACCCCATTTCCCTGCACTTGGCCTAACAGATCCAGTCAGTTCATCAAAATCCCTCATGAAAGGGAATCCATTGCTACTGCCTGGCCTGAATTACAATTACTTAGCTAAACACCCACCGAGGTGTTCCAATCAGCTGTTCAGATTGTGTCTTTTTATTCAGTCATAGGATGTGAGCATCATTAGTCCGTCCCTAATTGCCGTTTAGGTGGGGGAGCTGTTTTCTTGAACTGCTGCAATTCATGTGCAAAAAGTCAATCAACAGTGCTATTAGGGAGGGAGTTACTTCATTTTAACACTGAAGGAATGGTGATGTAGTTCCAAGTCAAGGTGGTAAGTGACTTGGAAGAGAACTTAGTCAGAGATATACAGCACAGAAACAGACCCTTCAGTCCAACTCATCCATGCTGATCAGGTGTCCTAAATTAATCTAGTTCCATTTCCCAGTATGTGGTCCAAATCTCTTCAAACCTTTCCTATTCATGTATTCATGTATCAATCCAGATACCTTTCAAATGTTGTAATTGTACCAGCCTCCTCATTCCATACACTCATCGTCCTCTGTATGAAAATGTTGCCTCTTAGGTCCCTTTTAAATAATTCCTTCTGACATTATACTTATGCCCTTTGTTAATTCTGATCTCTCTCTGTAGTTTGCTACCTTGATGCATTTTTTATGGTACGATCTGTCTGTATAGGAAGCAAAACAGTGCTGGTCACTGTGTCTTGGTACACTGTGTGCGTGTGTGTCTGTGCTAGTGTTAGAAAGAGAGAGACAGTTATTAATGCAATTAATTGACAACTATAAATAATCAATTTGGGGGTGATTCTATGACTCTCTGGATGATTGCTGATCTAGATAACTCCTGGTGTGACCGAGCTCTGCTCCAGATCACACTGGTATTCATCTGGCATACTTCTGGATCACTCTGGTCATCCAGCACCGGGGGGTGATCAAGTGCTGACCTGGATCACTCCAGGGCTGATAGGGCAACTCTGGGGTGATTCCCAACCAATCTGGATCACTCCGGGGTGCTGTTCCAGATCGCTCCGGGGATCAATCAGTGGTGACCCAGTGCCAATTTGGATCACTCTGTGTCCCCCAGATCCCATTCATGGGGGGAATCCACTGATACAATGGGGATGATCGAGCCCCTGACTGGATTACTGTGTGTGTGAGGGTGGGGGGATCCTGGTCAGATTATGATCACTGGATGGTGGTGATCGAGTCCGGATCTGGAGCACTCTGGGTGATCCACTGGCGCTCTGGGAGTGATCGAGTGCCGATGCGGATCACTCCGGGGGGGGTGACCGAGGCCGGTCGCCGATCCCTCCTGACGGGGAGTGGATGGTGTCCGATCCCGCTCGGGTGATCGGCACATCCGGGCAGTGCAGCCTCACTCTGGCGGGAAGGCGGCCCTATAAAAGGCGGTGAGCCCGCCAGCGGCGGCCATTTGCTTTTGTGGCGCAGAGCGGGATAGCGGCAGCGTTCGGGTGAGCGGCTTCAGAGGGACAGCACTGGGTGAGGGCACACAATCAGCTCGGGGCCGCCGGGGTAATACAAACCGAGAGACATATACAGAGAGAGAGAGGGGAACGGCACTCCGAGCTGCGGTGTTCAGTCAGAGAGAGCGACGGTGTTTTAATAAAGAGAGGGCGCCATGTTGTGCGATGGGGAGGGAAGCGTGCACTCTGTGAGGGAGGGAGTTCCATGGCTGGAATTCCAGCTTACCGGCAGCTCGATGCTATTCAGCCAGGCCGGTAGATGGTCTGGGAGGTTCCCGCCGCTCCCTGTGCTCCGGGCAGCCCTGATTCCAGAGCGGAGGCTCCGGCCGCCATTTTGTTGGAGCGGGGCGGCCGCGCGCTCCCTGTAACCGCCGCTCGGTTTGAATAATGGGGGCGGCGGCTGCGGGAGTCAGCGTGTTGACGGTGCGCGGCCCCGCGGCTTTGGGGTGCGCGCCCCCGACCCCCACGGTGGGGGCGAGGGGATGTGCACCGACTGAGCCCATTGTCGTCCAGTCGGACCCGTGCCTTAGCGCCTGCCCCAGTCACTTCAATTCCCTTTTAACCCTGAAGCCTGACTTGAATGTACTGATCCCCTGGAATCTGGTGGATGGGAATCTCCCTCAAAGATAGTGGATAGCCAGAGGATAGTGGGGCTTTGGGGGAGGGGAATATAGTGGATAGCCAGAGGATAGTGGGGCTTTGGGGGGAGGGGAAGTGGTATAGAAAGATTTGATAGAAGAGCTAGCCCCATAATCACAGAACAAAAGGTGAAGGGACTGGGCTGTTTCTGAAGAAGGGTCACTGGTCCCCAGACATTGAATCTTTCATGTCCACATGATGCTGCCAGACCGGCTGAGTTTTTCTGGTAATTTCTGATCATCTCTGAATGGACAGGTCCAGAGGAGATGCTGGATTAGTGGTGCTGGAAAAGCACAGCAATTCAGGCAGCATCCGAGGAGCAGGAAAATCAATGTTTCGGGCAAAAGCCCTTCATCAGGAATAGAGACAGAGTGCCTCTATTCCTGATGAAGGGCTTTTGCCCAAAACATTGATTTTCCTGCTCCTCGGATGCTGCCTGAACTGCTGTGCTTTTCCAGCACCACTCTAATCTGGAATCCGGTTTCCAGCATCTGCAAGCCCTTGTTTTTATCCAGAGGAGATGCTGTTCATAGAATAAAACTCTCTTGTTGCAAATCAGAGCTCACTGTTTGAAGAGGGACTTGAAACATTGCTTCTCTTTTCTTCCTCCACAGATGCTGCCAGAGCTGGTGAATTTCTCCAGTACTTTGTTTCTTTCTAGTGAAGTTTGGCTTCTCTCCCACCAGGTGTAATTTCCTTTGGTGATAAAGATTGAAACTGCACGGACTTTCAGGTATGCTATTGGCAAGGGTCTATACTATGATAGTTACCTTCACAGTGAAAGAGTAAAGAAAGGGTCAGAGCTGATTTTTAGGAGCCATGCAACAGTGTTGGTTATAAATCCAACAGAAAATCGGAAGACATATTTGGTAAGAATGTGGAGCTGTTGACCGCAGGTTGTTGAGACCAATAACATTACCCACACTGTTGATGGTATCAATAAACAATAGTATTTCATTCAGCCCTTTTGAGACTGCTTCTCCACCAGTAAGATGATAGTTGATCTGATTAAAACCTCATCTGCTTTCCTTACCTGTCCCTGAATATTTTATCCTCTTGCGTACAAACCAAGTATTCCACTAGAATCCAACCCATCTATCCTTTCCTCATCTGGCGAGCTGCCTATTCCAGGGATTATAAAAGCAAAGGACTATGGATGCTGCAAATCTGAAATGAAATGGGTGTGAGAGAGAAAGTCCAGTTTGGTTGTATCTGTGGAGAGCGAAAGAGCTAATGCTTACTCTGGAAATCATACTGGACTTGAGACAGTAATTCTGTTTCTTTTCTCTGCAGGTACTGCCAAATCTCCTGTTTTTTCTTCAGTTTCTCACCTAATACATGATATTCCTGATCTTTTTCCAGTCATTGTTTCTAGGTCTCTTTTGTACCCTGATGTCATTTTCATTGCTTACTTTCTTGCCTATCTGTGTCCCCTCTGTTTGCAAGCCATGCTGTTTGTCCTTTCATTAAGTCATTTCAAGAATTGTAACAGTTGAGGTCTTGGCACCAATTCCCTGTGCCACACTTACTGCCAACCAGAAAAATGTGTGTCTGCTGTCAGCTTCCTGTTAACCAGTCAATTTTCTATCCATGTCAATATGCTACCTCTATGTTGAAGTTATTGCTGAAAGTAATAACTCAAATCAGTTCAGAAGAGGAGTCACTGGACCCCAATGTTAACTCTGCTGTCTCCCCATAGATGCTGCTAGACCTGCTGAGTTTCTCCACTTCTTCTTTCCAAAATTAAGTATTGACTTCCTTTTAGCCACAGCACGTTACTTTCCCAGAGTACTCACTTGTTACTTCGTTCGAGACATTAGAATGACAGCCGTCGGGACCCAGGAATATTAGATCACTGTTCCAATAATTTCTCTGATGGCTAATATTCCTACATTCCCTCTTCTTTTGATTTATTGCTATATCTGTGCTCTTTCTTGTGTGTATATATGGTGAAGACTGATGCAAAATACATACTCCATTCACATGCTATCTCCATTTTTCCATTATCAATTCTTGAATTCACCTTTGATTGGACTTATATTTGCTTCGTTAAATCATTTTTTTAAAGTATGGTTTGAAACATTTTCTTCATTTCTAGTTAGCTTTCTTGTACTACGTAGAGTGGTAACATCACTGGGCCAGTAATCCAGAGGCCTAGGTAAATACCTTGGGCGCACAGTTCAAACTTTACCATGATGGTGGAACATAATTTTAATTCCAGATTTTATGGTGACAATATATATTCTCTAGTTGAACCTCCTGTTCAAAGACAATTGGAGATGGGCGATGAATGCTGTCCTTGTCAGTGTTACCTGCATCCTATGACTGAATCCAGAAAAAAACTCATCTGCCTTAAATAGGTGTGCTTGCCCCCATTCCTCATTTTTGAGAGGTGATGATGAATCACCCCCAACTTCCAGATACTCCCATAAGAGAAATCATCCTTTCCACAACAAGGTGAAGACCCTTCAGGATTTGTTTCAGATGAGTGAATGTGAGGATTTAGGCTTGGCATGTCCAGTCTTTTGTCGAAGGCACTCCGCTCATTCAAGATATTAATCTCATAGACTTTCTCTGAACTCCTTCCTGTACATTAACTTTTATAAGAATGGTGTTCAGTACTGAACACAGTACTCCAGATGCAATTTCACTAATGTTCTGTAAAACTGAAGCATCATTTTTGCATTCAATTTTCTTTTCAATAAAATCTTACATTCTGTTTAGCTTTCCTGCTGTACCTGCATACTAAGCTGTGACTCGTGCAGTAAGGTACCCACGAGTCTGCACCCTCTCTTCATCTAGGTCATGTCCATTTTGGCTGAGTATAAAAGCACAACTTCTCACTGTCCTACGTTGTATTCCTTTTGCCAGATGTTTATTTTGACTTTATATCACTTTGTAGTATCCTTGTGTCCTGTCACAGCTGTACGCATTCGTCATCAGAAAATGTAGCTAAATGCCTTTTGTTCCTTGCTCCAAATTATTTCTGTAAAATTGGGAAGAGTTGTGATCCCAACATTGACCCTGTGGCTCATGAAATTCTGCTAGCCTGAAAAAGATCCACTTACTCCTACTATCTTGTTCCGTTGACAATCGTCTATTCATATCAATGTTAACCTCAAGGCCATGCTCGCCCAATTTCCTGAAAAATCTTTGGTATCTTATCAAATGTCTTCTGGAAATGTAAATACCATACATTCGATGGTTCCCCATTATCTACAACACCAGTTACACTTCAAAGAACTCTAAATTAAACATGATTTCCCTTGACAAAAGCATATTTGCTGTGCTTGATAACCCTTGAAGTTACCCAAGTACCCTTTTCTGTGTCAGACATAAAGCTACCTGGCCTGCAGCTTCTTGCTTTCTGACTCCCTTTTTGAATTTTTTATTCACTTGTGGGATGTGTTTGTTGCTGGCTGGCCAGCATTTATTGCCTTCCCTATGATGTGGTGGTGCCGTTGCTGGGGTGGGCAAAGTTAAAAATCACAACACCAGATTCTAGTCCAGAAGGTTTATTTGGAAGTACAAGCTTTTGGAGTGCTGTTCCTTCATCAGATAGCTAATGGAGCAGGATCATATGATATGGAATCTATAGCAAAAGATCAGTGTCACAAAATTAAAATGATACATTAAACAAACCTAAATTGCTGTTAAGTCTTTCATCTTTTAGAATGGGTTGCAGGGTTTGGTTCATTAATATTTAAATCCCAGAACTTTTTATAAAAGTGACATCTCAGCTCAGATAATGCATTAAAGGTGTGAGGTTAGTGGACAATGCATTTTCACACTTTTTAATGCATTGTCTGAGCTGAGATGTCTTTTATACGAGACAAAAATCTGCAGATGCTGAAATCCAAGGTAGACAGGCAGGAGGCTGGAAGAACACAGCAGGCCAGGCAGCATCAGGAGGTGGAGAAGTCGACGTTTCGGGTGTAACCGTCCTTCAGGACTTTGTTGAAAGCCTTGTTATCTCGGGTATGTGACTTGACAGAAGTTCTGGGATTCACATTAATGAATTGAAGCCTGCAACCCATTCTAAAAGATGAAAGACTTTAATAGTCATCTAGATTTGTTCAATGTATCGCATCAGTTAAATGTACTATGATATTTTGCTATAGATTCTGTATCCTATGATCCTGCTCCACTAGCTACCTGACGAAAGCTTGTACTTAAAAATAAACCTGTTAGACTAAACTTGGTATTGAGTTTTAACTTGTGCCTTCCTTATTTGCCCATGACAAAGTGGTGAACTTGTCTTGGACAACTGCAGTCCATTTGCAGAAGGTTGACCTACAATGCCTTATTGTGTGCAGTTCTGGTTCCATGTTGCAGGAAGGACATAACTCCTCTGGAGCGAATGCAGAATAGATTTATGAGCATGTTGCCATGGCTGGAGAACTGTAGCTGTGAGGGGAGGTTGGAATGCTTTCCTTGGAACAGAGAAAGCTGAGTGGTGACATGATTGAGGTATACAAAATTGAGAGGTCGAGTAGACAGGTGGAAACGCTCTTCGCAGTTGAAAAACTGAGGTTCACGGAATCCAGCAATTTCCGATCGTGTTTTTGAAAAACATTTCTGGTTCAGTGACCCTCCTCCAGAAAACATCTGAGTTCTGAGGAAGCATCACTGGACCTGAGCCATAAACTTTGCTTTCTCTCGCAGGTGGAAATGTGTTGCTGGAAAAGCGCAGCAGGTCAGGCAGCATCCAGGGAACAGGAGAATCGACGTTTCGGGCATAAGCCCTTCTTCAGATTCCTGAAGAAGGGCTTATGCCCGAAACGTCGATTCTCCTGTTCCCTGGATGCTGCCTGACCTGCTGGGCTTTTCCAGCAACACTTTTCCAGCTCTGATCTCCAGCATCTGCAGACCTCACTTTCTCCTTTCTCTCACAGGTGCTGCCTGACCTGAGTTTTTCTAACCATTTGTTTTGATTTCCAGCATCTCTGGGTTTTTTTGTTGTTGTTAGATTCAAGCTAAGTGTTAGAAGGATTAGAAGGAATATGATGAAGAAGAACCTTTTTTTATAGAGAGGGGGGTGTCTGGAGTTTGCTGACTGAGTTGGTGGTGGAGGCAGAGACCCTAACCTGTTGAAAACGTCCTGGAATAGGCACCTTAAATGTTGTATGCTGAAGGATATGAGGCCATGTGCAGGAGGATGGGATTAGAAAGGGTAATAGGCTGTCTTGTTTCAGCATGGACAAATAGGCCAAATGACACACTGCTGTCTTGCTTCTGTGGTTTTAAGACCAGAGGATGAAATCTATTACTTCCAACAATTTACATTATTTTTATGCCATTGGTAATTGTCATTTTGTTGACTTCCTCCTTTCTTTGCATTGACAGTTTTCTTATGTGCATGCATTGCATGAAAGGATTGCAGGAACTGGGTCAATAACACCTCGGAAAGTTTCTCTCTTCAGGGAGAAAGGGGAACAATCAAAAATGGAATTTGGAGCACTATCTAGCACAAATGATGTCTTGTTCCACTTCAATTGTGACTTAGGTTCATTAAACAAACAACACTTAAGAATATTAACATTTTTATCTACTTTTGACATGGCACTTTGCTGAAATGTATGCTTTCACTATAGCAGATGGTCAAAATGCAATGTGGTAAACTCACGTAGGGATAAAACCCAAGTCTCGTGAATGAACTAAAACTGAGCAGAAGGTTGTGTGGAGGTGATAAAATATAAATTGTTTTACTTAGCTTTATCTTTGTTACAGTTTGTCATAATGTTTTGCAGTACATAGTTTTTATAGATGTTCACATGTCACTTGCATGTTTGTGATTTCTGAAGGATAAAAACTTGGCCAGTCTGATACTGAAATCTAATTTGTTTGTCTATGAACCTAACACTCGTTTGAAGATAATGTACATAGATCCAGGACAAAAAAAAATTATTGGCCATTTGCTTCATCCCACGGTAGAACTTATTGGCTTATCCCTCTCCAGTGCCAGGAGTTATTCTCATAACAGCCATGAGCTCTGACATTTCCTCAAATAATTAATATCATATTCATTTGTCATTTTATAACTCCATAATGGATGAATATCAACATGGCAGGAAAGGTGGTATTCATTACGTGGATTAATGTTAGTGTGTTTTGACTTCTGTAGGTGACCGTCACAATGGTGGAAGCAGATCGTCCTGGAAAACTCTTCATTGGCGGTCTGAATACCGAAACAAATGAAAAGGCACTTGAAGCAGTATTTGGCAAATATGGAAGAATAGTAGAAGGTATGTATCTGAAGTACAAAACTTGAGTTGGCTTCCCTGCTTAAGCATTTTGCCAAAATCTTAAGACCAAAATGGTGAAGAACTTAAATGCAGTTTAAAAACAAGCCAGGTACAAAAGTTAGCATATTAATAATGGACTTTGTCTGTGTGGAGGGAATGTTGCAAAAGTAATTTGTGTAATTTTTGGTTTTGTTATTTGTGCTCTTATACTGACCTAAAAGATTTGCTGCCTTAAATTATGCTGAGTGTAGTTAGTCGTGAAAATCCTGGTAATTTTTTTTCTCTTTAGTTCTACTGATGAAAGATCGTGAAACAAATAAGTCAAGAGGTTTTGCTTTTGTTACTTTCGAAAGTCCAGGAGATGCAAGGGATGCAGCCAGGGATATGAATGGAAAGGTGAGATGATAGAAATGTCTGCTTCTAACTTTGTGACAAATAGTTTAATGTGGACTACCTAGCTGTTGTAAGTTGTCAAAACTATTGACTGGGCTTTTGTTCCAATGTCAGTATAAACAAGTGATGGGTATACAAAATAAATGTAGGTGATGGTGTATGATTTGTATGCACCTCCTGTTTTAAACAAGCAAATAGATATTGTATCTTTCATGCACTTTGTAATGTCAAGATATTTTTTTCTCATTGCTCAAACTATTTTAATATGTGAAAGTGTGTAAGAACACCACTCCTCTGGCTGCTAAAAAGGTGTGACTGGCCATCAATATGTCTGCAAAGCTATCCTGAGGTTTGATAGTTTAGCCATTGAATCTGCCAATGCAGTATTTCATAATCTTGTGATCTTGTTGTGGACTTCAATAGTTTTGTCTTAAGGAAATGTGATTTAGTTGGAATGGTATTTATTAACTAGTTCTACTACTTTAATATTGTGCTGAAATACTTATTATTCAGTCTGTGTAGAGAACAATACTTTGCAACTTCCATTGTGTAAAGTTTGAGCAGTGATGACTTCACTAGCACTGATCATCAGAGCTGAAGTTACCTTTCCTCTAAGAAGTCCTGAGCTTTACTACACAACTGGAATTGTACCCAGAAAGGGTTTGTGCCACCAAGATTTGTGATTAATGTGGTGTTTTTATTACTGACTGCAACTTTTCAAATGCAGTGAACTAAAATCTATCTGTACTTGGCAGGAATCTACACATGACATATCTTTAATGTAGGTAGAGCTCACAATAAAACTGACCGGTCCCATTTTAACAGGGTAAACAGACAGGGCAGTCAGGTTTGCACAGAGGACACTGAAAAATGTATTAATTGACAAATCCTTTGGTAAGACTTATCTGAAGAAGGGCTAATGCCCGAAACGTCGATTCTCCTGTTCCCTAGATGCTGCCTGACCTGCTGCGCTTTTCCAGCAACACATTTCCATCTAAGACTTATCTAGTCTACCTCATTCACAATTGTCACCGTTGGTGTTTTTTAAAACACCTGTGGTTCTGTAAAGCAAATCACCATTCACCTGACCTGTGGTCATAAAGATTGGATCCTTTCGAGACTTGGTTCCAATGCAAAAGGCAGGGCTCTACTTGAGACTCTGGTATAATTTGTAGTTTGTGCCTCCTGATCACAATTGACCCTACTTCAAGCACCCTTTTTAAGTTGAATCCAGTCCTGAGTGCACTACAAACATTTTTATTACTCCCTCTCAATTTTTTTAAAGTCTTTGGATGGAAAACCCATTAAAGTAGAGCAAGCTACTAAACCAGCATTTGAAAATAGTGGACGACGTGGACCACCCCCACCCCCAAGAAGCCGTGGTCCTCCTAGGGGGATTCGAGGTGGAAGAGGAGGTAGTGGAGGAATGAGAGGTCCACCTCAAAAAGGTAAATACCTGAAACAAACAATCTGTCAATCTGTAACATTACAAGAGGAAAGTAGCAAAATCTATTGCACTCCTGTGTCTAGACAGTCACAATAACTACACTTTTCAGATCCAATCTGAAACTGTATTTTGAAGGAGAGAAATCTAAATTTTTTGATTAGTGGAAAATTTAAGCTAAGGGTGGGGAAGTGGAGGATAGAACCGGTGACACTAGTCTATTCCTGGTCAGTCCTACTTGCTTTTAGGACTTTAATACAAGGGACTTGAGCCACTGTTGAGATTTTTATCTTAAATGTAGCAGTACTAAGTTTTGTCTTTTTGATGTTTATTGTACAATTTGGTCCCACTTAAAACAAGTCTTTAGAATTTGAGATAAATGTAGGTTTGCAGCCATGTGTGTAACTGCACTGTATCAGTGGTTACAGTGAAAATAGTGTATCCATTGCATTTTAAAATAATTTCATCTAGAACTTCGCAGCGTTCTAGAAGAAGTGAAGCATGTCCTAAGATACAGGTTACTGATATCTCCATGATCCTTGCCGACACAATTCCACTAATTCACACTGGAGAGTCTGTATCTTGCCTGTTCAGTCATGTTCCATTGTAATGTCTACAGCATCTGCTGTTTCAGTATATGCTATGTTTACAAAAAATTGCGATTATTGCATTGTTGATGGCACAAGTAGATTTTGCCACGCAGGTGAGCACGGTGAATGGATTCAGGAGATAGAACAGTGCTACCTTAAGAGGAATGTACATTTCTTTAGGAGTCCTGATCCACGAGATGATATGGGAGCATACTCTGGTAAGTTTGATAATATAGCTTTAGCACAGTGTTGTCCAATATGTCAGCCATGTGGCGAAATGAGCATCCAGATGTGGTGACTTTAAACGTACCAAATAGATTAATGGACAGTCATTGGCATGTGATGTACTTTGATTTTGTACATGTGGTAAAAATAAGTTGGAGTGAGTTTTTTGAGTGCTATAGTTTTTTTGTTACTAATTGCTAGGAGATGTGCAAGTACATGTGCATGTGAATATATTTACCTTGAATATGCAAATGGAGATTCCTGACTAAAATTAATGCATGTGGTTAAATGTCCTGTGGCTAGTCAGTGATTTCTATTGGACAACACTGCTTTAGTACCAACTGGAAAATGTATCTGTAAAGCAATGGAAACAATTTTATTTTCTGGATCGTAGATGACCAGATATGGTCATGGACCTGATTTTGTACTTTGATTATTTTATTTGATTGCTAACTAATTTCAAACACATCATAGCAACACATTTTATTTAAAGACTTGTAGATGCAATGAGGAAAATGTATTGCTGAGGAAAGGTATGCTTTTGTGAAAGGTTTTCAACTTGTGCTCATCATGATGGTTTCCAAAAAGTACCAAATTAAAGGAAAAATGCCACATTCCCAGTGCTGATTGATTGGCAGGTGAACTCTGTGGTATTTCCATGATGAATGCGCCACACTAATACACAGGACTGTTCTTTGCAAACGGAACACATAGACAATGTGCTTGTTTCAACTTAAAATGGATGACAGCCATTGTTTAGTTCATTGGTCAAGGCGTTGCCTAAATGTTTGGCAGTTGTCTGTCAGCCATTGTTTACTGGTGCATCTACCAGTGAGTTCACTCACCAACCAGTTAGATCTGTCTTATGCAGTTTAAATATTTTTGCTTTGGTATGTCTTGTGAATTGTCTTGAGTACAATTTGGAAAAACGACTTTTTGCAGCAGTACTCAGTTTTGTATTAAAGGAAAGTTGTGCTATTTTGTGTTTCTTTAAAATGATTTTTAATTCAGTCGATGTAATTCGTGCAATACTTTGGTTAGGAGTTTTGAACTTAATGCAGTAAATTAGCTATGGTTAGGCATGTTTACAAATCAGGAAATGTAGAAACTATTTTGAAAAATATTTTTAAGACTTCTTTTATAAACTCCTGTGTTCTGAGTATTTGGAAGTGGAACTTTAAAATGCAAAATGTACCTAATATGAGCAAATAGCTACAAGTGTTTCTTTTTATTAAAAGTCTCCTCCAGAGGACCACCACTGAAAAGGGGTCCCCCAGGGCGTGCAAATGGACCACCACCTAAAAGGCCCCTTCCTTCAGGACCAATGCGGAGTGGAGGAATGGGCGGAAGAGGAAGTGGGTCGAGAGGTAAAAATTATTCCACCAAGTTAGATTTGGATTTTTCCAGTTTTCAGTTGTTTTGGTGACCCTATGTTTTTTTTTCACTAGGACCTCCCTCACGTGAAAGGGACAGTTATGGTTCACCACCTTCTCGTAGAGAGATGATGCCCTCCAGAAGGGATGATTATATGCCAAGAGATGATTATTACAACAGCAGAGACAGGTAATGTTTTTTCACTCAGAAGTAGATAGTTGAAAGAAGGCATGATTTTGTAATGAGTGCAAGCCCCTTGTAACTTGCCAGGCCATTTTGCAAATGCCAATTGAGTTGCTTGCCTTGCAAACACGTCACTTGAATTTGTGCCCTTTGGAGCTGACCCATTGTCAGAAATTGGATGAGTGGTCTGCCTACTTCAGCAATTAGTTTGTTTTTCAGTAGAACTGGAGTCTTCCAGTACAATTGTTGCGATAGCTGGAGGCAGCTGACTGTGTATATATTAAACATTAAAAATCCAGCTTGTTATTGCTGGCCTTTCAATCCTAGACTAATGTGGAGGAGCCAGTGTTGGACTTGGGTGGACAAAGTTCAAAATCACAATACCAGATTATAGTTGAACAGGTTTATTTGGAAGCACTAACTTTTGGAGTACTGCTGTACACCTGATGAAGGAACATTGTTGGACCAAACCTAGTGGTGCGAGATTTTTAACTTAATCCTAGATTGGAGTACGGCCTAAACAGCTTTTGTTTGGTTCTAATGACATGATGACTGAAACATAAGCATGCAAATGTTTCAGAATCTAATTTAGGCAAAAAAGAAACATCAGTTTAAAACTCTTTTGAACTACTTACACAGGAAAGTTTAACTTGAGCACTCCTTGCATTTACCATAAAAATCCCTCATGGTATCCAAACAGCAGTGCCTGTACCATACTTGCATCAGAGTGCTTTCTGTAATATTTTGATAGTTTACAGAAACTGACTTCAAGGTTGGAAATGTTGATAAATTCTTTCAGCAATCTTCTGTTTTATTCCAACGCTTGTGGTTTGGAACTTGGTAAGTCTAAGGTAATCTAAATTTACTATGTGCTCCCCTTCTCAGTAGCACTACTACCTACATGCATTTCCATCCAAGGATTTCACAGAATTAGCCGAAACAGTGAAACTGAAGATCTCCCTTCAACCTATGGGTATTTCCCATGAGTTTTAAAAATGCTCCCAGTCAAGAATTATCTAACGGTAAACGGTCCATCTAGCTACCAATGTAACCCTCTAACTGTTTGTTTGAAAATAAATCTACGGACATTTTTGGCTACAGAAAACTGCAGATGTTGGAAATCAAAGTAAAACTTATGGAGAAACTCTATCTCTGGCAGCATCTGTGGAAGAGAAGAAGCAGAGTTAACATCTAATGACCCTTCTGAAATCTTGAAAGGAAGGGTCACTGCACCCTCTGTTAACTCACTAACTCCGTGGTGAGAAGGCAGCTTCTCCAGCAATTACTGTTGATTATTGGTTCCACAATCTTGTTAGCATGTTGACTGCTGAAGTAAAGATGGCAAATGCTAAAAGGTTTTAGTTGATTTTAGCCATCATTCCTCCCAGGAGTTGAGCTAAATTATTTTCTTCCGTCAAGTCCAATTATGGGTTTTTTGTAGGTTTGAATATTAAGTAAAAATGCCTTGAGTCTTGCTTCAGTGCAGAAAGAGGCCATTCAGCTCACCCTGTTGTCTGCATCAGTTCTTTAATTTAGCATAACGCAATGTCCACAGATTTCTTCACATGGGTGTTCCCATAAAATTATAGCTATTAATAGTCTTGTGTGCCAGAGCAGTTTGTGCTCTTGACTAGGTTTTAGTGATTGCTTTTTCAAAAAATTAAATGCTTTTTAGAAAACTGTTGGCATGACAATTATTTCTCAAACATAAAGTACAGCAGGGGAACAGGTCCTTTGACCCACTGTCTATGCTGACCATGATATCCCAAAGTAATCCCATCTGCCTGTGTGTGCCTGTTCATGAATCTGTCTAAATGCCTCCTTAAATTACTATTGTATCTGTTTCTACTGTCTTCCCAGCAGCATGTTCAGGGCACCTACTGATGTTTCTGTAAATTTTTTTTACAAAAAGCTTTCCTTGCACATCCTTTAATCGCTCCCACCTGCCTCCTTTTTTGAATTGTGCTGCCTGAGGAAACCATAGTTCAGTTGATGCCTCAATTTGAGGATTTTGATGGAGAAATCAATTGGACAACAGTGTGGAAAAATGTGACAGTGGATCCAATTTAAAGAGTTTTAACAAGGCAGTAGATAGTGGCCTAATTTGTAACAAGTTTTTGATATTTACTTGAGAATGGGAGGGAAGAAGAGTTCAGCATGACTTAAACCAGCTTTTGCTTGAAATTGTTTATTGAACATTTTGTTGATATTTCTACTTTGGGGTGGTTTGTCCAGTTCATTTTGAGGTTAATGCCCAGAATCAGCTATGTATTAGCTTCTGAACAGTGTGGACCTAAATATTTTAAAATGCTATGGATATTGTACGGACTGATATTTGAAGCTAAATTTCTTTTGCTGAGTTGAGCTTTTGATTTCAACTTTTTGGACCTTTTTTTTTGTGCCTTACTCTTCACTTTCTTTCCGATCCCAATAATTACCTTATGGTCACCTTTTACTTTGCAGTTATTCTAGCAGAGATTATCCAAGTTCTAGAGATTCAAGAGATTATGGTCCACCACCAAGGGACTCCTACAGTTCTCGAGAATATTCTCACTCCGGGCGCGATGAATATGGCTCCCGAGGATACAGGTAAGGGCTAAGGCAGAACTAGCAATTTTGGGTATTAACTTGGTAGTTCAATAACTTTAATTTTAAATAATTCCAATGGCTGGTTTCTATTTTAGTGATCGTGATGGGTATGGTGGACGTGAACCACGTGACTACTATAATGATCGCCCAAGTGGTGGCTCCTACAGAGATTCCTATGATGGCTATGGTAAGGTGGCAGCTGATTGTGTAGTGTCACTATTCTGTTCAATTATAGAATTAGTTAATTTTTGGTATAACTTTTAATTTTGGATGGTTTCATCTTGCATAAACTGTTCAGTGAAAAATGTCTTTGAACCTCAAGCAGTTTATTTCTACAGTGATAAAACACAGTTGAAAGCAAATGAGTTGAAATCCACAGCAAAACAAATGAACTTCAAACAATGCAAGCTTGCTGATGAGCAATATCCATCAAACAAAATGCCTAGCCACTTAAGAAAATGCATATTCAACTATATAATCAAATAAAATCAGTAACATGTGCACACCAAAACCTAAAGGCTGGAAATATTTCTGCATAACCTTCCCATTCGTTTCTGGAAGAATGACAATGTGAGACACTACCAAAATGAGTTAGTCTTACATTTCAAAAACTTCATTGCTTTGTCAAATGGTACCCAGTAATGGGAGCATCCCACTGCTGCATCACTCAATGCTGCAAATGCAGTCAATGTTTAAATGCAAATTTCAACAAAGCTGCAGTAAATGAGTAGATCTTATAAAATGTAAGGAATATTTCAAACGTTTCCATATGACCTGACCATTGACCCTGCAGGTAACTCACGTGGTGCTCCACCTGCACGAGGGCCCCCACCATCTTACAGTGGAAGTGGTCGTTATGATGACTACAGCACCAGTTCTCGGGATGGATATGGTGGAGGCCGTGATAACTACAGAAGTGAGACTTACTCAAGTAGCCGCAATGATCGTGTTGGTAGGCAAGATAGAGGCCCAGCTATGCCAATGGAAAGAGGCTATCCCCCACGTAACTCGTACAACAGCTCGAGCCGTGGAGGAAATCGTGGATCTGGGCGCGGTGGGAACCGCTACGACAGGGGCAGTGGCCGAAGCAGATACTAAAACTGAACTTGATATACCATGGACCAAAAAAAGCCCTTGCTCTTAGTGCTTTTTTTCCCTTACTGAAACACAGACAAAATTTGAGGTGAAAGGACTGTCAGGTGCTTTCCATGCAAGCAGATTTTGAAAACTTTAATTTTGGTTTGCTGTTTCATGTTAGTTTCTTGTTTTTTTAAAAAAAAAGTCAGTTTGTACATTCTAGTGGGAATGGTGCAGAGACTGGTTAAAGATGGAAAAAAAAGTTAATGTTATAACAGTGCTACTGTCTGTGGCTTTCTCCATACATAAATATGGATATATAGAAATAGATCTTGCTTTGTTGCACCAGTGCTATTGTGAAATAAAGACTGAAACCTTTTCAGTGAAACCTGTATGTTTTTTAAGCAAGCTGCTTTTGGGTGGGAAATGCAAAAGCAAATCATGTTAGCCTGGTTTTTACAAGTGGGAAGGAAAAAATGTCCAGACAACACAATACACCAAAGAGCAAGAAATGGCGATGACCGGTCATTAATTGCCCAATGAAACATTGCAATTTCAAAATATGCCAGTTATGTTTCAGTCTCCTCCAGTTCCAGATCACCATTCAACTTCTCAACTCCAGTCACAGCTGACTCTGAAGCAAGCTGGCTTTTTAAAAAAAATCAAATCGTCAGCAGTGAGTATCTTAAAGTGTTTTGTTTTTAAGTTCTGGCTTAAAATGGATACAAGTCGTAAATTTCCCAAATGTCGTTAAAACACTTTTATGACTCAATTTTCTGAAAGTGTAGTGTCTCACCTTTAAAAGGAATTTACTATGGTTTTAAGAATTAAGCATCAAGATCTGCAATGGCCTGTCACTGTTCAAAAGTTGGAGACTTAAAGACAGTTGAATCTAGAACATTCTCAGCCGATTCAAAGGGCCATTTTAATGTGAAAAGAACAACTCTGGTAAGCAACGCAACCTTATTTTGTTAACCTACTAAATGAAACCTGTGGTTACATAAGGAAGCACATCGTTCACCAATTAATACTCCATGTTGAATTTAAACAGAAAAGTGGAATTATGTAGGTAATGAGCAAACAATTTTAAATTACCTACTAAATGAAATACGATTACATAAGGAAGTGCATCGTTCACTCAACATAACTCCATGTTCAGTTTAAACAAAATGGAATTGTATAGGTCCAGCAGCAAATCCTTTTTAAGTTACCTACTAAATGAAACCTGTTTCTTAAGGAAGCCCATCGATCACCAAATATAACCATTCTCCTGTTCGAATTTTAAAAATGAAATGGAATTCTGTATGCTATCTCAAAACTGAAACCTGTGAAACATTTTCTGAACCACGTTGGACAAGCATTCAGCAGCAGCACTGGACTGGATGGCCAATGGAAAATGTAAATTGAGATTTATTGTTTTTTTTTAAATTAACATTTTAATGTAGAGGTGACTGAATTAAAGGTAGTTGGATTTGTCGTGCAATGTAAGCTAATAGGAATATTTATTTTACAGGGTGAGCATATAGAATCAAATTGCTTTTGGAAGTAATGGAATTCTATGCAAGTTGGAGCTTGTACCTAAACCTACAGAGTGAAGATAACTAACCAGGTACACTTACCTTTGTGTTATGGCTTCTGTGTGCCTTCCGCTCTTGAAGGCAAGGTTAGAAGTCACATGACACCAGGTTATAGTCCAACAGGTTTATTTGAAATTAATTTCAGGTAAACCCATTGGAATGTGGCTGGTACAATTGCAACATTTAAGAGGCATTTGGATGGCATATGATTTGGAAGGGTTTGGAGGGATATGGGCTGGGTGCTGGCAGGTGGGACTAGATTGGGTTGGAATATCTGGTCGGCATGGACAGGTTGGACCGAAGGGTCTGTTTCCATGCTGTACATCTGACTGTATCCTGATGTCATGTGGCTTCTGACCTTGTCTACCAGCATCTCCATGTTTCTGAGGCAGGGTGAGTCAGTAGTGGGTGGCAGTAAAGCTTCAATATAAATTTTTAGGTTTGGAAGCCTGCCTTTCGAATCTCTTGATTATTCTGTATTGCTGAGTGTTCAGTTTAATCAGCGCTAAATGGTTTTATGGGATTGTGGTGTGAAATGGAGTTATTGTAGAGTTCAGCTAAGTTTTTATTGAACTGGCTTGACCATTCAGTAATTAGTATTGTTTATTTTTGTGTAAGGAATTTTGAGGAAACGGTTTGAGTAAGCAGTTAAGTTCCAATGTCTAAAGGTGGACTTTTTGAAAGGAATGTCTTTGTTCTGGCATAATTACTGCAGAATGAAAACTTGATGTTTTTACCAGAACTGCGATCACCTTAGACCAGTGGCCTGAAAAATCAAGATATAATCTAACCAAATTTCAGCCCACTGGGATTTTGGTTGACAAATTGCTGACAGCAACAGTCAGAAGATCTGTTAAACAGGTGTGGTTTGCATAAAAATTGAGCAGGTACCAATCCTTTGGAAAGTGATTGCAACTCAAATTCTCTGCGTTTGCAAGGTAGTTAAAATACTGAGATGTGGAAACTTGTTTCCAATTGCTTCAAATAGGTGGGAGAGACTGACTTGTGGCTTTATTGCAAGCATTGGAGGGTTTCCTCCATCTCTTTTTTTTTGAAGCTGAAATCTCAAGTCTAGATAAGTTTGCTAAGCAGCCACAAGACTTTGGGCTCCATTTGTCACTTTCAAAGCCAGCGTTTCCAATAATTAGTCTATTGCCCCCATGTCAAAGTTCTTTTAGTAAATTAGTCAAGAACAATTTTGAAATCAGTAGATGGATCACAGGTTGTTAAACTTGTTGACCGAATTTCCAAGAAGTTGCATGACTTCTCCTATGCTAAAAAGCTATTTTTAGTCCAGATGACTTGATGTTTACCAGTTTTCACAGTCCTAAAAGTGATAACTACATATAGATATGGACTAAGATGATCTTCCAAAACTTCACTTGTGCCAATGCTGAGTCTACTTCTCTTCTTCAGCTAAGTCCACATCTTTGCAGTACTCCTGGCTGCTGTCCAATGCTAACCCCAAGTTGAAATCATTCTAAACTCTGCCCTTTTAACGTGAATCTCGTGTTTGTCCATATCAGTTCCCATGTGAGCAACACCTTGGTGTTAAAATTGAATCTGAAGCACCTTGGGATGCTTACACTAAAGTTTTATTCATATCAGGTTTAAATGTAAAATGTGATTTTGATATTCTTCAAAGAACATTAAAAGGCTGTCACAACAGGCAGATGTGGCATATTTAAATTCAATAAAGAAGCATGAAGTGGTACTTTTTTAGGGAGGAAGAATGGGGAGATCTTACCAGAGAGGCTGTAACTGAGCTCTCGGTTCCCATGTGTGGAAACTAAAAGTAGACAGTGCTGTTTGTGAATGTGATTAAGGTAAACTCTTCTTGGGTTCTACAAAATGAAATGAAAACGTACTCTTTGGCTTTGACTAGAGAAGTTCAGTTCTGGGCCCCACATTAAGGAAGGATGTATTGGTGTTAGAGAGGATACAGCATATAGTTTGTTAGGTGAGTGTTTTCAGTTACGTTGATGGATTGGAGAACCATAACCCTATGGTTATTTGATAGGGTTGTTTATGTAGGAAAGATGGTGTGGAAAAGCCTTGTGATAGTGGTTCGGAGTGATAGACATGCAGGAAGCAGATTTAATCATGGTTTAAGGTTGGAGAGCTGTAGGGTGGTTTGTGCAGTCATAGAAGAATTTCGAGGGAATGCAAGTTGTGCTGTGTGAATTTACTGTGGAACAGTCCAGATCAAATTGCTTCACACCCTGAGCATTTGGGTGCTACAGAAGGATGGGATGGCAGATTCAAGACCTTTTTTGATCTGATTACACCAAGTCAATGTATTCTGCTGGTTCTGGAGAATATTTACTTTTTTTTGCTTCTAACAAGAATTTGTGGCTATCTCATGAACAAATTTTGCCACGGTAAAGTTGGCAGGGAGTGTTGAATGTCTTGGCCATGATCTTGTGACTATGTGTGGTGTTCTTATGAAACCATATCCCCATGGAAGATGCTATGCAAAGTGTGGGAAAAAGAGAATTGGATACCATTTATATCAAAAGTCAAATTCTGTTCTGAGGTATTAATAGATCTCTGTGCAGGATAATTGTGTGGCCTAACATAGGCATTTCAACTGTTAGACTTAATCTTGACTTGTTTTGCAGATCAAAGTAACATCTGGAATGGAATAGCATGGTTGTCAAAGAACATCCAACAAACAACGGAGCAGTATGGTGTATGCAGCTGTGAATTTTTGAATAAAATCAAAGCATAAATGCTCACTAATTATGATGTGTATATTTTGTCATACTAAATTTTGTTACAGCATCTAGTAGATGTTAAAGAGCAGGTAAATTATTCTAACTGCTACCGTGATGAATGGAAGTACAAATGTTTACAAACATAGGTCTGCTGTGTAGCCTGAAGTGAATTTTTATAAAGACAAGGGAGAAGAAACTATTGGAACATTGGTGTCAGCATGAACTGGTTGGACTAAATAGCCTGTTTCTATCCTATAAATGAAGGGTATTGACATAGTAATGCTGAGGCTGTTACCTTTAGCTGCAGAATCTTTAACAATCTCTCAACGAGGGGTAATTGGTTTAGCTGGATTGTTGGTTTGCAGAGCAGTGTTTTGCCAACAGCGTGGGTTCAATTCCCATCACCATCTCTTCCCTTGCCTGAGGTCTGGTGGCCCTCATGTTAAATCACCATCAGTTGCTTCTCTCAAAGATTATGGTGACACAAAATCTCAAGAGTTAGATGAGAAATTTCTTTTCCCCACCCCATCCTGTCCTAGAAGGTTGTTGTGCTCCGTGACTCTGCCCAGGTCTCTTGATTTTTAAAACTGTTGGCTGTTTTATTTGAAATTGAAGTAATTGAATCTCTGCACCATTGCCAGAAGGGTACTGGCTAATTACTACCTTGGTCAGATCTCAAAGATGTCAGTAGAGTAGTCAATGAACAAGCTGTGTACCAATGCTCAGTTTGAGTGCCTGGACCATTCAGCTCCAGCTGTTTGCCTGATGACAAAATGTGCAAAAAGGCTAATTTCAAAATTATGGGATGCACTTAACATAAAGGCAGCATTTTGCAAGAGTGGCATAAAGAAACATGAATGAAGTTGATTTGGAATTAGACAAACCCTTCCCAGATGGAGTCATACCTAGGACAAAGGAAGATGATTGCCTTTCAATTCCCCATTTCTGCATGGGGATGTGGCTGCTGGAAGTCTTTAAAGCAAAGTTCAATCAAGTGTAATAGCATCAATCAGGGTGTTGTCAAGTTTTGGAATATTTACTCCTCCACTCTACCCCCCCCCCACAAAAAAAGCTGTACTTTAATGAAGCAGACTAGGACAACCATGCTGATTTTCAAGTTAATTGACAAAGAATGCCTTGAACTTATGCCACAATGATCAAGACTAAAGTTTTTGAACATCCTTTGACACTTAATAGCATTGCCACTGTCAAGCTCCCCTACTGTGAAAAGCCTGGTGGAGTGGTCACCACATAAATACAAAAGACAGGTGCTTTGTCTTAATTGGATGTTTTGAGCACATAAAAGGGAGGCTGCACTGATCTTTATGCTCCAGTTCTGCCTCAGCTGGAATATAGTTCCATCCTGCTTACCACTCAAGCACCTTCATCTCTCCCACTGAGGAGATTTACCAGATTGGTCGATTTTGGTGAGGGTTCAGTTTGAAGGGGTGGGTTTGTTCTCTGGAAGAAAAGGAGATTTGATGTTAGATGCTTACAGTTAACAAAGTAAAGATGGTACAATGGTAGCAAATCCTTTAAATGAGAGTACTGAAAGGTGAATTACTTGAAATGAAAATTGAAAGAGAACCTGAAAAGCTTGCCAGGCTACTGCAATATGAATGAATGGAGCTGATAGTTTGCTGTATCGGAGAGCTAGCTCTAGGTTCTGTGGACTTGATTTTTAACCAGTGCTGTGACTTCACAGAAGTCAAGCTAGGAGTACTGCAGTGAAAACCTAAATTGTTCTAACATGCACAAGGCACATGTTACAGAATCCTCTCCAATTACATGGATGATGATACCTCTTTGAGGATAAACCGTCTGGTGGCTCAGCAAAATGCACTGCAGTGGTTCTTAAACAGTCTACTGCATAGAATACAATCAATACTTCTGTTTAACACACCATCCTGATATGAGCTTGGTTTTTCAGGAGGGTCTTCTAGCAAGGCTCCATCATTAAATGTGAACTGTTATCCTGAATAGTCCTTGAGTTCAAAGTCTAGATCCAAATCTGTTACCACTTCATTGTGTGTTAGCTGTAGTTGCATATGAAAGTTTTCAAAATTCCCATGAACTCATTGACAGGAATGGTATTTATCAAAAGTCTACTGTTTAAAAAGGTGCCTGACCCAAGTAAACAAAGTTATTTGATATGCAAGTGAAGATTAATGTTGATTGAAAGGGAATTGATAACTTAAGGTGGAGGTTAACTCTAAATCTAATCTCTTTTGGGATACCTAAACATGCCATCTATTTGGGTTGTATTTCTGTTTACCAGGATTGAGTGTAGGGTACCTGAAAAGCACAGCATCCGAGGAGCAGGAGAATCAATGTTTCGGGCATTCCTGATGAAGGGCTTTACCCCAAAATATCTCTTCCCTTGCTCCTCGGATACTATCTGATCAGCTATGCTTTTCCACGACCACACTCAACTCTGATCTCCAGCATCTTCAGTCCTAACTTCCTCCTCTTCTGTTTACCATACTACATTTTAGTTTGTGGCATAATTTAAATACTTGTACACTCTTACGCAAATAAAATGTTTAGCAAAAGTGTGTCTTGACTTCAATCTCATTTGCAATCAGTTTGACTTAAATAATAAATGTCTTGAAGCCAGTTTTGTTTTAATATTAGTTTTGAGTAATGCAAGGCATCCTGCATGCTTTTAACCCCCCATCCCCTTTGTGGACTGTTGCTTCATTTGACTTTCTTCCATTCAACTAGCCTGCTTGAGGCTAGCTGTGGACTTGCTGAAGCTGTAATGCAGGATTACTTGTATGCAAAATGTGATACAGGGCTAAGTGACACCACAATCTACAGAGCAGATTTCAGTTCTGCTAGTTGTGCTGTAATCCAGCACTGACTGCTCATTGCCATGTATTGCTGATGCTCAGTTAAAACAACTAAGAGGAAGACGTGCAATCAATAATTATTCTCTATGTTGGAGGTGCTGTGCACATCAATGCAAAAGCCATAGCTTGAGGCATGTGTGTTTATCTATATCACTACTACTGCCAGTGAGCCCATTCACTCTGCGATAGGCAAAAAAAAAGTTGACTGCATTGTCTTGCAAAATCGAGGATTTTGTCTAGGAGGCCAGCTCTGAAGTGCAACTATTGCCATTATTGCAATACTGGTATCTATCTTAACACTGGAAAATTGTACAGGTATATCCTCTGCACAAAGGGTAGAACATCTTCAACCTGGCCAATCACCACTTTCATTTATTCTGTCATTGATAAAGTGATACAAGGAATTGTCGATACCATCTAGTTTGTTTCTTAATACTGTGTTTGGGTTCTGCCAGGGTCCCTTGGTTCCTGATGTTTTATGGTCTTGGTCAAAGCATGGACAAAATAATTGCATATAGCCACCAATAATATAAGTAAAAAATGAGATAACAGCCTGAAAGCAGAATTTAGGGATCTAGCAGAGAAGGTAAAGAGGAGGACCTCAAAGGTAGTGATTGCGGGATTGCTACCAGTGCCACATGCTAGCCAGGGTAGAAATTAACGAATAGGCAGGATGAACATGTGGCTTGAGGGAGGGTTTCAGATTTGTGGGACACTGGGACCGGTTCCGAGAAAGGTGGGACCAATACAAATTGGGCGGCCTACACCTGAATCAGACTGGAACTAATGTCCTTGGGGGAGTTTTGCTACTCCTGTTGGGGAGGGTTTAAACTAATGTGACAGGAGGCTGGAAACCATGAAGAGAAGACTAGTAGACAGATGGAAACTAGAGACTGTAGGGAACAGGATCATGAAGTTAGTATTAATAAGGGGAAAATTAGGCAGAGAGCAGATGATTACAAAGGAACTAGTGGTCTGAATTGCCTATGCTTTAATGCAAGGAGTATAAGGCAAATGAACTTAAGAGCTTGGATTGATACCTGGGAGTATGACGTTATTGTGATCACAGAGACTTGGTTGAAGGAAGGGCATGATTGACAACTAAATATTCCAGGGTATAATGCTTCAGGAAGTAAAAGTGGGGTGTGGGGGTATTTGCATTGCTGGTCAGGGATGATATCACGGCTGTGGTAAAGGACGACACTATGGAGGGCTTGAGCAGGGAGGCATTATGGGTAGAGCTGAGAAATAAGGGTGCAGTTACATTGTTGAGCTGTATTACAGGACTCTCAACAGTGAACATGAGGTAGAAGAACAAATAGGTAAAATAGAGGCAACTAGGTGATTGTAATGGGAGGTCTTAATTTTCTCAACTTTGACTGGGATACAGTGTCAGAGGGTCTAGATGGTGCAGAATTTGGAAGCAATGTCCACAAAAGTTTTCTAAAGCAGTATGACATAAGTCCAATTAGGGAAGGGGCCATATTTGGACCTGATATAGGGAAAGAGCCAGGCCAGGTGCTAGAAGTTGCAGTGGGGGATTTCTTTGGAATAGTGACCACAATTCTGTAAGTTTTAAAATACTCGCAAACAAACATGAGAGTGGTTCTAAGGGAAGAGTACTAAACTGGGCCAAGGCCAATTATCAAAATTCAGCAGAAGCTGGGAAATGTGGATTGGGGGCAGCTATTTGACCCTCTGACACTGTATTCCCCAGTCAATGGTGAGAAAATTAAGACCTTCCATTACCATCATCTTGTTGCCTCTATTTTACCTTTTTGTTCTTCTACCTCATGCTCACTGTTGGGACTCCTATAATACAGCCCAATAATGTAACTGCACATTTGTATTGTGGGAGGCTTTCAAAGATAGGTTGGAGATAGTGCAGGATAGGCATGTCCCTTTGAAAACAAGGGATAGAAAAGGCAAGATCCATGGATGACCAGAGAAATTGCGACTCGCCAAGAAGAAAAGGGAGGTGTAGCTAAGAACAGAACAGGCCCTGGAGGAATATCAGGAGAGTAGGACCAGTCTTAAATGAGGAATCAAGCGGGCTAAAAGGGTTCATGAAATAACTTGAGTGAGCAGAATTTAGGAGAATCTCAAAGCACTTTATTCTTTTATAAGAAGCAAGCGGGTAACGAGAGAAAGGATTGGTCCACTAAAGGTTAAGGAAGGAAGGCTGTGTGTCAAACTTGAGAAAATGAGTGAGATTCTGAATGATTACTTTGCATCAGTTTTCATTGAGGAGAGGGACATGATGAAAGTTGAGATTAGAGATAGTAGTTTATTTACTCTAGATCACATTGACATAAAGAGGGAGGACGTGTTGGGTAGGCGAAAGACTATTAAGGTGGACAAATACCTAGGACCGGATGGGATCTATCCAGGTTGCTGAGGGAGACAAGAGAGGAAATAGCTGGGGCCTGACATATCTTAAAAGAGTCCTTAGGTGAAGTGCCGGAGGACTGGAGAATTGCTAATGTACCCCTATTCAAGAAGGGTAGTAGAGATATTTCAGGTAACTACAGAACATTGAGCTTGAAATCAGTGGTGGGAAAGTTGCTGGAGAAGGTACTGAGGGATAGGATCTATTTATATTTGGAAGAGAATTGACTTATCAGTGAGAGGCAACATGGTTTTGTGAGGGGAGATCATGCCCAAAAAAGGAAATTGAGGGGGGAACCTGATTCAAGTTTACAAAATCCTGAAGGGTATAGACAGGGTGGATAGAGATAAGCTTTTTCCCAGGGTGAGCGATTCAATTACAAGAGGTCACGTGTTCAAGGTGAGAAGAGAAAAGTTTAAGGGGGATCCACACGGAAAGTACTTTACACAGAGGGTGGTAGGTGCCTGGAATGCGTTGCCAGCAGAGGTAGTAGAGGCAGGCACGGTAGATTCATTTAAGATGCATCTGGACAGATGCATAAATAGTAGATGGGGAGCAGAGGGATGCAGATCCTTAAGAATTGGAAGATAGGTTTAGACAGTGGATTTGGATAGGCACAGGCTTGTTCCCAGGCTGTAATATTTCTTTGTTCTTTGAGAAATGAGGTGAAAGTGAGTAACCTTGACATTAAGGCATGATTTGGCAAAGTGCCATTGACTTCAGTTCTTAATAAAACCACTCCAGGTATTTCCATTGAGTTGAAATAAATGAATTTTTTTTCACAATAGTTCAAAATATTAAAAATGAATCATCCTTACTGTCAGTTCTGGGATAGTACTGCAGGAGTTGCTTGGTATAGTATCCTAAGTCCAACAATCTTAGCTGTGAGGTCATAAACAAGAATGATTCATTGGGTGATCAGCAATGTTCAATATCATTTGTAATGCTTCAGATTCTAAACCAACCTGTGGGCCTATGTAGACAGACTGGACAATGCCGATCTCCAACAAGAAATAATCTAATCATCTCTCCAGATATTTGGTATTGCCATCACTAAGTTGCCTGCTGACAACATCCTGGAGGTTGCCACTGAACTGGAGCAGGGAGAACGTGAGGACTGGAGATCAGAGTCGAGAGTGTGGGGTGCTAGAAAAGCACAGCAGGTCAGGCAGCATCAGAGAAGCAGGAAAATCTATGTTTCGGGCAAAAGCCCTTCATCAAGAAAGAGGTCATTCTTGATAAAGGGCTTATGCCCAAAACGTCAATTTTCCTGCTCCTCTGATGCTGCCTGACCTGCTGTGCTTTTCCAGCACCCCACATTCAACACTGAACTGGAATAGCCAGTTAAGAAACTGCTGACGAGGGTGTATCAGATACTTGGGATTCTGCAGTCTGATGAAGGTTTATAATATTGAGAGCCTGGTTTCAGAGTAAAAAATAGGCTTAAGTTGAATTAATGTGTGACATATGTTACGAACAGGAAGACACTTATAGATTATAGAATAGAACATTATAGTGCAGTCCAGGTCCTTCGGCCCTCGATTTTGCGCCAAATGTGAGATTATTCTGGCTGACACCGTTGCATTATTATCCATATGTATGTCCAATGCCCATTTAAATGCTCTTAACGTCGGTGAGTCTATTACAGTTACAAGCAGGCCGTTTCATGCCCCTACTACTCTGAGTCTTATGTTTTAGGTTTGTTTTGAGTGGTGAAGAGGCTCAGCTGGAGATTTATAACTTTATATGCATTTTAAATCCTTTAAACCACTGAAGTTTGATTTAGCTCCTTCCTGCTCTCCCTACTGCTTCACTTTTGATGGTTTGCATGGCTTATAATAGGTTTTACATAGCAATATCTAATCGGCTACACTGGTTAGATCTTTAAAAAGACAGACTGCTTAAGGCAATTAACACACTTGCCTTCATTGTTTAGACTGGGAGAAAGTGAGCTCTGCAGATGCTGGAGATCAGAGCTGAAAATGTGTTGCTGGAAAAGCGCGGCAGGTCAGGCAGCATCCAAGGAGGAGGAGAATCGACGTTTCGGGCATAAGCCCTTCTTCAGGAAAGATGCTCCTTTGATGCTGCCTGATCTGCTGAACTTTTCATCAACACATTTTTCAGCTTCATTGTTCAGACCGTTGAGTGTAGGAGTTGGGGTGTTATATTGAGGCCACACAGAAAGTTGGTGAGGCTGAGAGTACGGTGTACAGTTCTGATGCCCTATTAGAGTCATAGAGATGTACAGAATGGAAACAGACCCTTCGGTCCAACCCGTCCACGTCGACCAGATATCCCAACCCAATCTAATCCCACCTGCCAGCAGCCGGCCCATATCCCTCCAAACCCTTCCTATTCATATACCCATCCAAATGCCTCTTAAATGTTGC
>NC_057724.1:80801580-80803517 GCF_004010195.1 Chiloscyllium plagiosum
CAACCCTGGCAACATCCTTGGAAATCTTTTCTGAACCCTTTCAAGTTTCACAACATCTTTCCAATAGGAAGGAGACCAGTATTGCACACAATATTCCAACAGTGGCCTAACCAATGTCCTGTACAGCCGCAACATGACCTCCCAACTCCTGTATCAATACTCTGACCAATAAAGGAAAGCATACCAAATGCCTTCTTCACTATCCTATCTACCTGCGACTCCACTTTCAAGGAGCTATGAACCTGCACTCCAAGGTCTCTTTGTTCAGCAACACTCCCTAGGACCTTACTATTAAGTGTATAAGATTTACTTTTCCAAAATGCAACACCGCGTATTTATCTGAATTAAACTCCATCTGCCACTTCTCAGCCCATTGGCCCAACTGGTTAAGATCCTGTTGTAATTTGAGGTAACCCTCTTCGCTGTTCACTACACCTCCAATTTTGGTGTCATCTGCAAACTTACTAACTGTACCTCTTATGTTCATATCCAAATAATTTATATAAATGACAAAAAGTAGAGGGCACAGCACCAATCCTTGTGGCACTCCACTGGTCACAGGCCTCCACCCTGTATTCCATGAGATCTAACCTTGCTAATCAGTCTCCCATGGGGAACCTTGTCCAATGCCTTACTGATGTCCATATAGATCACATCTACTGCTCTGCCCTCATCAATCCTCTTTGTTACAAAAACTCAATCAAGTTTGTGAGACATGATTTCCCACGCACAAAGCCAATTTGACTATCCCTAATCAGTCCTTGCCTTTTCAAATACATGTACATCCTGTCCCTCAGGATTCCCTTCAACAACTTGCCCACCACCGAGGTCAGGCTCACCGGTGTATAGTTCCCTGGCTTGTCTTTACCGCCCTTAAACAGTGGCACCATGTTTGCCAATCTCCAGTCTTCCGGCACCTCACCTGTGACTATCGATGATACAAATATCTCAGCAAGAGGCCCAGCAATCACTTCTCTAGCTTCCCACAGAGTTCTTGGGTACACCTAATCAGGTCCTGGGATTTATCCACCTTTAACCGTTTCAAGACATCCAGCACTTCCTCCTCTGTAATCTGGACAGTTTGCAAGATGTCACTATCTATTTCCATACAGTCTATATCTTCCATAAACTTTTCCACGGTAAATACTGATGCAAAATATTCATTTAGTATCTCCCCCATTTTCTGTGGCTCCACACAAAGGCCGCCTTGCTGATCTTTTAGGGACACTATACTCTCCCTAGTTACCCTTTTGTCCTCAATATATTTATAAAAACCATTTGGATTCTCCTTAATTCTATTTGCCAAAGCTATCTCATGTCCCCTTTTTGCCCTCCTGATTTCCCTCTTAAGTATACTCCCAGTTCCTTTATACTCTTCTCAGGATTCACTAGATCTATCCTGTCTATACCTGACATATGCTTCCTTCTTTTTCATAATCAAGCCCTCAATTTCTTTAGTCATCCAGCATTCCCGAAATCTACCCTTTCACCCTGACAGCAATATACTTTCTCTGGATTCTTGTTATCTCATTTCTGAAGGCTTCCCATTTTCCAGCCGTCCCTTTACCTTCGAACATCTGTTTCCAATCAGCTTTTGAAAGTTCTTGCCTAATACCGTCAAAATTGGCCTTTCTCCAATTTAGAAATTCTACTTTAGATCTGGTCTATCCTTTTCCGTCATTATTTTAAAACAAATAGAATTATGGTCGCTGGCCCCAAAGTGCTCCCCCACTGACACAATTACCTACACTGCCTTATTGCCCAAGAGTAGGTCAAGTTTTGCACCTTCTCTAGTAGGTACATCCACATACTGAATCAGAAAATTGTCTTGTACACACTTAAGAAATTCCTCTCCATCTAAACCTTTAACACTATGACAGTCCCAGTCTACGTTTGGAAAGTTAAAATTCCCTACCATAACTACCCTATTATTCTTA
>NC_057724.1:80809152-80815248 GCF_004010195.1 Chiloscyllium plagiosum
TCTCTCCACCCTGCAGGCACTCTGCCTCTATTCCTGATTTTGCCTGAAATGTCGATTTTCCTGCTCCTTGGATGCTGCCTGACCTGCTGTGCTTTTCCAGCACCACTCTAATCCAGAATCTGGTTTCCAGCATCTGCAGTCATTGTTTTCACCCATTTTTGCTCCTTCACAATCTACAGACCCAGAAAATAACACCGTCTTATTTCTCTACAAACACTGCCCCAGGTTAAATTAATAGTTATGGCTTATAGTTTAAGTTCAATCAAGAGACATATCTCTAAAAACATATAATCAAGAAAGAACCCACTCTACTCCCTACTGCAGCCTTTCTATTGGACACACTTAAAACAACGATTAACTTATCTGATTCTGTGCTCTGAACTTCGCCCAAACAGTTCCTCCAAGATCAGTTATGAATTTCACTGTTGGTTAATTTTCCCAGACGCACTCTGATGTCCAGCGATACATGTTTTTTTTCCAAAGTTCCAAAACAATGCAACAGCATATAAAACAGGAATTGCTGCTCCTGGAATGCGAGGAAATCACCTCCAACACCTAAAATACCTCAAAAAATGAGCAGCTCTTACAGCCAGAAATGTTTCCCATCCTCCATCTTGGATTACCCAGAATCCTGGTCTTGGAGCTCACGAATTCTCACAAGATGCGAGGTAAGCAGATTGAAGAGAAGCTCGCTGTTATGCTGCAGATGCAGATGTGTCTGTCTGTCCAAGGGGAAGGAAGGTGAGCGACCAGTGGAATTTATTGAGGACTGGTCGCCAAAATTCCTTAACTTAGAGGCTGGAATGGGAAGTCTGAAGATTGAGAGGGCTCACCGAGTCACGGCGCGTGGATCAGGTCTGGACCAATGTCCTCACACTATCTGGTGCAGTTCCATAATTACAGAGACAAGCAGAAAGTCATGGAAGCTTCCAGAATCCAGAGGAAGGTTCTGAAGGCCTTAGTTTACGAGGGCTCTCGGCTCATGTTTTTCCAGGATTTCTCAGCAGCGCTGATCTGGAAACAGAAATCCTATGATTACGTTAAGAAAAGACTGAGGGAGCTTGGGATCCAGTACTCTCTGAGGTACCTGATGGTGCTTCGGATTACCTTTAATGGATCCATACACTTCTTTGACATGTCAGAGAAGGCAAGAGACTTTGAGGAGAAAGTGAGGTCTGCAGATGCTGGAGAATTCGCAGTAGGTTGAAATCTTCGAGGAAATCTTCGAAGAGACTTTGAGGACAAGTTAACTTAATTCAAACGATTCAATACGTACAGATAATAGAATTGTTTGGATATGCCTTTTTTTTAAAAAAGGAAGTCGTGTTGGGGTTTTCTTTTTCTCTTGTTGGCAATAATCTGGGTTCAGTTATGCTCGGAGATGGATGGGGTATTTAGTTTTAACTTCTAAGTTAAGCTATACGAGGGGATGGATAGCATACTTACTTATTTACTTACTCTCCCCTCCAAATTCTTTGTTCACATTGTTATTCTTTTTGTATTTCCATTTTTTCGTTGCTAGTGTTTGTAGTGTGGCTGTACCAAGGGGGTGAGAAAATGATTGGGATGGCTAGGCGCTATTTATAGGCTGTATAAGCCCAGTTCAGGTGTTCAAATGTCCCAGTTGGTAGTGGGGCGGGAAGTTGGGTGTTTGGGCATTTGGTGCCCCCTTTGGGCTGGGGGTGAACTCCCCTTACTAGTACCATTGGCGCTTTATACGTTGTTTCTTTTTTTTGGGTTTTGTTGCATATGGTCTTTGATAGGTATGCAGGTTTATTTAGTTTTTACCTTCTGTGTATTTTCTTTTATTAAGGCCCAGCGATTTGTCATTTGAGTTCTTCCTCTCTGGAATCTAAGTGTTACTCCAGAAAGTTATGACTCTTTTAAATGTGTACCTGGAACATCAAGGGGAGTCACTCACCAATTAAGAGGAAGAAGGTGCTCTTGAGCCTTTTGAAAGGAAAAGATGGATATTGCTTTATTGTAGGAGACGCATTTGAATGATAGGGAACATTTCAAATTGCAGCAGAATGGGTTTGATCAGGTTTACTTTTCATCTTTTAATACTAGGAGTAGGACACTGACCATATTGGTTAAGAAGGAATCTCCCTTTGAAGTTACTAGAGAATGTTAAAGACACACACAGGAGGTTTGTAATCCTTAAAGCTTTAATAAATGGGGAAGAAAATGGTTTTTTAAGTGTCTACTATCCCCTGGCCCATACCCTCAAATTTCTGGTAGATGTGTTTTCTAAATTGATCAGTCTTGAACCTTGGTATATCATCATAAGGGGAAATTTTAATTGTCTTATGGATCCCGCGGGAGATAGGTTGCCCAAAGGCCCCCTGATACCTTCTTTACAAACCAAGCAATTAGTGGGTTTGTGTGTGGAGTTAGGGTCGGTGGATGTCTGGAGGCATCTTCACCCTACAGGCAGGGACTTTACAATTCTTTCCAATCCGCACAGATGCCACGCTAGGATTGATTTTGTTTTGATCCCCAGAGCAATCCTGGACTTGGTGGAGTCTTGTATGATTGCTAACATTACCATCTCCAATCACGGTCCAGTGTACCTGTTGGTTAAGATTAAGGACACTGTAGCGAGTCTGAGACACTGACAAAGTTTGTGCAGTATTTCTCTAATGAATTCAGGGCGTTCCCAGACATTAACTCAGGTTCGGCTAGTAGCCCGTCCATTCTTTGGGAAACTGCTAAAGCTTATGCCAGAGGGTTAGTTATTTCCTACTCCACCAGTAGCAAGTGGTACAAGGGTGAGCAGCAACATCTCCTTGAAGCACGGTTGAAGGCTGCCAAGAAGGCCTACTCTGACAGGCTCTCGTTGGTCAAGTTACAGAGGATCACAGCACTTTGGTCTGCATTGAACTCCATGCTCACACAGACAGCAAAGAAAGAACTTACCTTTGCAAAACAAAGGCTGTTTAAGCGTGGTGACTAGCCAGGCAAGTACTTAGCGTATCTCACCAGGAAAAAGGGTGCCCCCCGCCCCCAATCCTTTACATCAATCAGGGAAGGTGCTGGAAACCTAACCTATAATTCTAAAAAGATCAATGCAGCATTTCAGAGATTTTACTCTGAATTATATCAGTCTGTATGTTGTAAGGATGGGCGGGCTAGGCTGGAGTCTTTTTTTATAAGAATTTGGAGCTTCCGGGTATAACCCCTGAACAAGAGTCTTTTCTCAATGCCCCTGTATCAGAGCAAAAGGTGCAGGAGGCAGCTTCAGGGTGGAATGGTACCCAGTCCTGATGGACTCCCCAGTGAATTTTATAAGGAGTTTATAAGCATATTGTCAGGCCCAATGCACAACATGTTCAATGACTGGTACAGGCATGATCATCTCCCGCCACCTTTAAGAGAAGCTGATATCTTTCTTATTCTTAAAAAAGGGAAAACGCCGGGAACTGTGCTTCCTACAGGCCTATTTCACATTTAAATGTTGATTTTAAAATCCTTTCCAAGACTGTTGCGTTAAGGCTGGAAACTGTTACCTTCTATTATTACAAAGGTCCAGACGGGCTTAATAAAGGACTGTAGTCCTTCCAAGAATGTTAGGAGGTTGTTTAACATGACTCAAGCATGTCAACAACAGTCCTTGCAGGGATTGGTGATCTCTCGACATGCAGAGAAGGCACTGGACTGGGTCGGGTGGCTGTACCTTTCTTAAACTCTACAGTGGTTTGGCTCGGGTGAAGATGGGTAAAGGTGCTCTATAGTGACCGTCTTGCTGCAGTTCTCACCAAAGGTGTGCGATCAAGCAATTTTAATATCTTTAGGGGTAGCTGACAGGGCTGTCCCCTTTTGCCATTGCTTTTTACATTGGTGATCAAACCACTGGCAGAAGCCATTCATAGGAACGGATTGGTGATCAAACCACTGGCAGAAGCCATTCATAGGAACGGGCGGCACGGTGGCACAGTGGTTAGCACTACTGCCTCACAGCGCCAGAGACCCGGGTTCAATTCCCGCCTCAGGCGACTGTCTGTGTGGAGTTTGCACATTCTCCCCGTATCTGCGTGGGTTTCCTCCGGGTGCTCTGGTTTCCTCCCACAGTCCAAAGATGTGCAGGTCAGGTGAATTGGCCATGCTATATTGCCCGTAGTGCTAGGTGAAGGGGAATGGGTCTGGGTGGGTTGCTCTTCGGAGGGTCAGTGTGGACTTGTTGGGCCGAAGGGCCTGTTTCTATGCTGTAAGTAATCTAATCTAAACTAATAGGAATCCTAATATACCTGCTCCAGAAGTGGGGTCAAAATTACATTAGATTTCATTGTACATGGACAATATTCTCATCTTTTCGTCAAACCCAGCAGTTGCAGTGCCTGGTGTGATAAAATGTATCAATTCATTTGGCACCTTTTTGGTTTACAAGATCAATTTTGCAAAATCAGAGGCTATGCCTATGGGTGGTCTTACGAAAATACTGGGTTGAGGGTGAATCTCGATTTCCTTTTGGGTATATTCATTACTCCAGTTTTTGATCGGCTGTTTAAAACTAATTTTGGTCACTTATTTAACAAAATCAACCAGGACCTTCGAAGGTGGGAGGTGTTTCTGGCCTCTTAAAATGAATGTCCTCCCGCATCTATTATAACCTATGCAAGTGCTCTGCTTGATTTTCATTAGGCAAATGTTCAGGAAACTGAACACTGGTTCAACTCTTTTATCTGGCATCGTGAGCAGCCCCTTATTAAATTAACTAAATTGTAATTGCCACATGGACTGCAGCATGGGGGGAGTGGATCTCCTGGACATTAAAAACTATCAAATTAGCTCACTTTTATCTTATGTGAGTGACTGGGCTTGTGGGGACCCTCTTTCAATATGGTTAGATATTGAAACCTCCCAGACAAGGTGCCCTCTTACTGGCTTGTTCTTCCTGGACAAACTGAGGGCAGTTAAAGAATATTACCATAACTCGATAGTTATTAAAACTGTTCAAGCATGGAGGGCAATGAGGCAGAGTGAAGGCAACATCAGTAAAATATCTTTTTTTACACCTATATTAGGTATGCTGGGTTTTTAACTGGGATGGTGGACCCGGGGTTTAAGCTCTGGGCAGCTAGGGCTGTGTCTTGCCTGGGTGATTTATTTGAGGGGTCACAATGATATCATTTGACCAGTTGCTCGGAAATACGAGCTACCTAACAGGGACCCCTTCCTTTTTTTTTCAAATTAGGGAGTTCATTCAAAAAAGGGCGACATTTTTAACCGATCCCTACAGATCCGATATACTATTGATGGGGCATCTCCTCAGGTGAGACCGAACAGCTTTGCAGGGTCTGGAAGAGATAGGCTGAAACTTTATTGCTGGAACAGCACAGCAGGTCAGGCAGCATCTAGGGAACAGAAGATTCGACGTTTCGGGCACATGCCCTTCTTCAGGAATGAGCAGAGAGTGTTCAGCAGGAGAAGATAAAAGGTAGGGAGGAGGGACTTGGAGGAGGGGCGTTGGAAATGTGATAGGTGGAAAGAGGTCAAGGTGAAGGTGATAGGTCGGAGGAGACTAACTATCCGTGATCCCAGTCTGGTTCACTGTGATCCTGACCTAATTAAATGTGATCCCAGTCTGCTTCACCGTGATCCTGACCTAACTATCCGTGATCCCAGTCTGCTGCACTGTGATCCTGACCTAACTATCCGTGATCCCAGTCTGCTGCACTGTGATCCTGACCTAACTATCCGTGATCCCAGTCTGCTGCACTGTGATCCTGACCTAACTATCCGTGATCCCAGTCTGCTGCACTGTGATCCTGACCTAACTATCCGTGATCCCAGTCTGCTGCACTGTGATCCTGACCTAACTATCCGTGATCCCAGTCTGCTGCACTGTGATCCTGACCTAACTATCCGTGATCCCAGTCTGCTGCACTGTGATCCTGACCTAACTATCCGTGATCCCAGTCTGCTGCACTGTGATCCTGACCTAACTATCCGTGATCCCAGTCTGCTGCACTGTGATCCTGACCTAACTATCCGTGATCCCAGTCTGCTGCACTGTGATCCTGACCTAACTATCCGTGATCCCAGTCTGCTTCACTGAGATCCTGACCGAACTATCCGTGATCCCAGTCTGCTTCA
>NC_057724.1:80817766-80827624 GCF_004010195.1 Chiloscyllium plagiosum
GTGTGATGCATGAGGAATTGTGAGGGGTGGAAGTGGTTGTGGGTGTGGCCATGTTGGGGGTGGAAGTGACATCATCAATCAGCGTGGGGGTGGCAGCTGCATCAGCCGCATGGCTAATGGCGTCTGAGTAGTTTCTGAGGCCAGGGGAATCTTCTGGAAAATTTGAGGAGCGCTGGTTAGTTAGAGTTTGGCGTCAAAATCTCCTCTGAGACATGGGAAGATATTTGGGAGAACGTGGGAAAGATCTCAATTTGCGATAGGTCTCATGCTTTACAGTTGAAGATTTTCCACAGGATCCACTTGGCTCCAGATTGTTCATCAAAATTTAAAGTGGGAGTATCTTCAACATGTCCCACATGCAAAGCGAGTACGGGCACACTTACTCATTACCTCTGGTCCTGCTGTAGACTCCGGACATACTGGAGTGCTGTAGTGTAATCGAGAAGATCCTGGGGACAAGGGTACAGATGGACCTGATTTCTCTTCTTCTTGGCCTGCCCAGTGTATTCCCTGTGGATGCACATAAGAAAAGACTTTTGTCCTGGGTTGGGTGTCTGAAAATCTTCCAGGTTTATCGGGTTGGTGTAAGATTGTTATGGAGCATTTCCCTTTGGATTTTCTTACAAGGATGGTGCATCATAAAACTAAGAATTTTTATAAGACATGGCAGCCCATTTTGGACTACCTGGACACAGACCTGTCTGAAAATGTGTTGCTGGAAAGGCGCAGCAGGTCAGGCAACATCCAGGGAACAGGAGAATCTACGTTTCGGGCATAAGCCCTTCTTCAGGAATGAGACCTGTCTGCCAAACTAGTAAGGAATTTTATATAGCCGTTAATGATTAATGCCCAGAGAGGGGGATCTGGGAAGGTATGAATATGTGTAAATTAATGCTCTCGGTGGCTGAGTGCCAGTGTTCTGTCTCACTGAGCCCTATTATTTATTATTATTTATTATTAGTTGGTTGTTATTTGTTATTATTTATTTATATATTTAGTTGTCTTTTATATATAATTTATACATTTGTACATTAGTGCAGTTTGGTTTTTTCTTGTTCTTTGTAATGTTTTGAATTATATTGTTTTGTATTTGTTGTAATATCAGAATCCATTTTTAATAAAAATATATTTTTAAAAGATATACTGTATTAAGAGTCGTTCATAAAAAAAATGGTTCAACAGCAATCATCTTCCTTCACAGGTTTTCAAATTCGCAGGTTTCACAACTTTCCAGGTTGCTTTTATGGAAAAAAGGATAGACTGGGCTTTGAACTTAACACACAGGGTCTTGACAATGTGAACGTGGAAAGGATGTGTTCTTTTGTCGGAGCATCTCGAAGTAAGGATTACTGTTTGAACCAGGGGGCCATGTCTTTTGTGGAGACATTGAGAATAAGATTCTCTGTTATGTGTTTTTGGAACTCATATTCAAAGGCTGGTGAAAGCGGAGTATTTGGGGTACTTTGTTTAAGGGACAGGTAAAGTCTGAATGAGAAAGAGAGTGAATTATTATTGGAGGTAATGTGGAATTGGAGGTTTTTGGAATGTGGAGTTGGGGTTGCAGTCCGATCAACAATCTTATTAAATAAAGCAGGCTTGAAGCAGCTGAGTGATCTCTGCAGCACCTCACTTGTACATTTTGCCACCTGCATTTTTCTGGACACCACAGCTTCTAAATCTGCCTTTCTGTTGTTCATATCAACTTATTTCCTACATTTTGCACACCTGCGATATTTCTGTCCATCCATTTAAACCTGTTTCTTTGTAACCTAAATAACCTCAACTTTTCCAGATTTAAAAAAAATCTCATGTCACTTTTAGTTATTTTCATCACTGATCTTAAATCCACACCTTCTGGTTTCAGATCTTCCTGCTACTTATCAAACCCCTTTATGATTTTAAACACATCATTTCTCCTCAAAACCTTCACATTTTGAGGAAAACAATACACATTTCCCTAGTCACCACACTACTGGATTTGTTGAGATATGACAATAGACAATAGACAATAGGTGCAGGAGTAGGCCATTCAGCCCTTCGAGCCTGCACCTCCATTCAATATAATCATGGCTGATCATTCCTAATCAGTATCCTGTTCCTGCCTTATCTCCATAACCCTTGATTCCACTATCTTTGAGAGCTCTATCCAAGAGCTCTCAAATCTATATGGGAAGAGGTTTGTATACATCCCTTTTGCATTTAGTTAATAGATGTTTGAATAGTGGCACACTGTAAGCCATTTACAATAGGGAATAATGAGAGCTTGTGAGAAAAGGGAGATTTCCAATTACATATGGGTGGGTGATAGTAACCTGGAAGCTGCATTCATAGCGTGTTTTGGGACAATTTCTAAGACCACATACTCAAGCCAAGCAGAGCAAGTCGTTCTAGATCTGGCAATGTAAGTAAGACGAGAATTGATTAATGATATTGTAACTATAATGCCCTTGAATAGTGTAATGGGGTAATGTATCAGTAATACAGAGGCCAATGATAATACACTGGGATCAGGGTTCAAATTCTATCCTGATACCTCATGGAATTTAAATTAGTAAAATCTGGTATTAGAAAACCATTCTTAGTAATGATGACAATGAAGACATAATGTTGTAAAACTACATTAGGCCCACTAATGCCTTGAGGGAAGGAAATCTACCATCCTTTACCTGGCCTACATGTAACTCCAGACCCACAGCATCATGGTTGGCCCCTAACTGCCCTCTGAAATAGCCTATCAAGCCAATCAGTTCAAGGGCAGTTAGAAATGGGCAACAAATTCTAGCCTTACTAGTGACACCCACCACATGCTATGAAAGATTAAGAAAAGGGTTGAATTTTGTGTTCAGATTTAGGGAGAGAAGCATGGCACAATGATTGGATGGGTGGTTGACGATGAAGAAGATCAAAGTGAGATTGCTGGATGCTGTTTGCTTTAAATAATATTCATTCATGGTTTATGTGTGGTGCTTGTTTGACCAGCATCTATTGCACATCCCTAGTTGCCCCTGAGGGAGGGAATTCCAGGATTTTGACCCAGTGACAGTGAAGGAACGGTGATATATTTCCAAGTCAGGATGGTGAGTGGCTTGGAGGGGAATCTGTAGGGGGTGGTGTTCCCATGTATCTGCTGTCCTTGTCTTTTCTGGATGGAAGTAGTTGTCGGTTTGGAAGGTGCTGTCTGTGGAGTATTGGTGAATTTCTGCAGTGCTACTGAGCAGTGTTGGAAGGAGTGGATGTTTGTGGACATGGTGCCATTCAAGTGGGCTGCTTTGTCCTGGGCATAGTCTCAAGTGTCATTGGAGCTGTCCCCACCCAGGCAAATGGGGAGTATTCCATCACACTCCTGACTTGTGCCTTATAGATGGTGGACGAGCTTTGGGGAGTCAGGAGGTGAGTTACTCCCTGCAAATTCCTAGCCTCTGACCTGCTCTTGTAGCTACTACTTTTATGTGACAAGTCCAGTTGGGTTTCTGGTCAAAGTTTAACTCCACGCTGTTGATAGTGGGGGTCTCATTGATAGTTACACCATTGAATATCAAAGGGCAATGGGTTAGATTCTCACTTGTTGGAGATGGCCATTGCCTGCCATTTGTGTGGTGCACATAAGCCTGTTACACCTCAGCCCAAGCCTGAGTATAGTCCATGTTTTGCTACATTGGGCATGGACAGCTTCAGCATCTGAGGAACTACAGGTGGCACTTTCGACCTTGTGGATGAAGCAGCTGACAATGGTTGGGCCTCAGACACCACTGAAAAACTCATGCAGAGACTGATCTCCATAAAATCCCTACAGTGTGTATACAGATCATTTGTCCCAGGAAGTCCACACTGACCCTCTGAAGAGCATCCCACCCAGACTCACCCCACTACCCTATCCCTATAATCCAACATTTCCCATGGCTCCACCCACCACAGGCATCTTCCTACGTGCCAGGTATGATCAATGGAAAGCTTTCCCCTGATTCCCATTTCCCCCAGTCTACCAGGGCCTATTGATGCCACACTCAGTGAAATGCAGCCTTGATGTCAAGGGCTGTCCCTCTCCCCTCCCCTCTGGAATTCAGCTCTTTTGTCCATGTTTGACCCAAGGCTGGAATGAGGTCAGGAGCTGAGTGACCCTGGGGGAACCCAAACTGGGGGTCACTGAGCAGGTTACTGCTGAGCAGGTGCTGCTTGATAGCCCTGTTGATGACTCCTCCCATCACTTTACTGATAATCAAGAGTAGACTGATGGGACAGTAATTGGCTGGTTGGATTTGTCTTGCTTTTTGAAATGCAGGACATACTTGGGCAATTTTCCACTTTGTCAGATAGATGCCAGTGTTGAAACTGTACTGGAACAGCTTGGCCAGGGAAGCGTCAAGTTCTGGAGCACAAGCCTTTAGTACTATTAGTGAATATTGTCAGGGCCCATAGTCTTTGCAATATCCAGTGTCTCCAACCATTTCTTGATGTCATAGGGAGTGAATGGAATTGCCTGAAGACTGGTATCTGTGACGCTGGGGACCACTGGAGGAGGCCGAGATGGATCATCCACTCGGCAATTCTAGATAAAAATTTATTGCAAATGCTCCAGTGTTATCTTTTGCACTGGGGTCCTGGGCTCCCTATCATTGAAGATGGTGATGTTTGTGGAGCGTCCTACTCCAGTGAGTTGTTTATTTGTCCACCACCATTCACGATTGGATGTGGCAGGACTGCAGAGCTTAGGTCTGATTTGGTGGTTATGGGATCACTTAGCTCTGTCTGTCACTTGCTGCTCATGCTGTTGGGCAAACAAATAGTCTTACCAGGCCATGAGGTGACAGATTGTGCTGGAGTACAGTTCTGCTGCTGTTGATGGCCCACAGCGCCTCATAGATGCCCAGTCTGGAGTTGCTAGATGGGTTCAACGTCAGTACCATTTAGCATGGTGACAGTGCCACACAACACAATGGAGGTTATTCTAGGACCTGAAGTGGACATTGAGATCCCCCACCTAGAGTATATTCTTGTACCCTCACAACTTTCAGTGCTTCCTCCGAGTGTTACTCAACATGGGGTGGCAGAGGTGGGAAACAGCAGGAGGGTATCTTATACCTTATTTAGCGGATTAAAACAGGAAGGATATGAAAAAACTCACAAGTGAAATCAGATAAGAGTCAACATGATTCTGTGAAAGGAAAAGCAAACTAGGACTGATTTATTTGTGTTCTTTGGGGAATTAGTGTGCAATGTGGATAAAAGGAGAGTTACATATCAGTAAGATAAAGAACAACGTTTCAACCTGGAGTTTATACTCTCTTCCTCTATTTAAGCCAATGCAAGTAAAAAAAATAAAAAAAATTTAAACAGTTTTTTTAAACTTATCCTGTCACCTTCAGAATTATGAACTCAGGCACCCAGTTTTTGTTTCTGTTTCAGCAGCCCAGTTAAATTTGAAGTTAATTTTGCCTCTGCTCATACTCCTTAAAAAGTGTCTGTCCAGCACGTGGATGGCAGCTCACCATCGCTTTCTCCCAGTCACAACCTGGGAATAAATTGGACAGATGTTTTCCTGCCTCTGAACACGCTGACAGACAACATCATTGGTCAGGAGACCTGGGTTCACAGTTCACTGTTGGCCCTCTCCTTCCCTTCCCTTCTCTCCTCAGTGTAATCACAGCAACTCTTTTCTCCTTGTGAATGTCAGGGTCACTCCCTCTCTGTCAAGGTCACAGAGTTTCACTCACAATATTGCCAGCAATCACAGTGTCATGTGAAACCATTGTGTGCTGCCTTTGCTGATAGACAAGGTCATTCACAGCAACTTCCAATCTTGCCTTAAAGGAACAATCAAGTCACTGATGCACACTGCATTTACCCAACAACTCGGAACTCACAAAAGCTATTGTAAAAACATCCTGAATCTTAATTAGGTGCAATGGTGTTGTTGGATAGGCACCTTTCAAATAACCTTGAGATGGACTGGCTGATCCAAAACACATATGTTACAGACTTTGTAATAAGATTAACAGAACATTTGTGTAACCCTAATATTACTTCTGTATTCTTGCTGTATGACCAAACATAACTCAATGCATTAACAAAGTCGTACCACATTTTATCATGATTCTGTTTTAAGATAGGCTTCCCCAGTTGTTCACAAATTGCACTGTCCCTGTCAGTGTAACTTGACAACACGTAGCCTGACAAAGGTCAGAGTGAGGCAGCTGCTCTCTGCTCAGTCTCCATCTTACTCAGCATCCCTCTGTCTTACACAGTTTCAACTTGCTGTTCTCCTTGCACAGCACAGTTGCTTCTCGGTTAGAAACTCATGGGTTCAAGCCCTAACCTTCAACCACAACCTGCAGTAAAATAATACCCTGTGATGGAACATTCACAGCTGTTCATTCATAACAAACACAATGAGATTCAAAGCCATGAAAGGCCATCTTGAGACAAAAAACAAAATCTGGTCAAGGAGTGGTGTATAAATGGAAAGAGACAAAGGTCAGAATATTGTTTCAATTTCCAGGGCTCCTCTGAAGAGGTTTTTGTTTATTTTTGGGGGCTACCCTTTCATTAGAACATAGAAAAGTACAGCACAGAACAGGCCCTTTGGCCCACGATGTTGTGCCGAGGATTAATCCTAAAGTAAAAATAACCTAACCGACACATCCCTCAACTCACTGCTATTCATGTGCATGTCCAGCAGTCGCTTAAACGTCCCCAGTGACTCTGCTTCCACCACCACAGCTGGCAACACATTCCATGCATTCACAACTCTCTGTGTAAAGAACCTACCTCTGACGTCTCCTTTATACCTTCCTCCTAATATCTTCAAACTATGACCCCTCATACTAGACAATCCTGCCCTGGGGAAAAGTCTCTGGGAATTGAACATAGAACATAGAACATTACAGCGCAGTACAGGCCCTTCGGCCCTCGATGTTGCCCGCCCTGTCATACTAATCTGAAGCCCATCCCACCTACACTATTCCATGTACATCCATTTGCCTGTCCAATGACGACTTAAATGTACTTAAACTTGGCGAATCTACTACCAATGCAGGCAAAGCATTCCATACCCTTACTACTCTCTATCTATTTCCTCTCATTATTTTGTACACCTCGATCAGGTCACCTCTCTTCCTCCTTCTCTCCAGAGAGAAAAGTCCAAGCTTATTCAACCTTCCTTCATAAAACAAGCCCTCCAGTCCAGGCAGCACCCTGGTAAACCTTCTTTGCACCCTCTACAAAGCCTCTGTATCTATCCTATAGTAGGGCGACCAGAACTGGGCACAATATTCCAAGTGTGGTCTCACCAGGGACTTGTAGAGCTGCAGCAAAACCTTGCGGCTCTTAAACTCGATCTCCCTGCTAATGAAAGCCAAAACACCATATTCTTTCTTAACAACCCTATCCACTTGGGTGGCAACTTTGAGGGATCTACGTACTTGCACACCCAGATCCCTTTGTTCCTCCACATTACTAAGAATCCTGTCTTTAATCATATATTCAGCATTCGAGTTCAACCTTCCAAAATGCATCACTTCGCATTTACCCAAGTTGAACTCCATCTGCCATTTCTCAGCCCATCTCTGCATCCTGTCTATGTCATGCTGCAGCCTGCAGTAGCCCTCGATACTGTCAAAAGCCACCTCCAACCTTTGCGTCTTCTGCAAATTTACTAACCCACACCTCAACCTCCTCATCCAAGTCATTTATAAAAACTACAAAGAGCAGAGGCTCAAGAACAGACCCCTGCAGGACCCCACTCAACACTGACCTCCAGGCAGAATACCTTCCATCTACAACCACTTTCTGCCTTCTGTCAGCCAGCCAATTCTGAATCCAGACAGCCAAATCTCCCTGTATCCCATACTTCCTGACTTTATGAGCTTACCATGGGGAACCCTATCAAATGACTTGCTGAAGTCCATATACACCACATCCACTGCTTGACCTTCGTCGACCGGTCTTGTCACCTCCTCAAAGAACTCAATAAGATTAGTGAGGCATGACCTGCCCCTCACAAAGCCATGCTGACTGCCTTTAATCACACTATGTTTTTCCAAATAGTCATAAATCCTATCCCTCAGAATTCTTTCCAAAGCTTTGCTGACCACAGACGTAAGACTGACTTGTCTGTAATTGCCAGGGATTTCCCTATTACCCTTCTTCGAAAGAGGAACAACATTTGCCCCCTTCCAATCCTCTGGTATGACTCCCATAGAGAGTGAGGAGGCAAATATCCTCGCTAGCGGCTTAGCAACCTCCTTTCTCACTTCCCGGAGCAGCCTAGGATAAATCTGGTCTGGCCATTGGGACTTATCAATCCTAATGTTTTCCAAAATTTCCAGCACATCAACTTCATCAATCTTGATCGGGTCAAGATCGTATCCCAGCTCGTCAAAGTTCTCACTCTCACTAGATCAATTAGGTAATGCTGACATGTGGTAACAGTGTATTTATAATCTGTATTTGTGGTGATACACAAGGTATCTGAACATTCCCCACAGAAGCAGAATGAGAAGAATTTGTTAATATCATCAATAATAATCAAATCTTCATTAAACGCAAAGTCACAACACATAAAGATAGGAGTGTAGTGGTAATGTCAAGGTAACGTTCTGATGGCATGAATTAAAATTTAAGTTGATGAAATTTGAATTCATTAAAAAAGACTAGAATAAAAAGCTAATCTAATGATGACCATATGACCACTGTTGAACTTCGTAAAAACCCATCTAGTTCACTAATGTCCTTTATGGAAGCAAACTGATGTCACCTGACCCGGCCTACATGTGAGTCCAGACCCACAGCAATATGGTTAAATCTTAACTGCCCTCTGGGTAATTGGGGATGGGTAATAAATGCTGGTCTGGTCAGCCATGCCCACATACAACAAATGAATATTAATAAAAGCATTAATTTCTTGGATATTACAGTATTTAAATTCACAGAATTGTTACAATGCCAAAGGAAGCCTGCTCTGGTTCTTGAAGCATTTTGATTTAGTGCTATAATGACGCAAGGATAGCAAGCCACTTCACTGGATTTACAACAGAGTGATATTAAAACATGAAGTGACTCTGAATTGCTTCATTATTCCCAACCAGAGTTTACAAATAACAGATCCTGGACACCAAGTTTATAACTTAAACAAAAAACATAAACAATTTGCTGTTAAGAATATAACTTCAGCAGAACACAGTGTTGCAAAGTTGAGTAGAGTAATTGTAGATTGGGAGGCAGGAAGTTAGAATTTGGTGTGTGCAAAATGCTAGCAGGGGAGAGGGGGTCGAAGCATTGCATGGTGTTTTTCTGTGCTTAGAGATTAAAATGGATGTCTGTGAGCAGCAGGTTGGAGGTTTGCAAGTACACAGAGAGCACCCGAGCTGAAGCATTTTGTATCGAAAGGCCGTACTGTTAGCAGGCCCAAGCAGCAGTTTTTAACCAAGGCAACAGGCTTCTGAATTTAGCTAATCAATTTGAACCAGGCACTTAGGTACCAAAAACTTCTTCAGTTTAAATCTGATGGTTTTGGCAACGTAGGACCAAATCTATTGTAAGAAATATTGTGATGTCATAATGGGTATAAAAGTAAAGGGCATGTGGACAGAGCACCGTCCTGTCCCCCTTAGTCCAAGTAGTTTGGCGCACCGACCTTTACACCGCTGAGGCCAAACGCCAGCTCGCGGACACCTCCTCCTACTGCCCCCTTGACCATGACCCCACCCCCCACCACAAAATCATCATCTCCCAGACCGTCCATAACCTCATCACCTCAGGGGACCTCCCATCCATTGCCTCCAACCTCATAGTCCCACAACCCTGCACCACCCACTTCTACCTCCTGCCCAAAATCCACAAACCTGACTGCCCCGGCCGACC
>NC_057724.1:80828819-80836952 GCF_004010195.1 Chiloscyllium plagiosum
CCTCATTTCCCCTCCCCCTACCTTGTCTCAGTCAAATCCATCGAATTCAGCACCGCCTTCCTAACCTGCACTCTTCTTCCTGACCTCTCCGCCCCCACTCCAGTCTGACCTATCACCCTCACCTTGACCTCTTTCCACCTATCACATTTCCGATGCCCCTCCCCCAAGTCCCTCCTCCCTACGTTTTATCTTAGCCTGCTGGACACACTTTCCTCATTCCTGAAGAAGGGCTTATGCCCGAAACGTCGATTCTCCTGTTCCCTGGATGCTGCCTGACCTGCTGCGCTTTTCCAGCAACACATTTTCAGCTCTGATCTCCAGCATCTGCAGACCTCACTTTCTCCTTAACTGCCATCCACCAGAGTGAACAGCCCTCAGCTCATCAGAGAGAGAGAAATTCATTCTCACAGTCATCCAGGTATTAGAGAAAGCGCCATCTGAATAATAATGGTAGCAATGATGAAGAATCAGAACAAAAGGCATTCCTGACAGAAGACTCAACAGAAGAAGGCACAGAACATTCTGGAAGAAATGTAATCTGGCTATAATTTTGTGAGAGATTAAATTCTGGTTTTTTTTGTATATGAGTTGGACTTGTATTTATTGGAACAGCATACTGTTAGAATCTTGTTTTATTTGGGAATAGTTAGAAGGGATTTATTCGGTTTAGTATTGGTTGAGTTAATTTGTTCACTGTTAGAGTTAGATTAATTATTATTTGCTGATTTTAAATTGAGTGTCAGGGATTAATTTTTTTGAACAACTAGAAGTTGCTGAAAAGCAGGTTACACCACTTTTCACACTTTTTTGTACAGATTATAGGTCAAGGTGCTGCTGTTTGGGTGTTTCAGGTTTAGTTTTCAGAGGGGGGTCTACTTCCGCTTTATAATGACAGATAAGTGACAAAGTAATCTAATTAATATCTATGATTTCAGCCCAATTATCTTTGGATATTAACTCCCACTCTCATACTGACAGACACACTGATACAGATAAGGGATATTTTAAAGAAGAAAATGACAATAATTTTAACCTATCATTTTTAATTATGAATTCCAGGGTTTTATGAAATCCTTGGGCAATGGTATGTAACACAGATATATAAAACTGCATATCTTCCTTGAATTCCAAAGTCTCTAATCAATGTAAACAGTTTCCATTGACCACTGGAGTCTTTTACTTATTTCTTACAGACTGAGGTTTTTCTCTCAGTATTTTCAACAAGTCAATAACTCAAGAAGAAGTAAAGAAAGAAAAATCTGTTTCCCAGTCCGGCAGCTTCACTAAAGCAAACCTGCTTCCTACTCAAAAGCGGCAATCAGAGTCAGTTCAATCGTTGTTGTCTCTTTCTTTATCTATGTTCTCTGTGATTGGCTGGTCAGTACCAGTCCTTCTTTGATTGAAGAATTCAACATCCAACCCGCTGTCAGTCCCTGAGCAGAACAACATCTCAGTGCTGAATCATCTACAGTGTTCTTGATGCAGTAATTATCTTTCCAGGCCAGTTGCCACCAGAAATCATGAGTCTTTTGTTCTTCCCTTTGCTTTTTTTTACAAAAACACAAGCTGCTCAAAGTTCAAAGTTCAATTCTGAATTGCGAATCATAGTACCAAAAGATGAGAAGAAAAGAAAAATAACGATGGTCTCAACATTGCCAATCTTGTGCCTTTTCTTAATAACCCTGTACGTTGCTTCTATTTAAATAACCATCCAATCCCCGCCAAATGCCTCGTTGAACCTACCTCCCACACATTTCCAGGCAATTGCATTCCACACACTAACTATACACTGAGTAAAAATGAAAACGAGCATATGTTAACAAATCGCTTTCAAAATATCCATCAAATATTTCTGCACATGAAAAGCCATCACCTTAAACACGTCTTCCGCAAGCCAGTGAGGCTATAGCTATTACACTTCCATTACATAGAGAATCCTTACAGTACAGAGAGAGGCTATTAGCCCATTGATCTTCACTGATCACCCATACAGCATTCCACCCAGACCTAACCCCTGACTCCATCCCAAACACAGGGGACATTGCTTAGGACAGGAAGCCTGTCTGTAAGTCTGTGCTGTATGTCAGTGAAGCAGCACAGACAGAATATTTGGCTCTGGTTGACACACAGGCACAATCACAGGTTTGGGAAGGCAGGGATGGTGCAAACGTACAGGTAAGTGACGGGGAAGCCCTGAGCTGCAGCCTGGTCCAGTCGATGAGCTGGTTCCCTGTCTCTGTGTACACACTGTCCCTGTTGGGGTGCCCTCCAATGCAGGTTTGTGCTGCCTGACTTGTTTTTCTTTATTCATTTGTGGGATGTGGACGTTGCTGGCTGGGCTAGTGTTTATTGCCCGATCCTAATTGCCCCTTGAGAAGGTGGGGGTCAGTTGTTTTCTTGACTACCCACAGCTGCAGTCCATGTGCTGTGGGTAGACCCACAATGCCTTAGGGAGGGAATTCCAGGATTTTGACCCAGTGACAGTGAAAGAGCGGCGATATATTCCCAAATCAGGATGGTGATTGGGAGGGGAACTTGAATGTGGTGCTGTTCCCAAGCATCTGCTGCCCTTGTCCTTCTTGATGGTAGTCATTGTGGGTTTGGAAGGTGCTGTCTGAGGGTCTCTGGTGAATTCCTACACTGCATCTTGTAGATGGTACACACTGCTGCTACTGATGGTCGGTGGTGGAGGGAGGGGATGTTTGTGGATGTGGTACCAATCAAGCGGCTGCTTTGTCCTGGATGATGTTGAGCTTCTTGTATGTTGTTGGACCTGCCTCTATCAAGGGCAAGTGGGGAGTATTCCATCACACTCCTGACTGGTGCCTTGTAGATGGACAGGCTATTGGGAATCAGGAGGTGAGTTACTTGCTGCTGGATTCCTTGCCTCTGCTGCTCTTACTGACTTTCAAATGGATTGGAGAGGAGCCCTGAGAGTGGTGAGGGGTTGGTAGATGCCAGGTCCCAATGCCTGTAGATGATGGGTCTGTGTGAGACTTGTGCCTGTAGATCTTACCCCAAGGTGCTGCTTAGTTATAAGCAACATGAGGGCCTTTCAAATCAAGTGGTGAGCTGTGTCCACTCTGGTGCCGATTTCTCAGTGTCGAGCTTATTCAGTGAGTTTGGGGAGATCAGTAGCTGAATGTTACTGGGTTGAGCTGAGCCATTCACAAGGTGTTTCGCAACGATCAGTCCCCCCCAGCTCACTGCTGCTTGCTGCAGAACTCCTCGCTACTTGTGGAAATGATAAAAAAAGAGAATGAGTGGAGATGCTCCCACCATCAGGTCAGGAACAAGGGGGTGTCGTTTTAAAGTGAAAGGCAGGAGCTTTCGAGGGGACTGGAGGAAAACAGTTTTCACCCAGACAGTGGTAGGGGTGTGGAATGCATTGCCTGGGAGGGGGAGTTAAGGTAGGAAACCTCACAACCTTAACATTCAAGGATACGGAACTTGCATAGGAAAGTGGCACTAGTGCAGGGAATAGTATATTTTGTATTGGTACAGACTTAATGAGTTGAAGGGCCTCTCCTGTAATGTACAATTCTATGGGCCTTACTAGAATTCTTGCCTGTTTCTGCCATAAAATCCCACCATAGCCCACGTCCCTCGAACCCTATAAAGATTCTGCCCAGTGTTAGTGCTTTGAATCTGATACAACTCTTTTTCAGAATTCAAGAAAAACGTACTGTTTATCATTCACAAGTGTGCAAATTTTAGAGAACAGAATACAGGTTAAATAAAGAGAACAAGAGGTGAGGAGTGTGGAGGCAGATAGAGGCAGGTTGATTGAGAGGGCAAAAAACTGCCAAATGGAGCACAGTGTGGGAAAATGTGAAGTTGTTCACTTCAGCAGAAAAAATAAAAAGCAGACTGTTACTTAAACAGAGAACTCCAATGGGATTCTGAGCTGCAAGGGCACTGAGCTGTAACAAACACAGATAAAGCTGAAGAGACTCTGGGCAGCATCAGTAGAGAGAAAACCGAGTTAAAGTTTGAGTTCAGTAGGACTCTTCCTCAGAATTGCAATAAAGAGAAAAAAAATTTAAATCTGCGCAACATCGAGGGCCGAAGGGCCTGTACTGCGCTGTATTCTTCTATGTAAGTCACTGAGGTAATAAGCTGCTAGCAATCAGATATCAGACAAATATGGGATGTCTAATTTCGAGCTGACTGAGTCCAGGAGCTGTTACATACAGCAAAAATGCAATGAATCCAGTTAAATTTAAATCCGAGATTGTTATCCAAAATGCAGTAAATAGGGTTCTAACTGCTTAGCTTTGTATATACAGTGGCTCAGTGGTTAGCACTACTGCCTCACAGCGTCAGGGACCTGGGTTCAATTCCACACTCAGACGACTGTCTGTGGAGTTTGCATGTTCTCCCAGTGTCTGTGTGAGTTCCCTCTGGATTCTTGCTTTACCTCCTATAGTGTAGGCTTGGTGGATTGGCCGTGTGAAGTTACCCTAGCATCCAGGAATGTTCAGGCTAGGTGGGTTAGCCATGGGAAATGTCAGGCTTAAGGGGATAAGTGGGCCTGGGTGGGATGTTCTACAGAGGGTTGATGCAGACTCGATGGGCCAAGTGGCCTTGATATGCACTGTAGGGATTCTATCTGAGACTCAAAGAGGAGCTTCAGGTGTGGCCTAGTATCTAAATGGGGACTAGGGTGCAATTTCTGCCCAAGGACATTGTGGATTTACCTATAGCCCATGGACTGCAGTGGTTAGAAGGAAGGCAGCTCTCCACCACTTTCTCAAGGGGCAACTAGGGATGGGCAATAAATGCAGAACACATCCCATGAGTTAATGAAAAAAAGAGAATGGGGCTGTGTGTACGACAGCAATGGACAGCATTTGTTGTTGCTGTGCTATTACGCTGGAGAGGGGCTACAGCAGATTGCCAGCAATTGTCTGGGTGCACTGCAGGATCTCAAGGATGGCATGGGCACAAGAGATGCCAATCTGTTTGACATATATTCACTGGGTGGCAAGTTGCTTCAAGGAACAGCTTGTGGTAAGATAGTTCTAGGGTCAGATGAAAGGAATGCCATTGTTCAGGAGCTGGTTACTGCAGCTCATTTGGTAAAATATGAGAAATCTCCCTGTGTCTTGTCACAGAAGCCCCTCCAAAAAAACCCCTGATGCAACTCGCGAAAGAAATGTCACATTCATTCTCTGTTTCTCTCTCCACACTACACTGTGCCAGAGCCGCTGACTTCCCCTTGCATTTTCTGTTTTTTTTATTTCAACGAAGTTGAAATTTTTCATGCAAACACGAGCCAAAAGCAATCAGGAAGCAGAGGACTGACCTCTTGTGACAAGAAGAGGAACTGAACCTTATTGAGTTGTCACTGAAGATATTAAATGCAAGATACTGATCGTTGATTAGAGTCATAGAGATGTACAGCATGGAAATAGACCCTTCACTCCAACCCGTCCATGCCGACTAGATATCCCAACCCAATCTAGTCCCATTTGCCAGCAGCTGGTCCATATTCCTCTAAACTCTTCCTATTAATATACCCATCCAGATGCCTTTTAAATGTTGCAATTGTACCAGCCTCCACCACTTCCTCTGGCAGCTCATTCCATACACGTACCACCCTCTGCGTGAAAAAGTTGCCCCTTAGGTCCCTTTTAAATTTTTCACCTCTCACCCTAAACCTATGCCCTCTAGTTCTGAACTCCCCAACCCCAGGGAAAAGACCTTGTCAGTTTATCCTATCTATGTCCCCCATGATTTTATAAACCTTTACAAGGTCACCCCACAGCCTCCGATGCTCCAGGGTAAACAGCCCCAGCCTATTCAACCTGGCTGGAAGAACACAACAAGTCAGGCAGCATCAGGAGGGACAGGCTGGAGGCTGGGAGAACACAGCGAGCCAGGCAGCATCAAGAGGGGGAGAAGTCAACGTGTTGGGTGTAACCCTTCTTCAGGACTGGGGGTGGGTGTGGGGGGAGCTGCAGATAAACAGGAGTGGTGGAGGGGCATGGTGGTGAAGTGGGGATGGGTGAAGACAGGTCGAGGATACAAACTGGTGGGTCAATGGGAGAAATGAATCCGGTTGGTGGCTGGGAGGAGTGGGGGGGAGGGGGGTGGGCCCCCACGGGCCCAGCTGAGATGCTCGGTGAACCGTTCCCTAAGTTCACGTTTGGTCTCCCCGATGTAGAGAAGACCACATCGGGAGCAGTATACTGGGTTGGAAGAGAGGCAGGTGAACCTCTGTCCCACCTGGAAGGACTGTTTGGGGCCCTGGATGGAGGTGAGGGGAGTGGTGTACCGGCAGGTTTGCATCTTTTCCAGTTGCAGGGGAAGGTACCTGGAGGCACAGGCTGAAAGCATCAATACAAAGTGAGAATCATAAACTAACAGGAGCAGGGGTAGAGCTAGGTTTGGTGATTAGAACAAACAACAAGAAATGTGGAGCTATAACAGAAGAATGGACCTCAGGAATGACCGGGGAATAGTCAATACATGGTTTGGATGTGACTCAAAGTATGTGAAGAATCGTCAAAGAACAGTACAGCACAGTACAGGCCCTCCGGACCCTGATGTTGTGCTGACCTTTTATCCTACTCTAAGATCAAACTAACTTACATACTCTTCAATTTACTATCATTCACGTGCCTATCAAAGAGTCACTTAAATGTCCCTGATGTATCTGAATCTACCACTTACTGGGAGTCCATTCCAAGCCTGCACTGACACATGATGCCTTTTTGAACTAAAAACCTTTTGCTTCTATGTGGTCCACACCCCGCTGTTACCTGCTTATTCAGATGTCTGTCAAGATGCCTCTTAGATGTTGCTATTGCATCCACCTCCACCACCTCCTCTGGCAGTGCATTCCATGTACTTACCACCATCTGTGCCAAAAAACCTGCCTCTCCCATCTCCTTTAAACACTCCCCCTGTTACCTATGTCCCCTAATAATTGATATTCCAATTCTGGGAAAAAGACTGACTGTCCATTCTATCCAGCCTCTCGTAATTTTGTAAACCTCTATCAATTACCCCTCAACCATCAACATTCAAATGAAAACAAACCAAATTTGTCCAATCTTTCCTCTTGGTTAATACCCTCCAAACCAGGCAACATCCTGGTAAACCATTTCAGTATCCTCTCCAAAGCCTCCACATTCATCTGGTAATGTGGTGACCAGACTGTCCACAATATTCCACATGCAGTCGAAGTTCGACACAGCTACAACATGACTTGCCAATTTTTATACTTTATGCCCCAATCAGTTAAGGCAAGCATGCCACATGCTTTCTGAATCACCTTGTGTTGCCACTTTCAGGGAGCTGTGGGCCTGTATGCCTAGATCCCTCTGTATGTTGATACTTCTGAAGGTTTTTCCACTTATTGTATAGTTTCCTCCTGCATTAGATCTCCTCAAACTTATTAATTCGACCATATGCATTCTCCTCCATATCATTTATATATATTACAAACAACAGGGGTCCCAGCACTGATCCCTGTGGAATACCACTGGTCACAGAGCTTCAGCCAGAAAAACATCCTTCCACTGCTACACTCTATCTTGTATGACAACCATCAGGTACTGGGGACTGGTCTACCTTAATGCTGTTTAAAACACTCACCACCACCTTTCTTTATAATCAACATGCCGTAGGATATCGATACACCCATCTCTAGACTCACCTTCCACCATGTCCTCCTCCTTCATGAACTCTGATGCAAAGTACTTGTTAAGGACCTTGCCCACTTCCTTCGGCTCCACACATAAATTCCCTTCTTTTTCCTAAACAAAATAATCAGATTATTGAAATCCCGTACAACATCAATGTTTTGGAAGGAGAATGTAGTGATACTGATCAGACAAAGGCTCAGAACAAGCAGCTTCAGGCCAGTAACAAAGATTTTATTCTCTGACTCAGTCACAGTTACAGTGTCAAGAGTGTGGTGCTGGAAAAGTACAGCAGGTCAGGCAGCATCAGAGGAGCAGGAAAATCAACATTTCGGGCAAAAGCCCTTCATCAGGAAAGACGCTGGGAGCCTAGGGGGTGGAGAGATAAATGGGAGGGGAGTGGGGCTGGGGAGAAGGTAGCTGTGAGTGCAATAGGTGGATGGGGGGGGGGGTGAAGGTGATAGGTCAGAGAGGAGGGTGG
>NC_057724.1:80837966-80839630 GCF_004010195.1 Chiloscyllium plagiosum
CATGATGGATGGAGGTGTAGAGGGATTGGATATCCATGGTGAAGATGAGGCGTTGGGGGCTGGAGAAACGGAAGTCTTGGAGGAGGTGGATGGCGTGGGTGGTGTCTTGAATGTATGTGGGGAGTCCCTGGACTGGGGGGGATAGGAAGTGTCGAGGTAGGTGGAGATGAGTTCAGTGGGGCAGGAGCAGGCTGAGACAATGGGTCGGCCAGGGTGGTCAGGCTTGTGGATTTTGGGAAGGAGGTAGAACCGGGCAGTGCGGGGTTCCCGGACTATGAGGTTGGAAGCTGTGGGTGGGAGATCTCCTGAGGTGATGAGATTGTGGATGGTCTGGGAGATGATAGTTTGGTGATGGGGGGTGAGGTCGTGGTTGAGGGGGCGGTAGGAGGAGGTGTCTTCGAGTTGACGTCTGGCTTCAGCGGTGTACAGGGCAGTGCGCCAAATTACCACTGCACCTCCACCCCCTCTCCCCATCCGCTAGTTTGATGGTGAGGTTGGGGTTGGACCAGAGGGAGTGGAGGGACTCTGCATTGTGATAGTTATAATGTGTTAAACAGTGAACGGATATCCGCAGTGTGTGGAGTGGATTGGCTAAAATATTACACAAATTTTTTAAAAAGTATTATGAAATGAAGTAAGGTTCGGAATTTGAGAGTTAGGAATGACAGCGTCCTGCAGCATGGAGACAGGCCCTTCGGCCCAAACTGGTCCATGCTAACCCCATTTCCCTGCACTTGGCCCATATCCTTCTAATCCTTTCCTATCCATGTATTTGTCCAAATGCCTTTTAAATGGTGTTAATGTACCCACCTCAACCACTTCCACTGGCAGCTCATTCTATATGCGTACCAACCTCTGTGTAAAAAAGTTGCCCCTCCGGTTCCCTTTTATTCTTTTCCCTCTAACCTTAAACGGACGCCCTCTAGTCCTCGATTCCCCAACCCTGGGAAACAGACTGAATCCATGCCTCTCATAACCTCATACATTTCGATAAGATCCCTCCTTCAGTCTCCTGAGCTCTAAAGAAAAAAGTCCTAGCTTGTCCACCCTCTCCCTCTAACTCAAATCCTTGAGTCATGGCAGCGTCCTGGTAAATTTTTTCTGCACTCTTTCCAGTTTAATAACATCCTTCCTATAGCAAGGTGACCAAAACCGAACGCATTACTCCAAGCGCAGTCCTGTATAACTGCAACTCCTATACTCAATGCCCTGACAATGAAGGCTAGTGTACCAAAGGTCTTCTTCACTGCCCTGTCTACCTGGGACTCCATTTTCAGAGAACCGTTCTACCTGCTTCAGATCCGGGGATGACAACATGTTGACGTCACTCAAACTGGAGATGTCAGTGGTGGGAAAGTTGTTGAAGAGAATCCTGAGGGATAGGATGTGCATGTATTTGGAAAGGCAAGGACTGATTCGGGATAGTCAACATGGCTTTGTGTGTGGGAAATCATGTCTCACAAACTTGATTGAGCTTTTTGAAGGAGTAACAAAAAGGATTGGTCAGGGCAGAGCAGTAGATGTGATCTGCATGGCCTTCAGTAAGGCATTCGATAAGGTTCCCCATGGGAGACTGGTTAGCAAGGTTAGATCTCACGGAATACAGGGAGAACTAGCCATTTGGATACAGAACTGGCTCAAAGGTAGAAGACAGAGGGTGGTGG
>NC_057724.1:80840020-80861366 GCF_004010195.1 Chiloscyllium plagiosum
TGGAAAGATGTTGTGAAACTTGAAAGGGTTCAGAAAAGATTTACAAGGATGTTGCCAGGGTTGGAGGATTTGAGCTATAGGGAGAGTCTGAACAGGCTGGGGCTGTTTTCCCTGGAATGTCGGAGGCTGAGCGGTGACCTTATAGAGGTTTACAAAATTATGAGGGGCATGGATAGAATAAATAGGCAAAGTTTTTTCCCTGGGGTGGGGGTGTCCAGGACTAGAGGGCATAGGTTTAGGCTGAGAGGGGAAAGATATAAAAGAAATCTAAGGGGCAACCTTTTCACAAAGAGGGTGGTACGTGTATGGAATGAGCTGCCAGAGGAAGTAGTGGAGGCTGGTACAATTACAACATTTAAGAGGCATTTGGATTGGTACATGAATAGGAAGGGATTGGAGGGATATGGGCCGGGTACTGGCAGGTGGGACTAGATTGGGTTGGGATGTCTGGTCGGCATGGACAGGTTGGACCGAAGGGTCTGTTTCCATTCTGTACATCTCTATGGTTCTGTGTAAAACAGCTGAGGAAAACCATTTTATCAACACAAACATCATGTCAGGTGAAATACCCTTGGTGTTGAGTAAACTGCATCCCTCCAGTGTGAAAACAGTCCATCTGGCCCAACAAGTCCACAGTGACCCTCTGAAGAGCAACCTGAATAAAGCTCAATTGAACCTAAGTACAGAATACAACAACGTAGTTGTTTTTCAGAAGTGTGCAGTTTTAAAGGTGACACCACCTGGACATTATTATGTCCCTTTAACAAGAGTTGCACTTCGTCATAGAGATGTACAGCATGCAAACTGATTCTTTGGTCCAATGCGTCCATGCCGACCAGATATCCTAACCTCGTCTAATCCCATTTGTCAGCGTTTTGTCCATATCCCTCCAATCCCTTCCTATTCATATACCCATCCAGATGCCTCTTAAATGTTGTAATTGTATCAGCATCCACTACCTCCTCTGGCAGCTCATTCCAGACATGCACCACCCTCTGCATGAAAAAGTTCTTCAATTAAATGTTCAGCAGCGGATATTGACATTAAGAGGCAGGAGATTAGAGGAACAAACAGGGTTACTACAGGAAGTGAGGGAAGAGATTGCTGCGTCTTTGGCTATGATGTTGCATCCTCACTGTCCACTGGAGTAGTGCCAGATGATTGGAGGGTGGCAAAGGTTATTCCCTTGTTCAAGAAAGGAAATAAGGATAATCCTGGGAATTACAGACCAGTCAGTCTTACATCTGTGGTTGGCAAATTATTGGAGAGGATTCTGAGTGACAGGTTTTATGATTATTTGGAAAAGCATAGCTTGATTGGAGATAGTTAGCATGGCTTTTGAGGGGCAGATCATGCCTCACAAACTTTACTGAATTCTTTGAGGATGTGACAAAATACATATTTGAAAATAGAGCAGTGGATGTGGTATATATGGATTTTAGCAAGGCGTTTGAAAAGATTCCCCATGGGAGGCTCATTCAGAAAGTAAAGAGGCAGGAGATACAAGGAAACCAGTCTGTCTGGATACAGAATTGGCTGGCCCATAGAAGACAGAGGGTGGTAGTAAATGGAAAGTATTTAGTCTGGAGCTCGGTAACCAGTGGTGTTCCACACAAATCGGTTCTGGGACCTCTAGGCTGAGAAGTGGCAGATGGAGTTAAACCTGGAAAAGTGTGAAGTGATTCATTTTGGAAGCTTGAATTTGAATGCAGATTACAGGGTTAAAGGCAGGATTCTTGGCAGTGTGGAGGAACAGGAGGTCTATTGTTGATAGGCCTGTTAAGAACAACTAGGGAAAAGTGAGGACTACAGATGCTGGAGATCAGAGCTGAAAAATGTGGTGCTGGAAAAACACAACAGGCCAGGCAGCATCCGAGGAGCAGGAGAATCGACATTTCGGGCATAAGCCCTTCTTCAGGGATGAGGCTGGTGTGCCAACTGAGATAAGGTGGGGGGAGGGGAAATGAGGAAGCTGGAGAAATCTACATTCAATCCCCAGAGGAGATTTCCCAGGATGCTGCCTGGACTGGAGGGTATGTCTTATGAAGAAAGGTTGAGGGAGCTAGGGCTTTTCTCATTGGAGTGAAGAAGTTTGAGAGGTGACTTGATAGAGGTGTACAAGGTGATAGGCATAGATAGCGTGGATAGCTGGAGACATATTCTTAGGGCACAAATGATAATTACTAGGGGGCATAATTTTCAGGTGTTTGGAGGAGGTTTGGGGGAGATGTCAGAGGTAGGTTCTTCACACAGCGAGTGGTGGGTATATGGAATGCAGATCAGAGGTAGTAGAGTAAGATACATTAGAGACATTTAAGTGACTTTTGGATAGACACATGGATGACAGTAAAATGTCGGATATGAAGGTTAGTTTGATCTTGGAGTAGGATAAATGGTTGGCCCAACATCGAGGGCCGAAGGGCCTGTACTGTGCTGTACTGTTAAACACAACCAAAAGAGAACAGAATACAGAATAACAACCGATCCGACAGACTCTGCCAACTTAATGATGCTGTTCTAAATTCCTGCAACAATTCCCATAAACATGCCTTCGCAAAAAAGCTAAAATTGAGCACAGGGTATTGCAGGAGAGATAGAGAGAGAGATGGCAGAGGGATTCAGTGTGGAACACCTTCTTCCATGAAGCTGGTTCTTGGACCAGCAGCCTTGAAAACTGAATGACTGCTTGCTGTGAACAGCCAGACTGCTAAAAACCAAACCAAACCAAACCAAACCAGAGGAGAACTGAGCTGGGAGAACTGGCCACTCCCTTTCCTGCAGATTTTCCTGCTCCTCGGATGCTGCCTGTCCTGCTGTGGTTTTCCAAAACCACTCTGATCTAGACTCTGGTTTCCAGCATCTGCACTCCTCACTTTTGCCTACTCCCTTTCATTGTACAAGCGTTATATTTAAACTTGAAAGCCTTTTCATTAAGGCAGTATCTGTTAGTTATTTTCAAACTGTCCCTAAAACCCTGCAAACCTAGACTTTTTGGAATCACTGCTTTTACAATTTTTCTGAAAAAAAGCCAAGGACAGCATAATCTTGTTAAAGGAGCAACATTGTCACAATACGTTGTTTAATTGAGACAGTACTTCCTATATCTACATAATTAGATTAGTATTTCTCAGCTTATTCCCACATAGTGGGCGGCACGGTGGCACAGTGGTTAGCACTGCTGCAGCGCCTGAGACCCGGGTTCAATTCCCGACTCAGGCGACTGACTGTGTGGAGTTTACACATTCTCCCTGTGTCTGTGTGGGTTTCCTCCGGGTGCTCCGGTTTCCTCCCACAGTCCAAAGATGTGCAGGTCAGGTGAATTGGCCATGCTAAATTGCCCGTAGTGTTAGGTAAGGGGTAAATGTAGGGGTATGGGTGGGTTGCGCTTCGGCGGGTCAGTGTGGACTTGTTGGGCCGAAGGGCCTGTTTCCACACTGTAATGTAATCTAATCTAATCTATATCACCCCATGTGTTTGTAATAACCTTCAGGTCATTTCGATATTCCCCCGAAAGATCACTCAGTAATTTATTCCAATTTTATGGACCTTCTTCATTGTCAAATATTAATTCGAGGAATGTCCATTTCAGAATCCTCTGCACTCTGTGGTGTAACCAGTTACACATTCTCCTTTTGCTTTCCTTCTCTGTCAAATACCTTTTCAGCATATTCACGTGACACTCAGAGATTTCTTTCTATCTGGTGTTCTTATCAAATAGTTCAATTTATTCAATTTCCTTTTGACTTGATAATGCCCATGAAACCTTGTCTTTAAAAGGTTCACCACTGGATGTAACACCAACACTTTATCTCCACAGGAAAAACTGTGAATTGATTTCTTGTCGTCCAAATGATTTTTCAACAGCGCTGTGAGGTTTTATAAAAAAAAGGTAAGCAGCTGAAAAAAGACACAACCTGTCGCTCTGCCTCTGTGAAGAAAAACAGATACTTTAAGCAGATGGAATCTCTTCCAGAAGGTAACTATCAGAAATAAGCTAAAGGGAAACCTTATACAGCCAGTAACAGGGCAATTACATTTATAAACAGCAGTGAGAGCACTAAGGTCAAAAAATCAAAAACTGAAATAACTTAACCCTACCGAGGCTGGTATCCTGTCATCGAGTCCCCCTTTACCTATACATGAACAGACCTTGATTCTGGTAATGCCTCTTCAGAGCCAGCTCTCAGATTGCCACAACCTCTGACACCCCTGGGTTTTATTTTGTGTCAATCCCCGAAGTGAGAAGATTCTGAATTTCCTGTTTATGCTCAGTCCCCCCTCCCCCCACTTTTCTCCCCTGCACTACTTCACAACATTAGTGCTTACTTTTTCCCACATCATCCGTGCTGTGCGTGTGTACACACTGCAACTCAATAAAGACCACACTGTGCAAAAAAACTTTATTCAATATTTCCACCACCAGGAAAACACCCATGCAGACAGTCCCGGTCCGTTTTGTCAGCTAGCGCTCCCTAATTGGAACAGGTCAATACCTCCAATCAGGGAACTCATATTCTATGAGGTCATAGAGTCATAAGGCTGGACAGCTCCCGACCTTCCCCATCATTTTTTCATTCACATAAGCATTGCCCTTGATGAGAAGGGCACAGCTTGTCACTAGCACTAGGGTGTTTTTTCTTTCTTGATGGGGGAATATGAATAAAGTTTTCTGCACTCGATGCTTATTCACTGTGACCGACACCCACACACATACAACATGGGTGCTGGGGAGAAATAGAGCTGGACAGCATGGAAACAGATCCTTTGCTGACCAGATGTCCTAAATTAGTCTAGTCCCATATCCCTCCAAACCCTTCCTATTCATATACCCATCCAGTTGCCTTTTAAATGTTGCAATTGTACCAGCCTCCACCACTTCCTCTGGCAGCTCATTCCATACACACACCGCCCTCTGTGTGAAAAAGTTGCTTCTTAGGTTCCTTTTAAATCTTTCACCCTCACCCTAAACCTATGCCCTCCAAGAACAAAAAACTGTATACTGCTCAAGAAAACCCTCCTGGATGTTCCTTACAAATTCTGCTCCATCTAAATATCTAACAGGGATTTACACGGAGAGTCAGGCCTCCATTTTTCAGGAGCAGTGAGGAAAGAGGGAGAGAGGCTGCTGGGAAAGGTAAACCACTGCTTTAAAAAATTACCTTGTAAATAGGTGGAGCGCACTCTGAGCACAAGTGGTCAGGGGATGACCGAGTACGTGAAGTGATAAACTTGGGTGGTTCCGTTACCCAAAATACTACATAGATCCATCCTCCTCCTCTAACCAAAACAAGGTTCTGTGCGCCAGATTTGTAAGGTAACAATTAATTCTTTATTTTTCAACAGTCTCTTTGGGAATTTATAACAGTAGAAACAGAGGTTAGGACAGTTGAATGTTCCTCCTGCAGTGTGTGGGAGGTAAGGGTCACCACGAGTGTCCCGGCTGACTGCATGTGTGGGAATTGCACCCAACACCAGCTCCTCAAAAACAGCGTTAGGGAACTGGAGCTGGAGCTGGATGAACTTCGGATAATTCAGGAGGCAGAGAGAGTTATTGAGAGGAGTTACAGGGAGGTAGTCACACTTCAGGTACAAGAAGAAGGTTGATGGGTTACCGTCAGGGGATGGAAAGGGAACCAGCAGGCAGTTCAGGGAACCACTGTAGCTGTTCCCCTCACTAACAAGCATAACATTTTGGATACTGTTGGAGCAGGAAGAACTTACCAGGGGTAAGCCATGGGCTACAGGTCTCTGGCACAGAGTCTGTCCCTGTTGCTCAGAAGAGAAAGGGGAAGGGGAGCAGAGCATTAGTCATTAGGGACTCCATGTTAGGGGGAATGAGAGAGACTCACAGTTGGCGGTTGCCTCCCAGGTGCCAGGGTTCGTGATGTATCGGATCGTGTTTATGGGATCCTTGAGGGGGAGCGGGAGTAGCCTAAAGTCATGGTCCACATAGGCACCAACGACATAGGTCGGGAAAGGGATGGAGATTTAAAGCAGAAATTCAGGGAGCTAGGTTGGAAGCTTGGAGCTAGAACAAACAGAGTTGTTATCTCTGGTTTGTTACCCATGCCATGTGATAGTGAGGCGAGAAATAGGGGGAAGAGAGGAGTTGAACACTTGGCTACAGGTATGGTGCGGGAGAAGGGTTTCAGATACCTGGATAATTGGGGTTCATTCTAGATAGGTGGACCTCAACAAACAGGATGGTCTACACCCTGAACCAGAGGGGTATCGGTATCCTGGGGTTTGGGGGGGGGCTGGAGTTTGGAATTTGCTAATGCTCTTTGGGAGGGTTTAATTCAGCAGGGGGATGGGAACCTCAATTGTAGTTCCAGTGTCCAGGAGGTTGAGAGTACAGAGGTCAGAAATATGGTTTCAAGGTTGCAAGAGTGCACCAGCAAGCAGGAAGGTGGTTTGAAGTGTGTCTACTTCGACACCAGGCGCATCTGGAATAAGGTGGTGAACTTGCAGCTTGGGTTGGTACCTAGGACTGCGATGTTGTGGCCATTTCGGAGACAAGGGTAGAGCAGGACAGGATTGGTTGTTGCAGATTTTGGGATTTGGATGTTTCAGGAAGAACAGAGAAGATGGTGAAAGAGGGGGAGGTGTGGCATTGTTAGTCAAGTACAATGTTATGATGGCAGAAAGGACGTTTGAGGACTCATCTACTGAGGTAGTATGGGCTGAGATTAGAAACAGGAGAGGAGAGTTGGGAGTTTTCTATTGGTCTCCAAATTGTTCCAGAAATGTCGAGGATAGGGTAGCAAAAATAATTCTGGATAGGAGTGAGAGTAACAGGGGTGTTGCTATGGAGGATTTTAACTTTCCAAATATTGACTGGAAATACTATAGTTTGAGTACTTTAGATGGGTCAGATTTTGTCCAATGTGTGCAGGAGGGTTTCCTGACACAGTATGCAGACAGGCCAACAAGAGGCAAGGTCACATTGGATTTGGTACCGATGTGAATACTGAGTCACAATTAATTAGAATGGACGGCTTTGAGGTATGTAGGGAAGAGGTGTTGGAAATTCTGGAAAGGGTGAAAATAGATAAGTCCCCTGGGCCTGATGGCATTTATCCTAGGATTCTCTGGGAAGCAAGGGAGGAGATTGCAGAGCCATTGGCCTTGATCACTTCTAAAAAGAGATTTGAATTCCCAGTTACCAGCTCAAAAGATCACACAAAAAAAACTTATATTTTAAGACGAGTAGTGTAATGAACACAATAAGATCAACATTAAATGAACATGAAGGAAGTTTGACCAGCCATAATCTTACTGAATGGCAGAGCTGGCTTGAGGGATCAGTTGTTCCTGTTCCTATTTCTTATGGCCTTATGGTCTCATTATTTAATAGGCAACTCATACACTAAAGTGCAAGATAGATTAACCAATTACAACCAACAATTTAATGCTGTACATATGCATTGTACTGCATTCTCTGCAGAATAGTAGTCTTTAAAGTAACACAGCCAAAGTTATTCCAAGCTTCGAATGAGCTCACCTCTCCCAGTTTCCCTCCATCATAACATTCAGGGGCCATCAAAAATTGTTTCTCCGAGTTTTGCAAGTCCCAGAACTGATTGCCAGCAGCAAAGCCAATTTTGTTGACCCCTTTAGTTGTATAAGACTCTGGTGCGGCCGCATCTGGAATATTGTGTGCAGTTTTAGTCACCATACTATAGGAAGGATGTGGAGGCACTGGAACGGGTGCAGAGGAGGTTTACCAGGATGTTGCCTGGTTAGATTAGATTACTTACAGTGTGGAAACAGGCCCTTCGGCCCAACAAGTCCACACCGACCCGCCGAAGCGTAACCCACCCAGACCCATTCCCCTACATTTATCCCTTCACCTAACACTACGGGCAACGTAGCATGGCCAATTCGCCTAACCTGCACATTTTTTTGGATTGTGGGAGGGAACTGGACTACCCGGAGGAAACCCACGCAGACACGGGGAGAATGTGCAAACTCCACACAGTCAGTCGCCTGAGACGGGAATTGAACACGGGTCTCTGGCGCTGTGAGGCAACAGTGCTAACCCCTGTGCCACCGTGCCACCCACCGTGCCTGGTATGGTAGGAAGATCGTATGAGGAAAGGCTGAGGCACTTGGGGCTGTTTTCATTGGAGAAAAGAAGGTTTAGGCGTGACTTGATAGAGGTGTACAAGATGATTAGGGGTTTAGATAGGGTTGACCATGAGAACCTTTCTCCATGTATGGAGTCAGCTACTACAAGGGGGCATAACTTTAAATTAAGGGGTGGTAGGTATAGGACAGATGTTAGGGGTAGATTCTTTACTCAGCGAGTCGTGAGTTCATGGAATGCCCTGCCAGTAGCAGTGGTGGACTCTCCCTCTTTATGGGCATTTAAACGGGCATTGGATAGGCATATGGAGGATAGTGGGCTAGTGTAGGTTAGGTGGGCTTGGATCGGCGCAACATCGAGGGCCAAAGGGCCTGTACTGCGCTGTATTCTTCTATGTTCCATGTTCTATAATGAACCAGGCCAGGTGTTAGATTTGGAAGTAGGTGAGCACTTTGGTGATAGTGACCACAATTCGGTTATGTTTACTTCAGTGATGGAAAGGGATAGGTATATACCACAGGGCAAGAGTTACAGCTGGGGAAAAGGCAATTATGATGCGATTAAGCAAGATTTAGGATGCATAGGATGGGAAAGGAAATTACAAGGTATGGGCACAACTGAAATGTGGAGCTTATTCAAGGAACAGCTATATATCTGTCAGGCAGGGAGGAAGTGGTTGAGCAAGGGAGCGATAGTTTACTAAGGAAGTTGATTCTCTTGTCAAGAGGAGGAAGAAGAAGGCTTATGTTACGATGAGATGTGAAGGCTCAGTTAGGATGCTTGAGAGTTACAAGTTAGCCAGAAAAGACCTAAAGAGAGAGCTAAGCGGAGCCAGGAGGGAACATGAGAAGTCACTGGCAGATAGGATCAAGGAAAACCTTAAAGGTATATCAGGAATAAAAGAATGACCAGAGAAAGATTAGGGCCAATCAAGTAGTGGGACATTGTGCGTGGAGTGCGAGGAGATAGGGGAAGCGCAAAATGAATATTTTTCATTGTCTTTTTCCAGTGTGACTACCAATGTTGTTGAGGAAAATACTGAGAAACAGGCTACTAGACGAGATGGGATTGAGGTTTACAAGAAGGTGGTGTTAGCAATTCTGCAAAGTGTGAAGATAGACAAGTCCCCTGGGCCAGATGGGATTTTATCCTAGGATGTTCTGGGAAGCCAGGGAGGAGATTGCAGAGCCTTTGGCTTTGATCTTTATGTCATCATTATCTACAGGAATAGTGCCAGAAGACTGGAGGATAGCAAATGTTGTTCCCTTGTTCAAGAAGGGGAGAAGAGACAATCCCGATAATTATAGACCAGTGAGCCTTACTTCGGTTGTGGGTAAAGTGTTGGAAAAAGGTTATAAGAGATAGGATTTACAATCATCTAGAAAGGAATAAGTTCGTGCCTCACAAACCTTATGGAGTTCTTTGAGAAAGTGACCAAACAGGTGGATGAGGGTAAAATAATTGATGTGGTGTATATGGATTTCAGTAAGGGGTTTGATAAGGTTCCCCACAGTAGGCTATTGCACAAAATATGGAGGCATGGGACTGAGGGGGATTTAGCGGTTTGGATCAGAAATTGGCTAGCTGAAAGAAGACAGAGGGTGGTGGCTGATGGGAAATGTTCATCCTGGAATTCAGTTACGAGTGGTGTATGGCAAGGATCTGTTTTGGGGCCACTGCTGTTTGTCATTTTTATAAATGATCTTGATGAGGGCATAGAAGGATGCACTTGGAGTATTGTGTACAGTTCTGGTCACCATATTATAGGAATGGTGTGGAAGCTTTGGCAAGGGTTCAGAGGAGATTTACTAGGATGTTGCCTGGTATGGAGGGAAGGTCTTATGAGGAAAGGCTGAGGGACTTGAAGCTGAATTCATTAGGGAGAAGAAGGTTGAGAGGTGACCTAATTGAGACATATAAGACAATCAGAGGGTTAGATAGAGTGGACAGGGAGAGCCTTTTTCCTCAGCTGGTGATGGCGAGCACGAGGGGGTATAACTTCAAATTGAGGGGTGATAGATATAGGACAGATGGCAGAGGTAGTTTCTTTATTCAGAATAGATATAGGACAGATGGCAGAGGTAGTTTCTTTATTCAGAGAATAGTAGGGGTGTGAAACACACTGCCTGCAACAGTAGTAGGCTCACCAACTTTAAGGGCACTTAAATGCTCACGGATAGACATATGGATGAAAATGGAATAGTGTAGGTTAGATAGGCTTCAGATTGGTTCCACAGGTCGGCACAACATCCAGGGCTGAAGGACCTGCACTGCGCTGTAATGTTCTATGTTCTAACACTAAGTGAATCCCAGTCAATGTTGGGAAAATTAAAATCTCCCATCACCACCACCCTATTGCTTCTACATCTTTCCATAATCTGTTTACATATTTGTACCTCTGTCTCACGCTTGCTGTTGGGAGGCCTGTAGCACAGCCCCAACATTGTTACCACACCCTTCCTATTTCTGAGCTCTGCCCACATTGCCTCACTACTCGAGTCCTCCATAGTGCCCTCCTTCAGCACAGCTGTGATATCCTCTCTGACCAGTAATGCAACTCCTCCATCCCTTTTACCTCCCTCTCTATCCCACCTGAAGCATCGATATCCTGGCATGTTTCGCTGCCAATCATGCTCTTCCCTCAACCAAGTCTCAGTAATAGTAATAACATCATACTCCCAGGTATTAATCCAAGCCCTAAGTTCATCTGCCTTACCTGCTACACTTCTCACATTAAAACAAATGCACCTCAGACCACCAATCCCTCTGTGTTCATCATCTGCTTCCTGTTCTCCTCAGTCACGCTGACTTCATTATCTGGTTCCTTATAGGCTTTAGTTACTACCTCCTTACTGTCCTCTAAGCTCATTTCATTCCCAATCCCCACATTAGTTTAAACTCTCCCCAAGGATATTGGTTCCAGTCCGGCCCAGGTGGAGACCATCCAATTAGTAATAGTCCCACCTCTCCCAGAACTGGTCCCAAACATTGGAACCTCTTCCTTCTGCACCATCTCCCAAACCACGCGTTCATCCTGCCTATTCTTTCATTTCTACTCTGACTAGCACGTTGCACTGATAGCAATCCTGAGATTACTATCTCTGAGGTCCTACTTTTTAACTTGGCTCCCTAAATTCTGATTGTCGGACCTCATCCTGTTTTTTTACCTCTATCACTGGGGCCTATATGCACCAAAACAACTGACTGTTCATCATCCCCCTTCAGAATGTCTTGCAGCCGATCCAAGACATCCCTGACCCGTGCACCTGGGAGGCAACATACCATTCGGAAGTCTTGTGTCCAACCACAGAACCGCCTATCTACTCCCCTTACAATTGAATCCCCTATGACTATGGCGCTTCCACTCTTTTTCCACTTTTCTGTCCAGCAGAGCCAGCCACAGTGCCATGAAGCAGACTACTACCGCCTTCCCCTGGTGAGCCATCTCCCCCAACACCCTCCAGTTTTGGACTTGCCCACTCCAGGGGGAAAGATCTTGTCAGTTCACCCTATCCATGCTCATGATTTTATCAGGGCACCCCTGAGTCTCTGGCTCTCCAGGGAAAATAGCTCCAGCCTATTCAGTCTCTCCCTGTAGCTCAAATCCTCCAAACCTGGCAACATCATTGTTCTGAATTATCAACTTTCACAACATCCTTCCAATAGGAGGGAGACCAGGATTGCATGCAATATTCCCAAAGTAGCCTAACCAATGTCCTGTAGAGCCACAACATGACCTCCCAACTCCTGTACTCAATGCGGCGAAAGTGAGAACAAAGAGAACAAAGAAAATTTACAGCCCAGGAACAAGCCTTTCAGTTCTCCAATCCACTGTCTAAACCTGTCGGTCAATTCCTAAGCATCTGTATCCCTCTGCTCCCCACCTACTCATGCATCTGTCCAGACACATCTTAAATGAATCTATCGTGCCTGCCTCTACCATCTCTGCTGGTAACGTGTTCCAGGCATCTACCACCCTCTGTGTGAAGTACTTGCCGCGTGTATCCCCCTTAAACTTTTCATCTCTCACCTTGAAAGCGTGACCTCTCGTTATTGAATCCCTCATCCTGGGAAAAAGCTTGTCTCTATCTACCCTGTCTATACCCTTCATGATTTTGTAAACCTCAATCAGGTTCCCCCTCAATCTCCTTTTTTCTAATGAAAACAATCCTAACCTACTCAACCTCTCTCTATAGCTAGCACCTTCCATACCAGGCAACATCCTCGTAAACCTTCTCTGCACCCTCTCCAAAGCGTCCACATCCTTTTGGTAATGTGGCGACCATAACTGGACACAGTATTCTAAATGTGGCCGAACCAATGTCTTGTACAATTTTAACATGACCTGCCAGCTCTTATACTCAATACCCTGATCCATGAAGGCAAGCATACTATATGTCTTCTTGACCACTCTATCCACCTGTGCAGCAACCTTCAGGGTACAATGGACCTGAACTCCCAGATCTCTCTGCTCATCAACTTTTCCCAAGGCTCTTCTGTTTACTATATAATTCACCAAAATTAATCACCTCACATTTGTCTGGATTGAACTCCATCTGTCATGTTTCTGCCCAACTCTCCAGTCTGTCTGTATCCTCCTGTATTCTCTGACAGTCCCTTATGCCTTCTGCTACCCCACCAATCTTCATGTCATCTGCAAACCTGCTGATCATACCAACAGTGCCCTTTTCCAGATCATTTATGTATATTACAAACAAAAGTGACCCCGGCACTGATCCCTGTGGAACACCCACAAGCCACCTTTCTCCATTTCGAGGACTGCAGATGCTGGAAATTAGAGTGGAGAGTGTGGTGCTGGAAAAGCGCAGCAGGTCAGGCAGCATCCGAGGAGCAGGAAAATCGACGTTTCAGACAAAAGACCTTCATGAGGCCTTCCTGAAGATTTTTTTGTCCAAAACGTCGATTCTCCTGCTCCTTGGATGCTGCCTGACCTGCTGTGCTTTTCCAACACAACACTCTCGACTCCTTTACTCAATGCACTGACCAATAAAGGCAAGTGTACCGAGCGCCGCCTTCACTATCCTATCTACCTGCTCCACTTTCAAGGAGTTATGAACTTGCACTCCAAGGTCTCTTTGTTCAGCAATACTCCCTAGGACCTGACCATTATGTGTGTAAGTCCTGATTTTCCTTTCCAGAATACAGTACCTACATGTCCAGCTGGCTAATTCTGTTACAATCCCTCCCCTTCCAGAAATAAGACATCCTTTTTCTTGCAGAATCTCCTGGAGCAGTGTAGCACCAGGTCAGGTTCCTCCAACTTGATGTCCAATATGGACGCACAACACACGGGAGCTCACATCTTCTTCCAGGAGCGTTTTGGTCTTATGTCACTCTCTTCTACTGGCAACAAAGGCATCAAGGCAACTACATCCATCACATTCATTTCAGATTCTGACCTTGGTGGAGTTCAGCTAGTATCTGCCGGCTTCCTTTGTTCAGGTCAAAGGCTCTTTCTCCCAATAATAATATGCCGTCCTCTGCCGTGATCTGATCTCTCTGGGTCCAAAAAGATTAGATTAGATTCCCTACAGTGTGGAAACAGACCATTTGGCCCAACAAGTAAACACTGACCCTCCAAAGAGTAACTCACCCAGACCCCATTTCCCTCTGACTAATGCACCTCACACTATAGGCAATTTAGCATGGCCAATTCACCAGACCTGCTCATCTTTGGACTGTAGGAGGAAACTAGAGCACCCGGAGGAAACACACACAGACACGGGGAGAATGTGCAAACTCCACACAGACAGTCACCCAGAGGCTGGAATCGAATCTGGGTCCCTGGTGCAGTGAGGCAACAGTGCTAACCACTGAGCCACCGTGCCACCCTTAGAAGGTTTCAGTTCTGGTTGTGATGGGCTTTTGGTTTTCCCCATTACCACCAACTGTATCAGTTTTGACCAGGCTGGATCTTATCTTATATTGTCAACTGTGACTGGGAGCATACCCAGAAAATTTAAAATCATTACAGACTCTTCCACTGGAGTATCCCTGGGGCTATATCTGCTAACGGGAAGCAGCTCAATGCATCCACATTCACTACTTGATCTCCCGGATGGTGTCCTAACTTACAATAATAAATACTTGATGTATTCACATTCTGCATTAGCCAAATTCCTGCATGCATATGCTAATGGGCTTTCCTCTTCACTGGGTCACCCATGAGCTAATACGATCTCAACGCTGTATGGGGAGGCATCACATATCGATACCAGATCTTCATTGGGATCATACTGTGCCACCACCTTGGAGGAGGACAGCTGTTTCTTTACTTCACTGAAAGCTAGGTCTCATTTACATGACCATTTCTAAGGCTAACTGTTTTATAGAAATTGATGAAACAGTGCCAGGATGGAGGCCAGGTTTATAAACGTTCTGTAATAATTCACCAGCCCTGGAAATGAGCTATGCTCCTGGATAGATGTGGGGGCCGGAGCACCTTTGATTGCCCTCAATTGATCTTCCAACACGTGTAACCTGGGCTAGTTGACTCTATAGCCCAAGTAGGTGACTTGGGATGCCTAGAACAAACATTTTTCTCTTCAAAGGCATATGCCTGCCTGGAAGAAATACTTTTGGACTACATCCAAGTTCTCTAAGTGCTCCTTTTTGATCCTCTTATTAGCATCTAGATAAGTGGGGACCTGAGGTAGATCTTGTAAAATATTCTCTACCATCTGCTGAAAAATTGCATAGCCTGATGATACCCCACATGCAAATCTCATATTGGTACAAACCCTTATGGGTACTAATTGTAGTACAATTCTGGGAATCCTCATTTAACTGCAATTGCAGGTACTCGTGGCTCATGTCCAGCTGTGTGAAGGACAGCCCCCCTGCCACCTATGTGTATAAATCCTCTCTGTGAGGGACTGGGTATTTATCCAGCTGCAAGAAGCAGTTTACCATTTGTTTTAAATCCTCACAAAGACAGATCGACCCACTGGGCTTCTCCATCAGTATGACTGGTGCTGCCCATTCTGCAAACTGCTGGGTTGATGGTTCCTTCCCTTCTAGCCTCCTGATTTCAGCCTCTACCTTTGCCCATGAGGCAAATGGCACTGGGTGGACCTTACAGAACCAGGGAATTGCTTCATCGTTAACAGACAGGGTGGCCTTGGCCCCTTTCATAGTCCTGAAAATGTGTTGCTGGAAAAGCGCAGCAGGTCAGGCAGCATCTAGGGAACAGGAGAATCGACGTTTCAGGCATAAGCCCTTCTCGAAACGTCGATTCTCCTGTTCCTTGGATGCTGCCTGACCTGCTGCACTTTTCCAGCAACACATTTTCAGCTCTGATCTCCAGCATCTGCAGACCTCACTTTCTCCTCCTTTCATAGTCCCTAGACCTTAAAAAACTTCCAGGTATTTAATTAGGACTTCACTCAGGCAGCCATTTCTAATTGAAAAATGTTGAACCAACCTAAGTGAATCTTTCACAACTAAGTTTGCCCCAAAATGCTTGGGCCCATACCTTTTACTCCAATCAGTGGTAACTGAACCAGCTGCTTCTCATAACAGACCAGAACTGAAGTTGTATGTTTAACTGAAACAGTCCCCCGGTACAGGTTCTCAGCCGAGCCAAGGTCTTGCACAAACATAAGGACTGAAGTCCAGAGTGAAGTTTATTAAAAATTGATTTGGAGATGCCAGTGTTGGACTGGGGCATACAAAGTTAAAAATCACCCAACACCAGGTTATAGTCCAAGGGGTTTAATTGGAAGCACTAGCTTTCGGTACCTTCATCAGGTGGTCAGACAACTGAAAGCTAGTGCTTCCAATTAAACCTGGACTATAACCTGGTGTTGGGTGATTTTTAACTTATTAAAATTGGTCTGTAGTCACAGTTACGTTCGTGCCTGTATCGATCTCCATTAGAATTGGGCGACCACTGAATCAGTTTTATTTTGATTGCTTAGCAACATCCAAATCAGGACCAATGCAACTGCCCCAAACCAGACATAGGTGGACTTTCCAGGGTGTGCACTCTCCTACATACCGGTCTAGGAGTTATCTTATTCAGTTTAGGTCCAGTGGGATTGTGTAACTGTCTTGGGTCTGCATACTAGCAGCAACTACAATGACTCACTGGCCAGGATCCTAAAGAATATTTTAACCATTCAGCTGAGGCTTGGCTTTGTTTTGGGGTGTAGCTGTGGGCTGGCCTAGAGTCCTTCTGTTCAGGATATGTCCTGAGTGAGGTGATGCAATTGTCTTCACTCAAGCGGTGTTCCCCAACCTCAGTCAGCCTGGCGAGGGTGTCCACTTCCATTGGAATACCCTGTAACTCATGCTCCGCTTGCTGCATTTTCCAATTGTAAAGCCAATTGTAGTGCCTGTTTGAAATCCAGTTGGGCTTCAGCTAGAGGGCAGGAAAATCGATGTTTCAGGCAAAAGCCCTTTATCAGGCTTTTGCCTGAAACATCGATTTTCCTGCTCCTCGGATGCTGCCTGACCTGCTGTGCTGTTCCAGCACCACTCTAATCTTGACTCTGATCTTCAGCGTCTGCAGTCCCTACTTTCACCTTCAGCTCATAGGCACTTTTGCCTAGTTATATCATTAATCCCATTAAGAGTTAAACCAAAGTCACATGCTTCTGACAATGGAATTAACAAAAATCCACCTATGGATTCTCCCGGTTCTCAAATTGCCGAGTAAAAACAATAGTGTCTCACAATTAGAGAAAGCTTGGAGTTATAGCATTCCTTAACTCTGTCCGTCAATTCTTTTAGTATCTGCTGCCTTAGGGAACCAATAACAGATAAAGTTACATCTCCATAGGCTGTCAGGAAGATCATCTCCACGGGCTGTCAGGCGGATTACTTACTTTTCATCTGCTATAATGTCGATTATCCAGAAAAAAAATACATTCGTTCCACATCCTGGGGTGAGTCGTTGATGGCAGGATCAAACAAGTCAAGCTTCCCAAACAAAGGCAATAGACAATAGACAATAGGTGCAGGAGTAGGCCATTCTGCCCTTCGAGCCTGCACCACCATTCAATATGATCATGGCTGATCATCCTTAATCAGTATCCTGTTCCTGCCTTATCTCCATAACCCTTGATTCCACAATCCTTGAGAGCTCTATCCAACTCTTTCTCAAATTAATCCAGAGACTGGGCCTCCACTGCCCTCTGCAGCAGAGCATTCCACACAGCCACCACTCTCTGGGTAAAGAAGTTTCTCCTCGTCTATGTCCTAAATGGTCTACCCCGTATTTTTAAGCTGTGTCCTCTGTTTCGGCACTCACCCCGCAGCGGAAACATGTTGCCTGCCGCCAGAGTGTCCAATCCTTTGATCATCTTATATGTCTCAACCAGATCCCCTCTCAGTCTTCTAAACTCAAGGGTACACAAGCCCAGTCGCTCCAGTCTTTCAGTGTAAGGTAATCCCGCCATTCCAGGAATTGACCTCGTGAACCTACGCTGCATTCCCTCAATAGCCAGAATGTCTCTCCTCAAATTTGGAGACCAGAACTGCACACAGTACTCCAGGTGTGGTCTCACCAGGGCCCTGTACAGCTGCAGAAGGACCTCTTTGCTTCTATACTCAATCCCTCTTGTTATGAAGGCCAGCATGCTATTAGCCTTCTTCACTACCTGCTGTACCTGCATGCTTACCTTCATTGAGTGGTGTACAAGAACCCCCAGATCTCTCTGTACTGCCCCTTTACCTAAATTGATTCCACTTAGGTGGTAATCTGCCTTCCTGTTCTTGCCACCAAAGTGGATAAGGATCCATTTATCCACGTGAAAGTGCATCTGCCATGCATCTGAGCACTCACCTAACTTGTCCAGGTCACCCTGTAATCTCCTAACATCCTCATCACATTTCACCCTGCCACCCAGCTGATGAAATTTGCGAATGTTATTGCTAATACCATCTTGTATATTTTGCTCACTAACCTCCTATGTGGGACTTTATCAAAAGCTTTCTGAAAGTCCAGGTACACCACATCCAGTGGATCTCCCTTGTCCATCTTCAGAGTCACATCCTCAAAAAATTCCAGAAGGTTAGTCAAGCATAATTTCCCCTTCATAAATCCAAGCTGATTCTGACCTATCCTGTTACTACTATCCAGATGTGTCGTAATTTCATCCTTTATAATAGACTCCAGCATCTTTCCCACCACTAAGGTCAGACTAACTGGTCTATAATTTTCTGCTTTTTCTCTCCCACCTTTCTTAAAAAGTGGTACAACATTAGCCGCCCTCCAATCCGCAGAAACTGATTCCGAATCTGTCGAACTCTGGAAAATAATCACCAACTCATCCACGATTTCTTGAGCCACCTCCTTCAGTACCCTGGGATGTAGACCATCAGGCCCCGGGGACTTATCAACCTTCAGGCCTAACAGTCTCTACAATACCAATTTCTGGCAAATATAAATTCCCTTAAGTTCAGGTCCTTCAGCCACTGTTACCTCAGGGAGATTGCTTGTGTCTTCCCCAGTGAACACAGATCTGAAGTACCAATTCAATTCTTCTGCCATTTCTTTGTTCCCCATAATATATTCCCCTGTTTCTGTCTTCAAGAGCCCAATTTTAGTCTTAACCATTTTTTTCCCTTTCACATACCTAAAAAAGCTTTTACTATCCTCCTTTATATTTTTGGCCAGTTTACCTTCATACCTCATTTTTCCTCTGCATATTTCCTTCTTAGTAATCCTCTGTTGTTTTTTAAAAGCTTCCCAATCCTCCGTTTTCCCACACATCTTTGCTATGTTATACTTTTTCTCTTTTAACTTTATATGTTTCTTAACTGCCCTCTGGATTAGTGGTGCTGGAAGAGCACAGCAGTTCAGGCAGCATCCAAGGAGCTTTGAAATCGACGTTTTGGGCAAAAGCCCTTCATCAGGAATAAAAAGCTTTTTATTCCTGATGAAGGGCTTTTGCCCGAAACGTCAATTTCGAAGCTCCTTGGATGCTGCCTGAACTGCTGTGCTCTTCCAGCACCACTAATCCAGAATCTGGTTTCCAGCATCTGCAGTCATTGTTTTTAACCATCTTAACTGCCCTCGTTAGCCACGGCCACCCATGCCTCCTCCTAGGATCTTTCTTTCTTTTTGGAATGAACTGATCCTGCAACTTCTGCATTATACACAGAAATATCTGCCATTGTTCCTCCACTGTCATCCCTGCTAAGGTATTGCACCATTGAACTTTGGCCAGCTCCTCCCTCATAGCTCCATAGTTCCTACCTCCTAATGGCTCCTTCACTTCGAGGTCCCTGATCAATTCTGGTTTGTTGCACAATACCAGATCCAGAATTGCCTTCTCCCTGGTAGGCTCCATCTCGGAGGCACTCCACAAAGTCCCTTTCTTGAGGTCCAATACCATCCTGATTCTCCCAGTCTACCTGCATGTTGAAATCCCCCATAACAACTGTAGTAACATCTTTGCGACAGGCCAATTTCAGCTCCTGATTCAACTTACATCTGACATTCAGACTACAGTTGTTTGGGGGCCGATTTGAGGCATGATGGAAGAAATGCTTACCCTAATCAAAGGGGATTGTTGTGAGTGAATTTCTTCAGGATCATGCTTTACCCTTGTCACCACTGAAATAACTTCACAGAGGGCAGTATCCCATCACTGAGTCACCCTTTATTTACACATGAACAATCCTGGACTGTAGGCTTGCCTCTTCAGAGTATCACAACCTCTCACCCTCCTCTTCTTAGCTGTCAGCCAGGATTCCTTCATTGGACCAGATTAACAGCCCCAGTCAGGGATATCATATTCTCCAAATTCTAGCTGGCTGACCTCATTACAATCACTACAAGTAGTTCCTCAAAAAGGACACTCAAAGCAGATTCATTCCTTAAGAAAGGGGAGAACAAAAATTAGTTTTACCTGAAAAACTGCTGGAAAATGAAATTAAGGCTTCCAACACTGATGGGGAATGCTAGATGTTACAATGAAAAGATAATGGAAAAAGGAAACTAAATTAAAAAATAGGCTTAAGCAGATCGATTGGGAAAATGAGTAACAAGAATTGACTATTGCAATTGAAAGTATCAAAGCCCTTATAATCAGAACATGCAATAGAGCAGATGAGACATCTGGTTGCAGCTGTACAAGATTTTGGTGAGGCCACATTTGGAGGAGTACTCTGTGCAGTTCTGGTCACTGTATTATAGAAAGGATATTATTAAACTAGAAAGAGTGCACAAAAGATTTACTAGGATGCTACCTGGACTGGAAGATTTGAGTTAAAAGGAAAGGATGGATAGGTTGCGATGTTTTTCCCTGGAGCGTAAGAGACTAAGGGGTGACCTTATAGAAATATATAAAATCATAGGAGGCATAGGTTAAGTATGATGGGGAGGTGCCGGTGTTGGACTAGGGTGGATAAAGTTAAAAATCACACAACACCAGGTTATAGTCCAGCAGGTTTATTTGGAAGCACTAGCTTTTGGAGCGCTGCTCCTTCATCAGGAAACGAGTGGGGCAGGATGATAAGATACAGAATTTATAGCAAAAGATCACAGTGTCTTGCAATTAAAAGGACATATTGAACAAACCTAGACTGCTGTTAAGCGTTTCATCTCTTAGAGTGCTTTGTAGGTTTCATTTCATTAAAGTGTAAATCCCAGAATATCTTTTAAGTCACATTCTCAAGATAACTTAAAGTTTTATACAAAAAAAATGACATCTCAGCTCAGACAATTGCGTGACACTTTAATAAAGTTTTATTAAAAGTTTTGTTTCTTATGATTCTGCCCACTAGCTACCTGATGAAGGAGCAGTGCTCTGAAAGCTAGTACTGTACTTCCAAATAAACCTGTTGGACTATAGCCTGGTGTTGTGTGATTTCTAACATACATGAGATAGCCAGTGGACAGCTTTTCCCCATGGTAGGTGAGTCTAAAACTACAGGGTATAGGTTTAAGGTGAGAGATACAAAAGGGTCTAGAGAGGCAATTTTTTCACACAGAGGGTGGTGAGTGTCCAGAACAGGCTGCCAGAGGCAATGGTGGAAGCGAGTATAATTTTGTTATTTAAGAAACATTTAGACAGGTACATGGATGGGATAGGTATGGAGAGATGTGGTTCTGGATCAATGGTGCTGGAAGAGCACAGCAGTTCAGGCAGCATCGAGGAGCTTCAGCAAAATCGACGTTTCGGGCAAAAGCCCTTCATCAGGAATAAAGGCAGAGAGCCTGAAGCGTGGAGAGATAAGCTAGAGGAGGGGGGGGGGGGGGAGAGAGTAGCATAGAGTACAATAGGT
>NC_057724.1:80863012-80889798 GCF_004010195.1 Chiloscyllium plagiosum
GCACTTTTCTTCTGTTATTGTTTGGACAGACATCTGAGTTCCATGCAGGGCAGTGAGTTCTGAAGACAGAAGCCAGTACTGGGAATACATTGGCACACAGACCAGTTTACAAAGACCTACCAAGTGGGGAGCTGTAACATTGAAAAGGATCTGGGATCTCCCTGTACACCAGCCACTGAAAGCAAGATTGCAGGAGCAGAAAGCAGTCAGGAAGGTATATGAGGTGTTGACCATCATAACATAGAACATAGCAGAATACAGCGCAGTACAGGCCCTTCGGCCCTCGGTGTTGCGCCGATCCAAGCCCACCTACCCTACATTAGCCCACTATCCTCCATATGCCTATCCAATGCCCGCTTAAATGCCCATAATGAGGGAGTGTCCACCACTGCTACTGGCAGGGCATTCCATGAATTCACGGCTCGCTGAGTAAAGAGCCTACCCCTAACATCTGTCCTATACCTACCCCCCCTTAATTTAAAGCTATGCCCCCTTGTAATAGCTGACTCCATACGTGGAAAAAGATTCTCACTGTCGACCCTATCTAAACCCCTAATCATGGTTCTTGCTTTGTCCCCATACCTTGATCCCTTAGGCCCAAGGATGACTGGACCAGTAAACAAAATAAAGTAGTCTTACTGATTTTAATGGGAACTTCCAACCTTTAAAAATTGCAAAAGAAACAAGTAAAAAAGTGTGTGATTTTAACCGTCTGGTATCAATCTGACACCAAAATAAACAGAAAAAAAATCAGCAGCCATTTCTAATAGTCATAAGCCAGGCAGACATCTTTGATGCAGGCAGAATATTTATTAACTCTTCTGAGTGAAGCCATTTTGAAAAAGGTCTACCCAGAATGCATTTGAAATCCTACAGACATCTTGGAAAAGGAAAGCTTCTTTATATCTATGAACCAGCCATATTGGTAAAGGAATCGTAACTTTACGTTCAGAAAACATTTAAGACCACTTATCAGAGACTTCAATAGCTATTAGTTTTGCTACAACAACAATCATTAAAAGTTCAAAGATTCAACAACGTCAAATCAATAAAGAATACAAGATAACATGAGTATGGTACCTGGAGATCACTACGAAGATGAAGAAGTAATTTAAACTTTTAACTGTCAGCAATGAAACAATACACTGATATTCACCTGCACCATCTTTTCCACTCGAAACATTCAAACTATCCAATCCAATTGATTATCTATTTGTTAGTCTAATGTGGAAAACTCAATTCCTAAGATCTTGAATAGCTTCAGAATTGGACAACATATTAAATGCAGAAACAGGTTAGCACACTTCTCTATTACATGAGAAGGACAACTCACATATTACATAGAGAACATATTGATTGAACTAAATTACCTTTGATAATCCTCTAAAAGTTTTCACTTCGTTATTTCACTTCAATAACAAACAGAACACTAATGAGGTTACACTTCCAAAGCAGATATCAACTTCTAGGAGAACCTGTAGAAAGTGCCAATGGTGCTGTGAATTCTATATGAACCATACAGTGATAGAAAGTTACATCGAGAGTTTATTTGCATCAGAATTGTCATTGGTCCCTTGGATTTATCAGTGATTGAAGTTTTTCAATTTAAAAGAGGATCTAACTCTAGAATTAGCAGTCCAAATAGTAGTGAATACAGAGTCTAGAAAATTGTTCAAGAAGAATTCTGAGCAAAAATGCCATTTAATATCAAATATTCCACAGAGAGTACTGATGACTTAAAGACAGAATATTTGAGAAGAGAAAGACAACACAAATGCCAGGCAAAGACCATCTCCAATAAGAGACAATTTAAGGAGCTAAATTGCCCCTTGGCATTCAATGGTATTACCATCACTGAATCTCCCACTATCAACATCCTGGGAGTTAGCACTGAACAGAAACTCAGCTGGACTAGTCACAAATACTGTACTTCAAGAACAGGTCAGAGGTTAGGAATCCTGCAACAAGTAAGTCATCTGCTGATTCTCCAAATCCTGTCCCTTAACTGCAAGGCACAGAGGAGGGGTGTATACAAATATCCTAACAGGGAATGGGACGAGGCCAATTAGTTCCTCTAAGCTGTTCTGTTATTCAATAGGTCATTGTTGATTGGATTATAAACTCAAATCCACATTTCCAGCTCTCTGTGATAACCTATCAGCCCCTGGTTAAACAGGAATTGATGCAGCTCCACCTTAAAAATATCTAAGCAGTCTGCTTCCATCATCTTTACAGGAAGTGTGTTCCAAAGATCCATAATCTCTAAAGAAACAAACATGACCTCATTTCCGTTTTAAGTGGGTGACCTACCACTTTCAGATTCTTTCAGAATGCTCCCACTTGGCCTGGATGGGTGAAGCTCCAACAACACTCAAGAAGCTTGATGAAGGGCTCTTGCCCGAAACATCGACTCTCCTGCTCCTCGGACACTGCCTGACCTGCTGTGCTTTTCCAGCACCCCACTCTTGACTCAAGAAGGTTGATACCATCCAGGATAAAGCAGCCCATTTGATTGGCACCACATTCACAAGCATCCACTCTCCCCACCACTGATACTCAATAGCAGCAGTGTGTACTATCTAAAAGAGGGACTGCAGAGATTCTCCAGGGGTTTTTAGATAGTACCTTCCAAGCTCCTCACCACCAGCACTGTAAGCAGCTCTTCATGAGCTGAGAGTCAACTTCCACCTGTGACTTCTTACCCTTAAATCTCCTTATATCCACCCAAACTATTGCAGCTATATCCCTACTCATCATTGCAGATACAGATTGTATTAATAAAGTTAACCCTGCTTCCTTTTACTTTCTGCCTATTCTTCATGAAAATCTATTAGCCTTGAAAACTAAGTGCCCAGTCTTGGTCACCTTGCAACCATATCTCCTCATTAGCTGTCAAGTCCCATTAATTTGTTTCTATCTATACAATTAACTCATTTATCTTATTGCAAATGCTCTGTGCATTTAGATAAAGTGCGTTGCTTTGATCTTTACCAGTATTACTTATTGTGGTTCCAATTGTTGCTGGACTCTTCTGCTTATGGTTTTCTATCCATTCCTGTCACATCTTCATAATCATACCCCGCACCTTTCATTGCTTTTTCCTTTTTAAAATTTTGGATCTCCCTGCCCAACCTCATCGACTAAAGCCCTATCTCTCCACAACCCCTAGCTATATGATTTGCCATGGCACTAGTCCCAGCATGTTCCAATTTAAGCCTGTCCAAATGTAACAGGTCTCTCTTTTCCCATTATAATAGCGAACAAACAGTTGAGAAACAAAAACAAAAACAAAAATTGCTGGGAAATTTCAGCAACTGTAGAGTGAAATCAGAGTCAACGTTTCAGATCTAGTGACCTTTCTTCAGAACTGGCTTGTAGAGATTAAATTACTGACAGTGTGGAAACAGGCCCTTCAGCCCAACAAGTCCACACCAACCCACCAAAGCGCACCCACCCAGACCCATTCCCTTTGCACCGAACACTACACACAATTTAGCACGGCCAATTCACCTAACCTACACATTTTTGGACTGTGGGAGGAAACCGGAGTACCCGGAGGAAACCCACGCAGACACAGGGAGAATGTGCAAACTCCACACAGACAGTTGCCTGAGGCAGGAATTGAACCCGGGTCTCTGGCGCTGTGAGGCAGCAGTGCTAACCACTGTGCTGCATGATAATTATCAACATTGATACTGATGCTGGATTAGAGTGGTGCTGGAAAAGCACAGCAGGTCAGGCAGCATCTGAAGAGCAGGAAAATCGATGTTTGAGGCAAAAGCCCTTCATCAGGACAAGCCTTGAAGAAGTTCTCCTCCTCTCTCCACATTGACATCGATGCTCCCGCCTCGGGTACACATTTTAAGAAGGAGAAAGTGAGGACTGCAGATGCTGGAGGCTCAGAGTCAAAAAGTGTGTGCTGGAAAAGCGCAGTGGACCAGGCAGCATCTGAGGAGCTGTGTGACCTGCTGTGCTTTTCCAGCATCAAACTTTTTGACTACAAAATTTAAAAAGCCAGTGTGTATTGACAGCAGTTTTGGGTCAGAGGGGAGTGCTTTTCATATCCCAATCCCCCCCACGCCCCAGCCACAGCAGCCTGTTGAGTGTATCCTGATAATATCAATCGGCTGGGTGTCTGTTCCAATCCTGCCTCAGGAAGGTACTGGGTCTGTGTCTGGATGGGAAGTAGCAGAATGCCAGGAGGATAAGGGGGTTGTAGTGTTGGGGTTGAGTGGAGGAGATGCAGATTGACACTGCCTGCCCTCCATCTCCTACCAGCAGCCCCACAGGACAGGGAGAGGGACAGGGTTTGGAGCAGAGGCAGATTTGAGCTAAGGCAGAGACAGGGGCTGGGCTGTGTTAAGACTGAGCAAAGGCAGGGCTGGGGCTGAGACGGAAAAGGAAGGAGTTCTCTCGCAGTTTTTTTTTGTGTGTTGTTGCTGCAGACCGAGGGGCGAGTGTCGGGCCGGCTGCTAGCCCCCGGAGTGGCCAGAGGGCAGCAATGACCCCTGCGGAACAGAATGTGACCTGGCTGATCTCCCTGGGGGTGCTGGACTCCCCCAAAAAAACCATCTCGGATCCGGAAGAGTTCCTGAGGAGCGCCCTGCGGGACGGGCTGGTTCTCTGTAAACTCATCGAGCGCTTAGTGCCCGGCTCCGTGGACAAGGTCAGAGACACCCCCAACCCTCCCGGGGGGGGAGGAGGGGGAGAGAGACCCAGGCTCGGGGCTGGAGGGGAAACTGCACCCCCGGGGGAGCCGCTGGAGACCGGGGGGTGGGGAATGGATGCAGGAAATGGAATTAATGTGAAGGGGAGGCCAGGATAGATCCTGGGGGAGGTGGGGGAGACATTGAGGGTTTGTGGGGAGAGACCTCTGGGGGAGACTGGCTCGGGCTGAACCCTGGGGGACGGTGTGGGGCTCAGGCTCAGGCTGGGGGCAGGGGAATGGGGGCTGAACCTGGGGCTGGTGTGGTGGGTGTAGGGGAAGGGAGTGGAGTCCCCATTCCCTCCCCTTCCCCGGAACGGAACCCCTGAAGTGCACTGCACTGTGACAGGTTACACATTGCAAAGGCAGAGAGACAGTGGTCAGCCCAGGGCCTGAGAGAGGTCACTGGCTGCAGACAGACAGAGAGAGAGAGAGAGAGAGGGCTGTTCTCTTTGTTGTTTAGTATGGAGCTGGGATAGTGTCAGGGAAAGGTTACAGACCGTACATGTAAAGCCCATCATGGCACAGGTTGTGGAACTCATCAGAAACTGTGAACATGCTGAAAAATACAACACATTTGAGGTGTCCTTTTCACTGATATATCAGCTTGCACAAAATGCATCTTCATTACTGCAGTGGGCAACAAATGTGAAGTTTAGTCTTTAAAAACTGGGCCAAGTGACAGGCAGAGTTAGGCAGCTGACATTTCTGGTGGTTAATAAATGTCAGTTGAACCGAAACCACAGCTTGAACAGTTGCTGCATTTGGCAGTTTACAGCGTGTACATGAGAACACAGTGTGGACACCCGATTATGGCATCTGCATGAAATCATATAATGTCCAGTGGATCAGGATATGTACACTGAATCACGGTACATGCATTGTGCTCCAACTCTAGGCTCATGATCTGGGTTCACAGTAAGAGGTTAAAATTGCTGCCCTGTCACTCTCACCATCTCCACGTCACTAGGCACTATTCCTGTTTGTTTTAATTTAGTTATTGTAACAATGGGATCTTGATCAGATAGGCCGATGGAGTTTAATTTAGATAAATATGAGGTACTGCATTTTGGAAAGGCAAATGAGGGCAAGACTTATACGTTGGATGGTAAGGTCCTGGGAAGTGTTGTTGAACAAAGAGACCTTGGAGTGCAGGTTCACAGCTCCTTGTAATTGGAGTCACAGGTCGATAGGATAGTGAAGAAGGCATTTGGTATGCTTGCCTTTATTGGCAAGTGCATTGAGTATAAGAGTTGGGAGGTCATGTTGCGGCTGTGCAGGACATTGGTTAGGCCACTTTTGGAATACTGTGTGTAATTCTGGTCTCCCTGCAGTAGGAAGGATGTTGTGAAACTTGAAAGGGTTCAGAAAAGATTTACAAGGATGTTGCCAGGGTTGGAGGATTTGAGCTACAGGGAGAGGCTGGATAGGCTGGGGCTTTTTCCCCTGGGGCATCGGAGGCTGAGGGGTGACCTTATAGAAGTTTATAATATCACGAGGGGCAAGGATTGGGTAAATAGACAAGGTCTTTTCCCTGGCATGGGGGAATACAAAAGTCAACAGGTTTAAGGTGAGAGGTGAAAGATTTAACAGGGACCGAAGAGGTAACGTTTTCACACAGAGGGTGGAGTGTGTATGGAATGAGCTGCCAGAGGAAGTGACAGAGGCTGGTACAATTACAATATTTAAAAGGCACCTGGATGGGTATATGAATAGGAAGGTTTTAGAGGAATATTGCCAGGTGCTGGCAAATGGGACTAGATTAATTTAGGATATCTGGTTAGCATGAACAAGTTGGACCAAAGGGTCTGTTTCTGTGCTGTACACCTCCATGACTTTAATTCATTTTTAAAATATTCCATTTGAATTTCAATATTCTAGAAGTAAATGTTGTTCTGACACTGCAGTGCTCCCTCAGCACTGACCCTCCTTCAGTGCACCACTCTCTCAGCACCGACCCTCCGACAGTGCAGCACTCCCTCAGCACCGACCCTCCGACAGTGCGGCGCTCCCCCAGCGCCGACCCTACGACAGTGCGGCGCTCCCTCAGCGCCGACCCTCCGACAGTGCGGAGCTCCCTCAGCGCTGACCCTCCGACAGTGCGGCGCTCCCTCAGCGCCGACCCTCCGACAATGCGGCGCTCCCTCAGTGCAGCACTCCCTCAGCACCAACCCTCCGACAGTGCGGCGCTCCCCCAGCGCCGACCCTACGACAGTGCGGAGCTCCCTCAGCGCTGACCCTCCGACAGTGCGGCGCTCCCTCAGCGCTGACCCTCCGACAGTGCGGAGCTCCCTCAGCGCTGACCCTCCGACAGTGCGGCGCTGACCCTCTGACAGTGTGGTGCTCCATCAGTACTTCACTGGAACGTCAGCATTGAATGTGTGCTCACTTCTCTGGAGTGGGACTTGGAACGCACAAACTTTGAACTCAGAACTGAGGAATCTACCAACAGATCATTGATTGAGTAGTTTTAATGCTTTGCTTTGAGCTTGAAGGCTCCATGATATGTAGTTGATTGGACAGTTAAAAAAGAAGCCTCAAAATTTTTTTTGATCCAGGGCATAAATTAGGAAGTACCAAATGAAGGATGCCACGTCTCGCCTACTGGTGCTGCTCCTGAGGTGGGATTACCCACTTGAATGCCATCTCACAGCTCTCCCCTTCTGCTTGTCCATAACCCTGTGCCTTTGAGCCTTGATCAGCTCCCAGTCTGGCAATACCTCAAAGTTCACATTCTCGGCCTTGTTTTCAAATTCCTTTGTGACCTCATCTTCCTTAACTGCAAACCCGTCCAGCCACTCATTCCATTTATTCACTCATGGGATGTGGGCGTTGCTGGCTAGACCAGCATTTATTGCCCATCCCTAGTTGCCCCTTGAGAAGGTGGGAGTGAGCTGCCTATAAAACTGCTGCAGTCCATGTGCTGAAGATTGGCCCACAATGCACTTAGGGAGGGAATTTCAGTATTTTGACCCAGCAACACTGAAGGAACAGCGAGATATTTTCAAGTCAGGATGGGGAGCGGCTTGGAGGGGAACGTGTAGGAGGTTGTGTTCCCATGTATCTGCTGCCCTTGGCCTTCTAGTTGGAAGTGGTTGTGGGTTTGGAAGGTGCTCTCTCAGGAGCCTTGGTAAATCTTGGTGATGGCAGGAATGGATGTTTGTGGATGTGATGCCAATCAAGCGGGGGCTGCTTTATCCTGGATGGTGCCAAACTTCTTAAGTGTTGTTGGAGCTGCCCCAGAGCAAGTGGGGAGTATTTCATCACACTCCTGACTTGTGCCTTACAGATGATGGACAGGCCTCAGGGAGTTGGGAGGTGAATTACTAGCGACAGGATTCCTGGCCCGAACTTTTGAGATCTCTGCAATCGTCTGACCTCTTGCACATCCCTGATTTTATTTGATCCTCCAGTGGTGGCTATGCCTTAAGTCCTGGAAGTCCTTCCTGAAACCTCTCCATGATTCTCTCCTCCTTTAAGAAAGTGGTTTTTAAAAATCCTACCTCTTTGACCAAGCATTTGGTCAACCTGTCGTGCTATCTCCCAGTCTGTATCTCATTCTGTTACTTTACAGTTCTGTGAAACACCTTGCTCAATTTGACCTTATTAAACATGCTGGATCATTCATTATTCAACAAGGTCAAACTAATATTTATAATTCAGGCATTTCTTGTGACATCTAAGTTGGAACGATCCAGTCCCATCAGAAACCTTTAAAGAATTGAATGCAGTGTATCAGTCTCAACGATCAGTGGAAAGGAATGCAGTGCTCATTCATTTCAAAGGCACAAGCAAATATGTGTTATAACCTGGCACAAGACAGAATGAAAGGTTTATCAAATCAATAGGAACTGGCAGGATTTTGTACCAAAACCTGACGATTGATGGTAACCGATGGAATGAGGAAGTTCTGCTTCCTCTGTTCATATTTAATGTTAAGTGAAATGTTGGAACCTTCTGCTTTTGAAAAGAATAATGTGCAGATTAACAGGGAACATGACTTGATGACTTCCCTGGGTAAAGCAAACTTTACCAGCATATGGAGAAAGTGAGGAATGCAGATGCTGGAGATCAGAGTTGGAAGTGTGGTGCTGATAAAGCACAGAAGGTCAGGCAGCATCCGAGGAGCAGGAGAATCAACGTTTCCCAGTGAAGGGCTTATGCCCGAAACATCGATTCTCCTGCTTCTCAGATGCTGCCTGGTGTGCTTTTCCAGCACCATACCTTTTACAAGTTAGAAAATTCTTCAGCAACAACTTGCTGAGGACTTTAATACTCGAGGAGAAAGTGAGGGCTGCAGATGCTGGAGATCAGAGCTGAAAATGTGTTGCTGGAACAGCGCAGCAGGTCAGGCAGCATCCGAGGAGCAGGAGAATCGACGTTTCACAGTGAAGGGCTTATGCCCAAACATCGATTCTCCTGTTCCCTGGATGCTGCCTGACCTGCTGCGCTGTTCCAGCAACACATTTTCAGACTTTAATACTCGGGCAACTCTCTCATTAGGGAGAGTGAGAGGAGTCATGGCGGTTTAACCTGAGGGTCTGCAGGGGAAAGGTTGAGAAGACAGGACCTTTGTGGTAAACTCAGCTGGTGCAGGATTGAACCCACACTGTTGGTGTCACTCTGCATCCAGACATCCAGCCAACTGAGCTAACTGATCCCAGAGGCTATCATACTATGACAACTTGAATGTTTAAAGGTGCAGAAATGCAGGCCTGAGTATTTCGCAGGATGTGTGACAGGTAATAGAAAGTTTTAAAAATTCATTCGTAGGACTAAGTTTTGAGATGACACTAAAATTGGAGGTGTAGTGGACAGCAAAGAGGGTTACCTCAGATTACAACAGGATCTGGACCAGATGGGCCAATGGGCTGAGGAGTGGCAGATGGAATTTAATTTAGATAAATGCGAGGTGCTGCATTTTGGGAAAGCAAACCTTAGCAGGACTTATACACTCAATGGTAAGGTCCTAAGGAGTGTTGCTGAACAAAGAGACCTTGGAGTGCAGATTCATATCTCCTTGAAAGTAGAGTCGCGGGTAGATAGGATAGTGAAGACGGCGTTTGGAATGCTTTCCTTTATTGGTCAGAGTATTGAGGACAGGAGTTGGGAGATCATGTTGCAGCTGTAAGGATATTGGTTTGGACACTTTGGGAATACTGTGTGCAATTCTGGTCTCCCTCCTATCAGAAGGATGTTGTGAAACTTGAAAGGGTTCAGAAAAGATTTACAAGGATGTTGCCAGGGTTGGAGAATTTGAGCTAAAGGGAGAGGCTGAACAGGCTGGGGCTGTTTTCCCTGGAGCGTTGGAGGCTGAGGGGTGACCTTATAGAGGTTTACAAAATTATGAGGGGCATGGAAAGGATAAATAGACAAAGTCTTTTCCCTGGGGTGGGGGAGTCCAGAACTAGAGGGCATAGGTTTAGGGTGAGAGGGGAAAGATATAAAAGAGACCGAAGGAACAACTTTTTCACGCAGAGGGTGGTATGTATATGGAATGTGCTGCTAAAGCAAGTGATGGAGGCTGTACAATTGTAACATTTAAATGCAACTGGATGGGTAAATGAATAGGAAGATTTATAGAACATAGAACATTACAGCGCAGTACAGGCCCTTCAGCCCTCGATGTTGTGCTGACCTGTCATATCAATCTGAAGCCTATCTAACCTACACTATTCCCTGTACGTCCATATGCTTGTCCAATGACGACTTAAATGTACATAAAGTTGGCGAATCTACCACTTTGCAGGCAAAGCATTCCATACCCTTACTACTCTCTGAGTAAAGAAACTACCTCTGACATCTGTCCTATCTCTATCACCCCTCAATTTAAAGCTATGCCCCCTCGTGCTCGCCGTCACCATACTTGGAAAAAGGCTCTCCCTGTCCACCCTATCTAACACTCTGATTATCTTATATGTCTCTATTAAGTCACCTTTCAACCTTCTTCTCTCTAACGAAAACAGCCTCAGGTCCCTCAGCCTTTCCCCATAAGACCTTCCCTCCATACCAGGCAACATCCACGTAAATCTCCTCTGCACCCTTTCCAAAGCTTCCACATCCTCCTTATAATGCGGTGACCAGAACTGTACACAATACTCCAAGTGCGGCCGCACCAGAGTTTTATACAGCTGTAGCATAATCTCATGGTTCCGGAGCTCGATCCCTGTATTAATAAAAGCTAAAACACTGTATGCCTTCTTAACAACCATGTCAAACTCGGTGGCAACTTTCAAGGATCTGTGTACATGGACTCCAAGATCTCTCTGCTCATCTACACCCAGTACTTTGCATTCCGGTTAGTCCGACCAAAGTGTATCACCTCACACTTGTCCGCATTAAACTCTATTGCCACCTCTCAGCCCAGCTCTGCAGCTTATCTATGTCTCTCTGTAACCTACAACATCTTTCGTCACTATCCACAACTCCACCGACCTTAGTGTCGTCTGAAAATTTACTAACCCACCCTTCTACGCCCTCATCCAGGACATTTATAAAAATGACAAACAGGGATATAGGCCGGGTGCTGGCAGTGGACTAGATTGGGTTGGGATATCTGGTTGGCATGGATGAGTTGGACCGAAGGTTTTGTTTCCATGCTGTACATCTCTATAACTCTATGACTAGCGTATTGCTGACAGGTCCAGCATTTATTGCCTGTCCCTAGTTGCCCTTAGGAAAGTGGTGGTGAGCTGCCTTCTTGAATCGCTGCAGTCTATGTGGTGTAAGTAGATCCATAATGTACTTCAGGAGGGTATTCCAGGATTTTGACCCTGAAGGAACGTCGATATATTTCCAAGTCAGGATGCGGCCAGGATGGAACTTGGAGGTTATGGTGTTTTCCTGCTTCTGCTGCCCTTCTAGATGGATGTGGTCATGTGTTAGGAAGGTTCTGTCTAAGGAGCCTGGGGAATTCTGCCCAGCATCTCCTATCAGTACATACTGCTGCTACTGAGCGTCAATGGTGGATGTTTGTGAACGTGGTGCCATTCAAGTGGGTTGCTTGTCAACCTTCTTGAGTGTTGTTGGAGCTGCCCCCATCCAGGCAAGTGGGGAGTATTCCATCATACTCCTGGCGTGTGCCTTGTAGATGATAGGTAGGTTTTGGGGAGACAGGAGGTGAGTTACTCACTGCAAGACTTTTAGCCTCTGATGTGCTTTGATTGCCTCTCAGTGCTAAGGGATAGTGGTTATATTGACTAAATAAAAGCAAATTACTGCGGATGCTGGAACCTGAAACCAAAAAAGAGAAAATACTGGAAAATCTCAGCAAGTCTGGCAGCATCTGTAAGGAGAGAAAAGATTTGACGTTTCGAGTCTAACTGACCCTTTTTCAAAGCTGGTTATATTGACACTTGTTTGTGATGGTCAGACACTGGCATTTGTGTGGTGTGAGAGTTACTTGTCAGCCCAAGCCTGGATATTGTCCAGATCTTGTTGCATTTGGAAATGGACTGCTTCAGTATCTGAGGAGTCATGAATGGTACTGAATATTGTGTAATCATCAGCAAACATTCCCACTTCTGACCTTATGATGGAGGGAAGATCATTGAAACAGCTGAAGATGATTGGGCCTCAGACACTACCCTGAGGAACTCCTGCAGAGATGTCCTGGAGCTGAGATGACTGACCTCCAACAACCGCAACCATCTTCCTTCGTGCTAGGTCTGACTCCAACCGTCAGAGAGTTTGCCCCGATACCCACTGATTCCAGGTTTTCTAGGACTCCTTGATACCACACTCTTTAAATACTATGTTAATCCAAAGAACAGTCACTCTCACCATTATCTCTGGTAGTTAGCTTTTTTTGAACCAAGGCTGTAATAAGGTCAGGAGCTGAGAGGCCCTAGTGGAACCCAAACTGGGTGTCACTGAGCAGGTTACTGCTGAGCAGTTGCTGCTTGATAGCCCTGTTGATGACAACTTCCATCACTTTACTGATGATCAAGAATAGACTGATGGGATAGTAATTGGCCGGGTTGGATTTATCCTGCTCTTTGTGTATAGGACATACCTGGGTAAACATCCACATTGTCGGGTGATGCCTATGTTGTAACTATACTGGGACAGCTTGGCTAGGGAAGTGGCAAGTTCTGGAGCACAGGACTTCTTGCCGGAGTATTGTCCCTTTGCAGTAGCCAGTGCCTCCAACAATTTCTTGATATCACATGGAGTGAATGGAATTGGCTGAAGACTGGTATCTGTGATGCTGGGGACCACTGGAGGAGGCTGAGATGGATCATCCACTTGGCACGTCTGGCTGAAGATTGCTGCGAAAGCTTCAGCCTTAACCTTTGCACTGATATACTGGGCTCTTCCATCATTAAGGATGGGGATACCTGTGCAGCCTTCTCCTCCAGGGAGTTGCTTAATTGTCCACCACCATTCATGATTGGATGTGGCAGGACTGCAGAGTTTAGATCTGATCTGTTGGTTGTGGGGTTGCTTAGCTCTGTCTGTCACTTGCTGCTTATGCTGCTTGGCAAGTAGTTCTTTTTGGAGCTTCACCAGATTGATACCTCATCTTCATGTCTGCCTGGTGCTGCTCCTGGCATACCCTCCTGCACTCCCCATTGAACCAGGGTTGATCCCCTGGCTTGATGGTAATGGTTGAGTGGGGGATACACCAGGCCATGAGGTTACAGATTGTGCTGGAGTACAGTTCTGCTGCTGTTGGTGGCCCATAGCGCCTCATGGATGCCCAGTCTGGAGTTGCTGGATGTGTTCGAAGTCTGTCCCAATTAGCACGGGGATAGTGCCACACAACACGATGAAGGGTAGTCTCAATGTGAAGGTGGGACTTTGTCTCCCAGGTCAGGGGAATTGGCCATGCTAAATTGCCCCTAGAGTTAGGTAAGGGGTAAATGTAGAGGAATGGGTCTGGGTGGGTTGCGCTTCGGCAGGTCGGTGTGGACTTGTTGGGCCGAAGGGCCTGTTTCCACACTGTAAAAGTAATCTAATCCCTGGGCACTATGGGACAATTTCCCATGGCCAATCCACCCTAACCTGCACATGCCTGAACACTACGGGACAATTTCCTATGGCCAATCCACCCTAACCTGCACATCCATGGACACTACTGGACAGTTGAGCATGGCCAATCCACTCTAACCTGCACATCTTTAGACTGTGGGAGGAAACCGGAGCACCCAGAGGAAATCCACACAGACACGGGGAGAATGTGCAAACTCCACACAGACAGTCACCCTGGGTCCCTGGCGCTGTGAGTAAGCAGTGCTAACCACTGAGCCACCATGTTGCTCTATGGTTGACACCTCACCTTCAGGTCTGCCTGGTGCTGCTCCTGGCATACCCTCCTGCACTCTCCATTGAACCATGGTTGATCCCCTGGCTTGATGGTAATGGTTGAGTGGGGGATACACCAGGCCATGAGGTTACAGATTGTGCTGGAGTACAGTTCTGCTGCTGTTGGTGGCCCATAGCGCCTCATGGATGCCCAGTCTGGAGTTGCTGGATGTGTTCGAAGTCTGTCCCAATTAGCACGGGGATAGTGCCACACAACACGATGAAGGGTAGTCTCAATGTGAAGGTGGGACTTTGTCTCCACAAGGACAGTGTGGTGGTCACTCTTACTGATACTGTCATGGACAGATGCATCTGCAGCCGGCAGATTGGTAAGGATGAGGTCAAGTCTGTTTTTCCATCTTGTTGGTTCTCTCACCATCTGCCCCAGGCCCAGTCTAGCAGCTACATCGTTTAGGACAGGACCAGCTCATCAGTAGCACTGCTACCGAGCCACTCTTAGTAGTGGGCATTGAAATATCCGACCCAGAATACCCCTGCCACCCTTAGTGCTTCCTCCAGGTGTTGCTCAACATGGAAAAGGGTGCTGAGGGAGAACAGCAGTTGTTAAAAGAGCTTGTAACGCAGATTGAAATTGGTAGGTATAATGTTGTGGGTATCACAGAGACATGGCTGTCAGGGGATCAGGGCTAGGAACCAAATATCCATGGATACACATCTTATTGAATGGACAGGCAGATGGGCAGAAGGGGGCAGGAAATGAAATTAAATCAGTACCATGAAGCAGAATAGAGTTGGAAGGCTTACAACCTGTGTGGGTAGAGTTGAGAACTGCAAAGGGATAAAGACCTTGTTGAGTTATGCACAGGCCTCTGACCAGTAGTCAGGAAGTGGGGACGAAAATAAATCAGGAGATAGAAAAGGCGTGTGAGAAAGGTAATATTACAGTAAACATGGGGAACTTCATATGCAGATGAACTGGGAAAATCAGGTTAGTAGGAAATCCCAAGTAAACGAATTTCGTGGAATGGTCACGATTTTTTTTGGAGCAGTTTGTGGTAGAGCCCACTAGGGAACAGGCAATTCTAGATTTGATGATGTGCAATAAGGCAGAAAAAAGTCCCACCTTCACATTGAAAATACCCTCCATTGCATTATGATTAGGGAGCTTAAGGTGAAGGAACCCCCAGGGCAATAATCATAATTTAATGGAATTCACCCAGCAGTTTGAGAGGGAGAAGCTGGAATCCAGTGTAATGGTATCACAGCTGAGTAAAGGTAACTACAAAGACATGAGGGAGGAGCTGGCCAGAGTTGATTGGAAGGGGAGCGTGGTGGGGAAGGCAGTGGGGCAGCAATGGCAGGAGTTTCTGGGGTAATTCAGGAGGCACAGCAGAAACTCATCCCAAGGAAGAAGAAACACATAAGGGGAGGATAAGGCAACCGTGACTGGCAAGGGAAGGCAGGGACAGCATAAAGGGCAAAGGAAAAACCATACAATGTGGTGAAGATTAGTGGGAAGCCTGAGGACTGGGAAGCCTTTAAAAACTAGCAGAGGATAACCAAAAAAGCAATAGGAGATGAAATATGAGAGTCAGTTAGCTAGTAATATATAAGATTGCAAGAGACATTTTAATATATGAAAGATAAAAGAGGAAAGAGTGGAAAATTAGACTGCTGAAAATGAGGCTGGAGAAGTAGTGATGGGGAAGAAATAAATAGCAGAGGAACTGAATAGGTACTATTCATCAGAAGACACCAACAGGAGACTGGAGCTTCTAGACAGTCAGGGAGCAGTAGTGAGTGTAGTGTCCATCACTCAGGAGGAGGTGCGGGGGAACTGCAAGATCTGAAGGTGGATAAATCACTCGGATCAGATGGACTACATCCCAGAGTTCTGAAGGAGATAGCTGAGGAGATCATAGAGGCATTTGTGCTGATCTTTCAGGAATCTCTGGAAGTGGGAGGATCCCAGAGGAATGGCAAATGTAACCCCCTCCCCCATTTAAGAAGGGAGGGAAGCAGAAGACAGGAAACTATAGGCCAGTTAGCCTGACCTCAGCCACGGGTAAGATTTTAGAGCCCATTGTTCAGGATGAGACTGCGGAGTACTAGTAGGTCTATGATTAAATAGGGCTGAGACAGCACGGCTTCATCAGAGGAAGGTCATGCCTGACAAAACTGTTAGAATTCTTTGAGGAGGTAACAACAAGTTAGACAAAGGAGAGCCAGTGGATGTGAATTATTTGGATTTCCAGAAGGGCTTTGACAGGTGCCACACAGGAGGCTGCTGAGTAAGATGAGAACCCATGGTGTTAGGGGCAAGGTATTGGTATGGATAGAGGATTGGCTGACTGGCGGAAGGCAGAGAGTGAGGATAAAGCAGTCTTTTTCAGGATAGCAGCCAGTGACTTCGGGACGTTCCACAGTGGTTATTGGGACCACAACAATTCACATTATGCAATAATGATTTGGACGAAGGAATAATAGAGTGGGCATAGAGAAGATGTTCCTCTAGTAGGAGAGGCTAGGACCTGAGTGAAGGGATGACCCTTGAGATGAGGAGGAATTTCTTCAGCCAGAGGGTGGGGACTTAGTGGAGGCCAAGTCGCTGAGTGTGTTTAAGACAGAGAGAAATAGATAGGTTCTTGATTAGTAAGGGGATCAAAGGTTACAGAGAGAAGGCAGCAGAATGGGGTGAGAATCACATCAGGAACAATCCAACGGTGAAGTAGCCTCAAAGGGCCTTATGGCCTAACTCTACTCCTATATATTAGGTTCCAACGGTAATTATTTGAGGTTTCCTTGCCCATGTTTAACCTGAAGCCATGAGACTTCATGGAGGTCCAGAGTCAGTGTTGAGCACTGCCAGGGTAATTCCCTTCCGACTTTATCCCACTCTGCTGCCCCTCTGCTGGGTCTGTCCTGCCAGTGGGTCAGCACATATCCAGGAATGGTGGTAGTGTTGGTGGGATTTGGGACATTGTCTGCAAGGTATGGTCTGTGAGTGTGACTATGTCAGGCTGTTGCTTGAATCATTTGGGGAGTTAACTCTCCCAACTTTGGGAGAGAGTGAGGATTGCAGATGCTAGAGATCAGAGTTGAGAATATCGTGCTGGAAAAGCACAGCAGGTCAGACAGCATCCGAGGAGCAGGAGAATGGACGTTTTGAGCATAAGCTCTTTGTCTGGAATGACACTAGCCCCCAGATGTTAGTAAGGAGAACTTTGCAGGGTCAACAGGATTATTTTTAGCCATTATCATTTTTGGTGCCCAGGTCTAGGCCAGATGATACATCTGATTTCATTTCCTTTTGAGACTTTTTTGGAATTGATACAATAGATATCTTGATCAGCCATTCAGAGAGTTCTTAAGAGTCGAACACATTTTTGCAAAAGCTCGAGGAGGTTACAGAGATAGGGAGGGGGTCTCGGAGCTGGAGGAGGGTACAGAGACAGGGAGGGGTTGTAGGGGCTGAAGGGGGTACAGAGATGGGGAGGGAGTGTAGGGGCTGGAGGAGGTGACAGAGATAGGGAGGGGGTGTAGGGGCTGGAGGGGTTACAGAGATAGAGTCAGGTTTGATTAGATTCCCTATGGAAACAGGCCCTTCAGCCCAACAGGTCCACACCAACCCTCCGAAGAGCAACCCGCCCAGACCCATTCCCTTTCCTTTAATCCTGACTAATGTAATAATACAATGGGCAATTTATGATGACCAATTCACCTAACTTGCACATCTTTAGATTGTGGGAGGAAACCGGAGCACCCAGAGGAAACCCACAAAGACACAGCAGAGATAGGGAGGGGTGTAGGGGCAGGAGGGGGTTACAGAGATTGGGAGGGGGTGTAGGGGCTGGAGGAGGTACAGAGATAGGGAGCGGGTGTAGGGACTTGAGGGGGTTACAGAGACAGGGAGGGTTGAGTTGGTGAAATGATTTAAACACAGAATTTTAAAATTGAAGTGTTGACGCTAGTGGAGACCAGTGAAAGTGGTGATGTGAGACAGTCACTTGTTGTGGCTTTGGATGTGAGCATCATAGTTTCAGGAAATGAGGATCATGGAGGCTGGAAGGAAGAGCCTAATGAGTGGATTAATGAGACTTTGCAAACACGGTCAAGGTGGGCAGTCTCAGTGGTTGAGAGTGTGAGGTTGGAAAGGCCTCTCTGAGTCCGAGAAATTCGGGATTGTGGAACAGTCTGGTTCATCCTGATTGAGGGAATGGAATTGTGGCCAAGGCAGTGACTTTGACGTGGATGTTAAACTAGAGGAACCTGCACATCTGACACTGGCAACGAGACTAAGATATAGGAACAGAATTAGGCGAATTTGGCCCATCAAGTCATCTTCCCTATTCGATTGTGGCTGATACGTTTCTTAACTCCAATTCCCTGCCTTCTCCCTATGACTCTTGATACCCTACCAACCAAGAACTTATCTATCTCTCCTAAATACCCTCAATGACTTTGCCTCCACAGCTCTCTATTAAAATGGGAGGTGGTGATGGTGATGGAGGGCTTTGAAAATTGGATAGTGGTGACAGGACAATGACATGGGATAGCGTGGTAGATAATACCAGAGGCTGGTGGGAGGTTGAGGATGAGGAGAGCTTTTTTACTGTGGCCATTATCATGGAGAATGCCAGCTCATCCCTATCACAGCCTGGCTTTGATGGAAACCTGATTGACTGGAAGCTGGTGGGAATTTTTGTAAACACTGGTTTGAAAGGCCATACCATGTGGAAGGAGAGGCAGCACAGATTGAAGATGGTGCCAGTAGTTTGAAATGGAAGACAGAAAGAAATTGGGTTTTTTGAGAAAGGAGAAGTTCTTGATTGTTATAAAAGGGGGCGGGGAAACAATTAGTTTATCTGTGAATGGAGAGGCCGGAACAAGACATGGTGCCTGGAAGGGTTGCAGTTTATGGAAAATGGTGTCTCATGGACAAAATGGTCTCAGAAAGGCGAGAAATGAGAGAAACAGCAGAGTTTCCGAGCTCGGGTAAATGTACTTGATGCGAGGATTGGTGCGAATTGGAGAGGGAGAGGAGCGGCAGATGTAGCTGAACAGAGGATCACACTCTAACAAAAATGTTCAATGGTCAATAACCTAAAATGTTAGCTCTGTTTTTCTCTTTCCACTCATGCTGCCTGATCTGAGAAATTCCGGCATTTTCTGTTTCCATTACAGATTTCCAGCATCTTCCATATTTTACTTTTGCATCTGTGAATGACTAGTTTGTGTTGGAAGTGGAAAGGGTAGAGAGTGGGCATTGAGGAGCCCGTTAATGATGAAGTCGAGTAGTTGGAGGGTATTGTTTGTTCTCAAGGGTGACTCTGGAGGAGTGGGCAGAGGACACTTGCCCAGGAGTGGGGTTTGTTGTGGTCCAGTGAGTTGTGCTGGTACATTCTTTAACGAGTTGTGCTCTAGAAGCAAACATTTCTTGGTGCTGAGGCAGGACTGTTCCATAAGGAAATGCTGAGGATGGGGAGGGGAATTGGACAAGTCAATAAAGGTTCCCGGTAGGACAGTCATTGAGCCAGTTGACCACTGCTGAAGCATTGATTTCCAGTCCAGTTTCTAGTCAATGAAGACAAAGAAAAATGTGGTACCTTACATTAAGATATTAAAATAAGGTCCTGCCTGTTCACTTAGGTAGATGTTAAAGATCCCACAGTGCTCTTTTGAAGAGGAACAGAGGAATTTCTTTGGTGTCCTGGCCAATATTTACCTCTCCAGCAACATGATGTGGCTGCTCTCATTGTGAGTGTCAGGACACTATTAGGGTCTCTGACACGATCTTTCATGAAGCATGTTGCAGTTTTTGTCTAAACATTTTTATGAAATAAACACAACGTTAAGTACACAAACCCTTGTTAGTTTAACCAATGTTAGCTTGCTAAAATAGAAGATCATTGACTCGTTATTTCAAATCCAGATTGTTTCACAATTTCACCATCATGAGACATCCAGCATGTGTCTAATTCATTCCCCCGGGCAGTCATCTCATGATATTATCCCTGTGTCAGCCTAGTTCTCTCACTTGAATGTACGATCATATTCCTTTTATAACCATCTTTACTATGTACAAGCCACCCTTGTGTTTGTTTGTCTCTCCCTCCCTCCCTCTCTCACTGTCCCTCTCTTTGTCACTCCATTCTCCCCTATTCTTCCTGTGTTGCCCTTCCTCTTCCTTTCACGCAATTCTCTTTGGGCTTTCTTTCTCTCAGACTCTATTATGCACACATATTCTCTGGAGACCTAACTGTACTGACACAGTTCTCATTGTTAATGGTCCCTCATGGTAAAGCACACTAGACTGAGGCTAGACGTCATATTAGACTTATAGACATTAAGAGCAGAGAAGAAAGCATTTCAGCCCATTATATCCACAACGCTCAATAAAGATCTGATCAACAAATCCCATTTTCCAGCTTTCCAGTCCTGGAGACTATGGAAATGTAAGTAAATATCTAAATGCTGTTTAAATGGAACAAGAGTTTCTGACTTAACCACCTTTTCAGGAGTGAGTTTGGACTCCCAGCCCCCTCTAATGTAAAGAGCTCGCAGTAGGCCAAGCAGTAAGAAAAGCTGAATCCATTTTGATGATTTATTACTGATGTTATCGCAATGGAGCCCTGAGCTAGGGTCAGAATACAGAAGGTGTATTGAAAGGGTTGGTGTGAAAAGGTAGGAAAGAGGGGAGCGGGTGCAACAATTGCGATTGCCCAATGTGTAACTCCACGCCACTCCCTTTTTTCTCGTTTACACCTGGGCTCCAAACTGCACACCACCCCCCAAATCCATTCTCTGACCCTCCTTGGTTTGTCCAGATCTTCCCTGCTGTAAAAACCTGTGCTCAGTTGCCATTGACGATCTGCCTGGGCCTCCTCTCGTCCTGACAATGCCCTACTGAGGTCTGGGATTATTCAAGCTGCTGCCCAGCCAGAAAGTTACAAAACTGCTACAGGGCAGCAGAGGGCTATTCAGCCCATCCTATCTCTGTCAGCTCTCCAACTGAGTAAGTCGCTCAGTGACATTCCCCTTCACTGTCCCTGTAATCCTGCATTTTTCAAATAACCATCTAATTCTCTTTGGAAAGCTTCAATGGACCCTGCTTTAATTAGACTCTTAGGCAGTGCCTTCTAGATCCTGACCACTCACTGAGTGAAAATGCTTTCCTTCATATAATTTTTCCTTTCTTTATTAATTATTTTAAATTTTATAGCCCTGCCAGCTTTGGTAATTTATGTACATGTAGATCCAGTTTTCTCTGCTCCTACAGCCCTTTTAGAATCATCCCCTTTATTTTATGTTGTCTTCTAACAAGAATGTATAACCTCTCAGCTCTCCATATTGAACTTCATCTGCCACCTATGCACCCACCCAATAAACCTGTCAATCTTTCTGAAGTTCCACACTATCCTCCTCGCAGTTTACGATTCCCACCAGTTTTGCATCATCTGCAAATTTAAAAAATTTGCCTTGCATACCAAAGTCTAGATCATTAACACAAATGAAGAAATGCAAGGGACCTCACCTGATCATTCATGATCTCCACTACAAACCTCCCCCAGACCAATAAACATCCATGAACACAATTTTGTTTCCTGTCACTCGACCAGTTTCATATACATGTTGCTACAGTGTCTTTTACTCCATGAGCTGTAACATTACTCACATGTCTGTTGCATGGCACTTTATCCAATTCTTTTTGGAAGTCCATATACATCTCCTGAACAGTATTGCCCTGATCCACCCCCCGAATTCCTCATCAGAAAGCTCTAGCAAGTTAAACAAACACAATTTTCTCTTAGCAAACCCATGGTCGTCATGGTTGTTAGCAGTGAGCAGTCAAGGGGCGGACATTTTGCTGTGCGGCATGGTACCATATCAATCTCACTTGTGACCAATGACCGGTGATGTCGGTGGCAAACCCACTGTGTACTTCAACCTAATGGCTATGTTTCAAAGTCTAAGAAGAGTCAAATCAAGGGAGACAGCTTTCAGTGAGGGTGTCCTGACATAGTAAGGACAGCTTCTGATACAGTCCAGGGATTTGTGCACGGTTAATCAACCCCTTGGGACAATCACAGTCCGCTACTCTTTACAAAGGGATTAAGAAGTCAAATGTCTCACACTCTACCTCCCAGCTTGACTTGATCTGCTCATTTGTGGGATGGGTCTTCCTCCTGGAATGAGAGGAAGGGAGGCAATGAGTGGGTGGCACAACTGTTAGTATCGATAGAGAGAGGGGAAAATTGGTGTGGTTCCTGAGCGAGTGAGTCGGCAGAAGAGTTGATACCTGGTTAGTGGTAAGGGTTGGGGTGAGTGAGGGAAGATTTTGGAGGCAGTCGTGAGAGTGGTAGAGCATGAGCCTAAAAAGGTGGCTGCAGTGGCAGAGAATGAGTGAACATGAGACAGCACTTACGCTGGGGGAGTGGAGAATGCCATTGTCCTTCCGCAGTGCTGGGCATTTCTGAAGATGCCTGAGACTGCACTGACCCAGGTAGCAATCTCAGACCAGGCTGGCATGGTCTTGTATTGTGGCCTTGTCTGCCTGTCATGTGGGAAAGAACAGCCCTCTTCCGGACAATAACATCCTCCAGGTCCCTGTCCATGAAGTTGGGCACTGATTCCTCCTGAAATACCATGTCCGGGGCAAACACCATGACCTGTGCAGAGTGCCGCTGGGCAGACACTGCTTGAGTGGGTGCACAACTGCTAATTGTTGATGAAGTTCCTGATAAAGGGCTTTTGCCCGAAACATTGATTCTCCTGCTCCTCGGTTGCTGCCTGACCTGCTGTGCTTTTCCAGCACCACACACTCCTGACTCTAATCTCCAGTCCTCACTTTCAGCACACAATAGATAGTGCTGACTCCAGGGATCTCAGAATATCTTGGCAGCGTAGAGGACATATGGCTACATGTCTCATGGTCACCCATTCCCCCCTCTCCCTGCATCTCCATCCACTGCAAAGTGATCAGATCTGTAAATATGTTAGACACTTCATTCTCAGCCTCACCGATGCACAGCAGTGACTCCAGCTGCTGCTCACGTTCTGAAGCCTGGAGCTCAATCTGCTGCTACTAACAACACTTGCTGCACAAATAGTTATCCAGCATTCTGGACTTCCCTTATCAGATTTACATTCTCATGGCTTTCCCTTATTCATTCAAACCTTACAGACACTCAAACACCTCACAGTTATTAAGTAAACCCTTACTGGTACTGATAATCATCACAGTTTGAGTTAAAACAAAGACCATACTTCAAAAATGATAATACTTACCAGCTCTTCACTCACTCCTCATTGATTTTTCCCCTTCCTTTTAATCAAATTGATTGGCAGCTCTCAGGGTGGGTCTCCGTGTCCCACTGAGGAAGTCTGGCTCTCAGCCTTATTTTTGCACCCCCCCCCCCCCCCCACTCTCCCCAGCATGTTATTGCTGCAAGCCTTGGGTGGGTTTTATCCAAGGGGAGGGGTTGGTCTGTTTGAAATGGACTTTCCTTCTGGATGTTGGGGGTTCTAACACTCTGCTTAGTTACAGTCTAAGCTTCCCAGTCTGTAGAGGTCAGCTGGGTTTGCTGAGGAACTTCTCATTTGTCACAAGGATATGGGATGAAGTTCAACTCCAGAGCCTTGAGTACTTAATAGGAGCCAGCACGCTTGGAGTGCAGCACTGAGGGAGCACTACCCTGTTGGAGGTGCTGCTACTCAGATCAGATGCTAATCTCAAGGTCATGGAGAGGCATTGGATAGTCTAGGGCTGTTTTCCTGAGATCAGAGAAGGCTGAGAGGGCATCCTGACTGAGGTGTATGAAGTGGTGAGGGGCATAGATATGGGAAATAGGAAGAAACTGTCCCCTGAGTGAAGGGGTCAACCACCAAGGAGGCAGGTTTAAGTTCTGGTCGCCACATTACCAAAAGATGTGGATGCTTTGGAGACGGTGCAGAGAAGGTCTATGAGGATGTTGCCTGGTATGGAAGGTGCTGGCTATGAAGAGAGGTTGAGTAGGTTAGGTTTGTTTTCATTAGAAAAAGGGAGATTGAGTGGGGACCTGATTGAGGTTTACAACATCATGAAGGGTATAGACAGGGTGAATAGAGACAAGCTTTTTCCCAGGGTGAAGGATTCAATAACAAGAGGTCACGCTTTCAAGGTGAGAGGTGGAAAGTTTAAGGGGGATACACAGCAAGTACTTCACACAGAGGATGGTGGGTGTTTGGAACGCGTTGCCAGCAGAGGTGGTAGAGGCAGGCATGGTAGATTCATTTAAGATGCGTCTGGACAGATGCACGAGTAGGTGGGGAGCAGAGGGTTACAGATGCTTAGGAATTGACCAACCAGTTTAGACAGTACATTTGGATCGGCTCAGGCTTGGAGGGCCGAAGGACATGTTCCTGGGCTGTAAATTTTCTTTGCTCTTTGTAAAGCAGTTAAGTTCATTCAAGGCGGAGATAGACAGATTTTTAATCAGTACAGGAATCAAGGGTTATGGGGGAAAGGAAGGAAAGAGGTGAGGATTATCAGATCAACCACAATCTCATTGAAAAGTGGGACAGACTCAGTAGGCTGAAGGCCTACTCTGGTCCTGTATCTCGTGGCAGCCGGCTTAATAAGGGACTTAAGGAAGAAATTTTTCACCCAGTGTGTAGTATCTGGAACTCTCTGCCGAAAGTAGTTTCAGGAATCATCTGTTTTTGTTGATGTTGATTAAAGGATAAATATTTGCCAGGACAATGGATACAATTCTTCTGCTTTTTCAAAATCCTGCCTTCAAAATCATCTCAAAAATGACCTCTCTAAAAGATCCTACCTGCCCACTACCAGAAACTGTGCTCAGGTCCTGGAATGGGACCTGAACCCACAATGTTTTAACCAACTGAGCCATGACAACCATGGAATCGGGGGAGCGGGAGCAACGATTGAACAGTGGAACAGGCTTGAGGGGCAGAATGGCCTCTTGGCATTCATTGATTGCTTTTTAATGAATTAATTTCTAAAAGTACAGGTGTGCCTGGACTTGGAAGGGGGGGTGTAGGGTGGTGGCGAATGGGGATTGTGATGGTAGGGCGAAAGAATACTGGACAGTGAGGGTGACCCATCCTTGAAGGGTTGGATGTGGATCTTCAAAAGGGGATCTGTAATCAAGGCCCCTTCTTTACTCAGTAGAGTGATCTGGTGGGCTCTCCCACCATCTCTGAACTCCTCCCATTAGCCCATAATTGGCTAAAGGCCTGAATTTGGGCAGGGTGGTTCAGACCTTGTCTATGCGCCCAACCCTCCAGTAAAGTTGTAGACAGGTTGGGGGGGGGTGGGGTGTATGTGGGCAGTGAAGGGACCATCAGGTGGGTTTTACAGGTCCCCTGGACCTGTGACCCTGCCATCATGTGTGTGCCTGCGACACTATCTGATATCTGTGTCACTAACCCCCAGACTATTTGTTGCACACAATTGGATTTTCCTTCGGTTATTAAAGTACTCTGCACGTTGGAAGATTCTGAAAGTTATTATTGTTCCTAGTTTTCACTGTGAAGATTGAAGCAATAAAAAAAACCTGGAAGAACTGTGGATACTAGAAATCAGAAACAAAAACAAAAATTGTTGGAAAAACTCAGCAGGTCTAGCAGTATTTCCAGAGAGAAAGCAGAGCTAACATTTCAGGTCCAGTGACCCTCAGAACTTTCAAGGTTTCAGCAATACTTAGTAACCAGCTAAAGCAACTTAATTGGGGTGGCACGGTGGCTCAGTGGTTAGCACTGCTGCCTCACAGCACCAGGGTCCCAGGTTCGATTCCAGCCTCGGGTGACTGTGTGGAGTTTGCACATTCTCCCCGGGTCTGCATGGGTTTCTTCCGGGTGCTCCGATTTCCTCCCACAATCCAAAGATTGTAGGTCGGGTGAATTGGCCATGCTAAATTGTCCATAGTGTTAGGTGCATTAGTCAGAGGGAAATTTTTCTGGGTGGGTTACTCTTCAGAGGGTCAGTGTGGACTTTGGGCCGAAGGGCCTGTTCCCACACTGTAGGGAAAACTAAACTAAACTAATTAGAAACGTTGCCATGGCCCCATAGGGCTACTCTCTTATGAAAGAGAGGGAGACGACTGGTGATGATTTAACCTGAGGGTAACCTTGCCTCAGGCAAAGGATGAGGTTGAAAAGGCAGGACTTTCATGGTAACCTCAGCCAGCATGGGAATTGAACCCACACTGTTAACATCACCCTGCATTGCAAACCAGCTACTCAGCCAGCTCAACCTGCTCATCTTCAAATAATTTTGGTGTTAGTTCAGTTTGCAACTCAGGAAAGTACTGAGGAAATTGTCAGAGCTGTGGGCTGACAAGTGCAGTTCCTGATTGATTTTTTTCCCAGGGTCGTAAAAGAAGTGGCCAGAGAGAAAGTTGATGCAATAGTTTTAATTTTCCAAAATTCCCTTGATTTGGGGATAGTGTCATTGATTGGAAGCTAGCAAATGTAACTTAATTCAAAAAGGGAGACAGAAACTTCGTCTATCATAATGAATACGTTAAAAGCTAATACTAACAAGGTTACAATAGGGCATATGAATATGTTCAAAGTAATGGGCAGAGTCAACAGGGTTTTGTGAAAGGGAGAATCATGTTTGACCAATCCTTTTGTGTTCTTTGAGGTGGTAATACATGCTGGGAAAAGGGGGAACCAGTCTCCACTTAACTTAAATTTCCAGAATGCACTGATAAAATGCCACATCATATGTTATTGTGTAACACTGAAGTAACACTGAGGTGTGGGGGGGGGCTAGTGGATCCCGGGCTGGGTGGGAGTGGGGGGGTTA
>NC_057724.1:80896448-80905322 GCF_004010195.1 Chiloscyllium plagiosum
CCTACCAGCCTTTCCTTTCACCCTGAAAGGAATAACTTTTCTCTGGATTCCTTGTTATCTCATTTCTGAGGCTTCCCATTTTCCAGCCGTCCCTTTACCTGCGAACATTTGCCTCCAATCAGCTTTTGAAAGTTCTTGCCTAATACCGTCAAAATTGGCCTTTCTCCAATTTAGAACTTCAACTTTTAGATCTGGTCTATCCTTTTCCATCACAATTTTAAAACGAATAGAATTATGGTTGCTGGCCCCAAAGTGCTCCCCCACTGACACCGCAGTCACCTACCCTGCCTTATTTCCCAAGAGTAGGTCAAGTTTTGCACCTTTTCTAGTGGGTACATCCACATACTGAATCAGAAAATTGTCTTGTACACAATCATCACATCAATGATGAACATTCACTGAGATCTTGACTTAATGTGAATCACATTGATTAACAGTAAGAAGTGGAACATGGGGTTTTAATAACTTAACTCTCAGTTCTTGATTTCAAAATAATAAATGACGCAATGCTTGCTAAGATTGTAACATCAGGTTTCCCACTTCCCCAGCAGCCCCTGCATGTTCACTTGCATGTGAGGTGAACTGCCCTATTGCTGTATAACAGACTTAGGCCATCCATGACTACAGGATGTCCTAAAGCGTGGTACAAAATAGAGTACTTTTGAAGTGTAAAGTCGTGAGTGTGGTACTGGAAAAAGCACAGCAGGTCAGGCAGCATCCGAGGAGCAGGAGAATTGACGTTTCGGGCATAAGCCCTTCATCAGGGCCCTGATGAAGAGCTTATGCCTGAAGCATCAATTCTTCTGTTCTTCAGAATGCTGCCTGACCTGCTGTGCTTTTCCAGGATTACACTCTTGACTCTGATCTCCAGCTTCTGCAGTCCCCCCTTACTCCTACTGTTGAAGTGTAGCTGCTGATGGGATATTGACAATCTGGCAGCCAATTTACACACAGAAACCTCCCACAAATAGCTGCTCTTATACAGTCCCTCAGGATTAGAGGGTGACTTGCTGCTACTGTGGCTCAGAGGTTCTGAGGAGAGTAATGTCCATTCTGTGATGCTGTGTGGGGGGCGGGCACTGTTTGTCAATGTCTCATTTGGAGGCTTGTGTGCTTTGTCTGAACCTTAAATCATCCTTTGCATCTTTTGGTGAAGTCCTGTGGTATCTTTGATGCCTTCTTTGTTTTGGTCAGTAACAGGCCTGGGACTCCTGTAAATTGGCGGTGCTGTTTGACATCAAGCGATGCTCTGAGGGTGTCCCTAAAATGTTTTTGCCATTCTTCCAGGAGTCTTCTCTTTCGACCAAGTTTCAAGTACAGCAGTTGCTTTGGGAGTCTGGTGTCAGGAACTTTAACAACATGTCTCTGCCATTGGGGTGGTTTTGATGCTTGGCACATTGGCTTGGGAGAGGCCACTGCAGTCAGATGGCCTTTCTTGCCACTGAGTTTGTAGGATGTTGCGAAAGCTCTGCTGGAGGTGTGTATGTTTTTCAAGCTTTTGGAAGCAATGAGATCAAGGATCTCAATAAACCAGGGCCTCAGTCTCTGGTTTTAGATCCTGGTCCTCAAATACTCTTTTCCTCAATCAATTGAAATCTCCCAGAAATGGGACCAGACAATCTCCCTCATGGTATGGGTTACAAGATACATATTGGTCAGAACACTGGAGAACTCACCCATTCATCATTGAAATATTGAGGCTGGGAATTTTGACAGCCAGCTGTGAAACAAATTTCATGGAAAGATTAAGTATAATTGACAATGCAACAGAGTCAGCCAGGATTTTATCTTCCAGTCCCTGGAACCAACAATCTCACAACATGATCTATGCATGCACCAAAACCAAAAGTTTCTTTATTTATTCTCTCCTATTCCTGTATTAGTTTAGTGCCTTGTTTATATTCACCTGTTGGGATCCCGTGCTCAGGGAAATTCGAACCAAGTTAATGCATTTGTTTTCAAGTAACATTCTGTGGTCTGTTGTGCAGTAACCTCTCCAGGGCCAATATTTGTTCAAAGAACATGAGTATTCTTGGCTAGGTCAGCATTTGCCACCATCCCAAATTTCCTTTGACAGCATGGTGCTGAGCCATCTTTTTGAATGAATGCAGGCCATGTGGTATAGATAGGGAAGGAGCTCCATGGTATTGACCCAATGACTGTGAAGGAACGACAGTATAGTTCCACGTTAGCAGTGGTAGTGTTCCCATGTATCTGCTGCCCTTGTCCTTCCAGATGTCATGATCATGGGTTTGAAAGGTGCTGTCAAAGGGACCTTGGGGAACTTCTACAGCATATCTTGTAGATAGTGTACACACTGCTGCTACTGAGCATTGATGGTGGAGAGAGTGAATGTTTGTGGAGTGATGCCAATCAAGCGTGCTGTTTGTTCTGAGTGATGTCAGACTTTTTGAGTGTTGGAGCTGCAGTTATCTAGGCAAATGGGGAGTATTCCATCACACTCCTGACTTGTGTCTTGAAAATGGTGGTCAGGCTTCAGGGAGTCAGGAGGAGAGTTACTTGCTGCAGGATGTATAGCCTCTGCCCTGCTCTTGTAGCCACTATGTTTATGTGGTGAGTCCAGTTGAGTTTCTGGTCAATGATAATTCCTAGGATGTTGATGGTGGTGGACTCAGTAATGGTAACACCATTGAACGTCAAGGGGCAGTGGCTAGATTGTCTCTTATATGAAGGAGATGGCTATTGCTTGGCACATGAACTGCTTCAGAATTTGAGGAGTCATGAAGATGCTGAACATTGTGCAATAATCAACAAACATCCCCCCTTCTGATGGAGGGAAGGTCATTAAAGAAGCTGAAGATGGTTGGGCCTAGCACACTACCCTGAGAAACGCCTGCAGAGATGTCCTGGAGCTAAGACGGACATCCAACAACCACCACCATCTTCCTATGTGTCAGCTATGACTGACCAGTGGAGAGTTTTCCCTTTGATTCCATTTTGCGAGAGCTCCTTGATGCTGCAGTCACTCATATGATTTACATGTTAGAGCAATATTAAGATAGGTGAAGTTTTCGCAAGAGTTAAATCTTTGTGAGGATTTTTTCATTTTTTTGTGAATTTATTTTCGTGTATCCTTTCCATTGCCCATTGGATAAATTGATGCTGAAGCCCTCAGCCTCTGATTTCAAATATTCTGCTGTTTTCCACTGGCTCCCACCCTTGAGTGAATCTTGGAATATTCAAGACTTAAACATTGTGTTTCCACCAGGTTGTGCTCACCTTCATCCCTGTACTTTGCTACCTATATCAAGACTCACTCTGACAGTGCCTTCATGTTAAGCTTTGCCTCCTTGTTGCAAAATGGTTTGTGGCCTCTTTACCTCCTCTCCATCTCCACAATCCCACCCAGCTCCCACTGCTCCACATTGAGCCTCCTGTGCTTTGTCAGGTTTTACTATTAGTGGCCTGCTTTTGGCGATCTGAGTCTGAACCTCTGGAATTTCCTCTCCAACCTTCTCCGCCTCTCAACCTCGCACTCCTTTGAAATATTCTTGAAAACCTCCCTACTTGATGAAGGTTTTTGACATCTGTCTTATGCAACCTACAGAACTCAATGTCACTTTAGTCACTGCTTGGTATGTTTGTTATGTTTGAGATGCTATAAAAACTGAAGTTATTCTTAATATCTTGGGGGTAGTTTTAAAGTGGTAAGTGAGAGGAGTAGGCTGTAGGAGTAGGCTGGGGTCACTCAATAACCCAACATCCATTCTGAGCCAGATGGGCACGATCTGACTGTGGAGTAAAATATTTATTTTCTTGGTAAATTTTTGAAGGGAAGGGAAGTCTTGTCTTGTACTTAGCAAATTTACTGCTGTCCAGGAAGGATTCTTGATTTTTAAGTCGTGGTCGAAGGTTGTTATTCAAATGGAGTTTTATGTGTTTTTGGTGACAAGCTGTAAGTCTTATTAAAAGTGTCTGTGATTCTGTATAAATGATATGGTCCTGGGATGTGGGCAGTTCTTGGGAGGTGCTCTAACTTACACAACTATCACAAACTGAAACTATATACGTACTACCAGAAAATGTACAGCATGGGATAAGGGTGGCAGTATAAACTACCGTTTCATGTGACTGCTGTGGGTTACTAATTGTGTTATCTAATCCCCTCAATTATTCACTCCTGTGTCTATTATTAATGCAAAGTATCTGTATTTGTATTATTAATAGAAAGTACTTCTAGAGAGCAGGAATAAAGAGCTAAGTTTAGGCAGCATTTGTTAAAGAGTCTGTTTCTACTCATTTCTTTGATCTTTTTCAGACATTCTTGCCTCCTGGAAGGTGGTTAATTTGAGAATTTAGTCTGTAATCTAGTTTGTCACTGTTCCAGTACTAAGAGAGTTCCAAAAATAAAACCAAACTACGGCGGAAGCTGGAAATTTAAAACAAACAGTGAATGCTGGAGAAACTGAGCAGGTCTGGCATCTGTGGAGAGAGAAACAGCTAACGTTTCGAGTCTAATATCACTTCTAGGTGTGTGTGGCCTGAAGGGGAGCCAGTGCTTGAAGTGGATCTGATCAGAACTAGGCGCATTGTTCACGGTGGGGTGTGATCACAACATTGTAGAAATTAAAGTAAAACAACTGCAGATGCTGGAAATCTGAAACAAATTACTGGAGAAACTCTACAGGTCTGGCAGCATCCGTGGCAAGAAAGCAGAGGTCTGAAGAAGGATTACTAGACTGAAACATGAACTCTGCTTTCTCTCCACAAATGCTGCCAAATCTGCAGAGTTTCTCCAATTTCAGTTACTGTGCTTGTGGAGATTACCGTGCTATGCATTCTGACTTTTGAATGGGTAATCTAGCATCTGTCGGGTTTGTTGTGAATCGTCACATTTCAGTTGATTGTGCACAGACCAGTTAGAGGTGTCTGTGAGAGACTAGGGGTAAGATATTGTGTTTTCCTGTCTTCCGGCTCATGTCAAGTTTGTATTTATTTTTACGTGATAATAGTGATTTCACTTCAGAAGCATATAATTGTCTGTAAAGTGCTTTGGGACATAAGTCTACAGGTGATGCTAAATAAATGCAGGCCTTTCTTTCTGAATCCATTTGCCTGGATCAGGCTCCAGTATTGGATGAAGACAGTGAGTACTGACCTGGAGGAGACTTTGGGAGGAACTGAGTGATATAGTTGATCTTACAGAGACTGCGCTCTGTTTTGTAGTTACTGTGTAGCAGCAGAAATCTCCCTGTAATCCTTCAGTCCTGTTTCACTCTCCTGGCTTCTCTTTACTCTCGAGATGTCTAGTTTCATGTAGAATTCTCTCTGGGATGTCTCGCTTCTTTTTCAGAACAGCTGTCATGTCTCTCTCTTCCAGATATATTTTTAAATATTTAGGACAGTATTTTGGAATGTAAACCATCCCAGTGTGTGCACCTCGAATTGATAGGGAATACTACAAACCGACAGAACTGGACTCCTCAGGTAACGGCTTCTTTTGAATTAGTTTACATAGATACACAGGATTGAAGGTGATTTAGTGGTTTGGATCAGAAACTAGCTAGCCGAAAGAAGACAGAGTGGTGGTTGATGGGAAATGTTCATCCTGGAGCTCAGTTACCAGTGGTGTGCTGCACTGATCTGATGTGGGGCCACTGCTGTTTGTCATTTTTACAAATGATCTGGATGTGGGTGTAGAAGGATGGGTTAGTAAATTTGCAGATGACACTAAGGTAGGTAGAGTTGCGGATAGTGCCGAAGGATGTCGGAGGTTACAGAGGGACATAGATAAGATGCAGAACTGGGTGAGAAGTGACAAATGGAATTTAATGTGGAAAAGTGTGAGGTAGTTCACTTTGGAAGAAGTAACAGGAATGCAGAGTACTGGGCTAATGGTAAAATTCTTGGCAGTGTAGATAAACAGAGAGATCTTGGTGTACGGGTGCGTAAATCCCTGAAAATTGCCACCCAGGTTGGTACAGTTGTTAAGAAGGTATATGGTGTGTTGGCGTTTATTGGTAGACGGATTGAATTTCAGAGCCATGAGGTCATGCTTCAGCTGTACAAGACACTGGTAAGGCCGCACCTGGAGTATTGCGTACAGTTCTAGTCACTGCATTATAGGAAGGATGTGGAAGCTCTGGAAAGGGTTCAGCGGAGATTTACTAGGATGTTGCCTGGTGTGGAAGGGAATGTCTTATGGGGAAAGGCTGAGGGCCTTGAGGCTGGTTCTTGTTGGAGAGAAGAATGTTGAGAGGTGACTTAATCGAGACCTATAAGATAATCAAAGGGTTAAAATGGGTGGACAGCGAGAGAGCCTTTTTCTTTGGATGGGTGAAGGCTAACATAAGAGGATAAAGCTTTAAATTGAGGGGTGATAGATTTAGGACAGATATGAGGGGTATGTTCTTTACTTGGAGAGCAGTAAGAACGTGAAACGCCCTGCCTGCAACAGTAGTAGACCCGCCAACATTAATGGCATTTAAATGGACAGTGGATAAACATATGGATCATAATAGAAGAGTGTAGGTTAGGTGGGCATCAGATTAATTTCACAGGTTTGCGCAACATTGAGGGCCGAAGGGCCTGTGCTGTAATGTTCTATGTAGATACAAATCTGTATAGGAAGATAGCTAGAGAGGATGTGAGGTGCAGTTTGATCAAGCTGGGCCCTATGGTTAGACACTCTGACATTGGCAGCTCCTGGCTGGGCAGTTATACCAGAATGGGGCATGGTCAGAGCTGTCAACCTCTCAGGAAGTGGGGGGCCAAGTAACTTGTGTTGTATGGCTAGCCCAGTGGGAAAAGTGTACTTCAGTCCTTACCCAATTTAAAAATCAAACTGAAGAACTTCAATCCTTTTACACTTTAACTGTGCTTGCTAACTCTCTTGTATAACTCTCTTGTATAACTCTCTTGTATAACTTTCTTGTATGACTTTCTTGTAGATATTTGTAGCATTTTATCCAGAGTGAGTTATTATCTTGGAACAAAGCACAGTTGAAAACATTTGCTGTCTTTACCAAATGTAATTTGTTGGTGTCTTCACTTCTGTTGTGATGTTGCATCTATAACGAGCTAATTATAGCCTCAAGTAAAGGGAAGTGTTGATCAGATTGGATCTCTTTATCTTCCTTTCTGAGAGAAGACTGAAGGATAACTTGATTGAGGTCTTTATCGGCAGTGACTGTTATTTGATTTGGTTTACTATTATCACATGTACCTAGGTACTGTGAAAAGTTTTGTTTTGTGTGCAGTACAGGCAGATCAGTGTGTTAGGGTCATAGGACAGAGCGAGGAATACAATGTTACAGCTGCAGAGAAGATGCACAAAGTAAGATCAATGTTAAATTAAAAATTTAAGAGGTCCATTCAGGAGACTAATTGTATGGGGAAGAAGCTGTTCTTGAATCTGTTGGTATGTGTATTTAAGCTCTTGTATCTTTTGCCTGACGGAAGAGGTTGGACGAGATTATTACTGAAGTGGGAGGATCTTTGATATTGGCTGCCTTCCCGAGGCAGTGGGAAGTATGGATGGACGGTTGGTTTGTCTGATGGTCTGAACTGTGTTCACAGCTCTCTGTAGTTTCTTCTGGTTCTGGGCAGAGCAGTTGCCATACCAAGCCATGATGCATCTGGATAGAATGCCTTGTATGGTGCATTTACTAAAAATTGGCAAGAGTCTTTAAGGACATGACGAATTTCCTTAGGGAGTAGAGACATTGTTGTGCTTTCTTGTGCAGTATGGATGGACCACGACTGATTTGTTGATGATCGTCACTGCTTGGAATTCTCGACCATCTCCACCTCAGATGCACAGTGCCCCCCACTTTGCTCCCTGTGTCTACTCAGGGTCACCACTTGCTGCAGTGGGACTTCAGGTGTCTGAATAGGTGGACTCTTAAACCACAGGTCTTTGCATGCAGATCTCCTGTGAGGGAATGGGATTGAAGAGTGGGATTGGTTTCCTTTTCTTTCCCCTCTGCCTTATCGTTAAGGTGTTTGGACCCGGTGTGATGCAGCTTGATGGCCACGTTGTCACCCATCAATGCTCCTCAGCTTCAGGGAGAGCTTCAGAGCATCTACGCAGTGTTTTCTTTGACCACACCCTGAAACACTGACCATTTGAGAGTCGAAATGACAGATCTTAACGTGGGAACTGCTGTCCAGCATCTGGGTACAGTCACCAGTCTAGCTGGTTTTATCAGGGCTTTGCCTGATGTTTATGGAGTTGCTTCAAGAAGGACATTTCAGTGGCCCTCCCCAGGGTTGTGGAGAGGCAATGCTGGTGGAATTTCTCGAATGCACTTATGTGTTTCTGATCCACATTGCAGCTCTCACTGCAATACAGCAGGGTGGTGATGGAACCAGGACCTTTTGTTGCCTTGTGGAAGGTTCTGTTGTCAAATATTTACTGCCATAGTTTGGAGATAAAACAAAAAAAAATCAGAAAATGCTGGAATCCAAAGTAGACACGCAGAGGCTGGGGGAACACAGCAAGCCAGGCAGCATCAGGAGGGGCAGGCAGGAGGCTGGGGGAACACAGCAAGGCAGGCAGCTTCAGGAGGGACAGGCAAGAGGCTGGGGAAACACAGCAAGGCAGGCAGCTTCAGGAGGGACAGGCAGGAGGCTGGGGAAACACAGCAAGCCAGGCAGCTTCAGGAGGGACAGGCAGGAGGCTGGGGGAACACAGCAAGGCAGGCAGCATCAGGAGGGACAGGCAGGAGGCTGGGGGAACACAGCAAGCCAGGCAGCTTCAGGAGGGACAGGCAGGAGGCTGGAGGAACACAGCGAGCCAGGCAGCATCAGGAAGGACAGGCAGGAGGCTGGGGGAACACAGCAAGCCAGGCAGCATCAGGAGGGACAGGCAGGAGGCCGGGGGAACACAGCAAGGCAGGCAGCACCAGGAGG
>NC_057724.1:80905947-80907785 GCF_004010195.1 Chiloscyllium plagiosum
ACGGAAGATGAGGTGTTGTTCCTCCAATTAGCAGTTTGGTTCATTGTGGCAATGGAGGAAGCCAAGGATGGTCATTTCGGAAAGGGAGTGGGAAGGGGAATTAAAATGGGCGGTGACTGGGAGGTCCGGTCAGCCCCTGTGGGCCTGGCTGAGATGCTCGGTGAGCCGTTCCCTAAGTTTGCATTTGGTCTCCTCGATGTAGAGAAGACCACATCAGGAGCAGCTGATGCAGTAAACTGGGTTGGAAGAGAGGCCGGTGAACCTCTGTAAACAGTGTTCTTCCAGCCTCCTGCCTGTAGTTTGGAGAAGGCTGAACTTTGGATTCGGTTTCGAATCATTTCATCAATGAGAGCTCCTGAGCATGTTTCTACTTGTAGTTGAGTCCAAGACTAGACATCATAAAGAGAAGCTAGTCATTAATAAATCCATGAATAAATGGGACTTTGGGGAATTCTCTCTCCAGTCAGTGTTAAGAACATGGAGCGTGCTTCCACAGTGAGTGGTTGAAGTGAATCATATCAATACATTTTAGGAAACCTGGATAAACACTTGTGGGTGGAAGGTGCGGGTCTAAGCTCTCAATCTTATGCTTTGGCGAAGTGAACTATTCCCATCGAGACACCACTGGCACCCAGGCAAAGCTTCGAGCTGCTGTTTGTTTTTCATTCCAGACACCTTTTGCAGGGTCACTGTTTGAAGATTCTGTGTTGAGCATTTTGAAATCTGTGCAAACTGGGAAAGGAAGCTGCTTTTCCCTTCTTTGGTCATTCTGACCTTGAGTTAACCTGATTCTCCATTGCAAACAGTGGAAGTACAGAGCTCCCATGTCTCAGCATCCTCCCAGCAGCACAGTCAGTTAAGCTGCGAGAGACCCTCCTGGTGTTCCCAACTTTCACCCCAGAGACAACTAGGGATAGTACGGGGTAAAATCTCACCAAACAGCAGGAATATGAGACAATGAGTTAGTAACCTTTGTTGTGAAAGATAGATCGGGTATGTACTGATCGCAGAAACATCCTTGATTGATTTCCAAAGAACTATTTTGAATTTGTCAGTTTGCAAAAATGCACTTTGTATCTGCGTTTGCAAGAGGCTGTGTTTGAGTTTCCAGTGCTGGAACATTGGCCATCGGTTTGAGCTGCTGTTGATGTGCTTCCTTTGTTTTGACTTTTCCCAAAGTTCCAAAATAATTGCAACAGCATATAAAACAGTAATTGTTGCTCCTGGAATTCGAGGAAATCACCTCCAGCACCTAAAATACCTCAAAAAAGGAGCAGCTGTTACAGCCAGAAATTTTTCCCATTCTCCATCTTGGATTAACCAGAATCAAGACAATTTTCTGATTCAGTATGTGGATGTACCCACTAGAGAAGGTGCAAAACCTGACCTACTCTTGGGAAATAAGGCAGGGCAGGTGACTGAGGTGTCAGTGGGGGAGCACTTTGGGGCCAGCGACCATAATTCTATTCGTTTTAAAATTGTGATGGAAAAGGATAGACCAGATCTAAAAGTTGAAGTTTTTAATTGGAGAAAGGCCAATTTTGATGGTATTAGGCAAGAACTTTCAAAAGCTGATTGGAGGCAGATGTTCGCAGGTAAAGGGACGGCTGGAAAATGGGAAGCCTTCAGAAATGAGATAACAAGAATCCAGAGAAAGTATATTCCTGTCAGGGTGAAAGGAAAGGCTGGTAGGTATAGGGAATGCTAGATGACTGAAGAAATTGAGGGTTTGGTTAAGAAAAAGAAGGAAGCATACGTCAGGTACAGACAGGATAGATCGAGTGAATCCTTAGAAGAGTATAAAGAAAGTAGGAGTATACCTAAGAGGGAAATCAGGA
>NC_057724.1:80908305-80923888 GCF_004010195.1 Chiloscyllium plagiosum
GGTAGAAGACAGAGGGTGGTGGTGGAGGGTTGTTTTTCAGACTGGAGGTCTGTCACCAGTGGAGTGCCACAAGGATCGGTGCTGGGTCCTCTACTTTTTGTTATTTACATAAATGATTTGGATGCGAGCATAAGAGGTACAGTTAGTAAGTTTGCAGATGATACCAAAATTTGAGGTGTACTGGATAGGGAAGAAGGTTACCTCAGATTACAACAGGATCTTGACCAAATGGGACAAAGGGCTGAGAAGTGGCAGATGGAGTTTAATTCAGATAAATGCGAGGTGCTGCATTTTGGGAAAGCAAATCTTAGCAGGACTTATACACTTAATGGTAAGGACCTAGGGAGTGTTGCTGAACAAAGAGACCTCGGAGAGCAGGTTCATTGCTGCCTGAGAGTGGAGTCGCAGGTAGATGGGATAGTGAAGAAGGCGTTTGGTATGCTTTCCTTTATTGGTCAGAGTATTGAGTACAGGAGTTGGAAGGTGATGTTTCGGCTGTACAGGACATTGGTTAGGCCACTATTGGAATATTGCGTGCAATTGTGGTCTCCTTCATATCGGAAAGATGTTGTGAAACTTGAAAGGGTTCAAAAAAGATCTACAAGGATATTGCCAGATTTGGAGGATTTGAGCTATAGGGAGAGGCTGAACAGGCTGGGGCTGTTTTCCCTGGAGTGTTGGAGGCTGAGGGGTGACCTTATAGAGGTTTATAAAATCATGAGGGGCATGGATAGGGTAAATAGGCAAAATATTTTCCCTGGGGTCAGGGAGTCCAGAAATAGAGGGCATTGGTTTAAGGTGAGAGGGGAAAGATATAAAAGAGACTTAAGTGGCAACTTTTCACGCAGAGGGTGGTACGTGTAAGGAATGAGCTGCCAGAGGAAGTGGTGGAGGCTGGTACAATTGCAACATTTAAGAGGCATTTGGATGGTTATATGAATAGGAAGGGTTTGGAGGGATATGGGCCGGGTGCTGTCAGGTGGGACTAGATTGGGTTGGAATATCTGGTCAGCATGGACGGGTTGGACCGAAGGGTCTGTTTCCATGCAGTACATCTCTATGACTCTGTGATGAAATTATGAATTCTGGATTAGGAAATTGCTGACTTCATCAGTTTTGTATCTCCTGTTGGGGTATGGTTGGGGTGTGAGTACAGACCTTGTTGCAACTACAGAACATCTCCTGGCTGCCAGCTTGATTCAGTGGTAACATTTACTGTGGGCTGGATCTCCCATTGCTGCAGCAGGGAAGGATTGTTCTAATTGGACCCATCTAAGTAAGAAAGTCAGTTCAAACCCGATGCTGTCTGTTCTGCAGGAATGGAGTATTCAGAGACAGCCAGTTGTGGCTCCTGGTCACCAAGGTTTCTTGTGAACTGGTTTGTCATTGGACGCTGCCCTGATTGGTTCCCCTTTCCATCTTGGTTGGCCATTTGGTCAGAATGTGGAGATTCTGTGGAAGTGCTCATTTTGAACATGTTTGCTGCGAATGCAATGCAGTGCAGCTTGTGTTTTACATGGACTCATTTTGCCAAAATGGGATCTGCTTCCTGCCTAACAGCTATACTTTTGACCCAATAGATAAACTGTCATTTGGGTTTTTCTTGTGTTAGAGGTTTGCTTTCTGTAAACTGGCTGCCATGTTTGCCTACAAACAACAGTAATTGCAATTCAAAAGTACTTTGTAGACTGGATAATAGACTGGGAGATCCTGAGGGCTTATGGTAGATGTTGTTTTACTGCAGGTTCTCTCTGGGATGACAAACCAGAATTACTTAGTGGATTAAATTAAGTATTTTGGAGTATGGAAAGTCCAGACTATTGTATCCAAAGTCCCATAAATGGTTAATCTCAGCAGTGAGCTTCATACGCTGAGCTGTTTTTTAAACATTTTGGGTTGCTCCTGCCGTCTGTGGTAAAGAGGAAGGAAACACAGATCAGATGGTTTAAAACAAAGTTCACTCACTTCAAGCTGATTCACTTCATTTGTCCTTTTTCTCCTCTTCCTGCAAATGTAATTGGCAGCTAAAGTAATCTGTTCTTAAATTTTTGGAATAGTTTGAATAAATATTTAATGCTATAAGTTTTGCGATTCAGGCAATTGAACATGGCTATTTTACAGAAGTGTCCTGTTATCAGGAAGGTTCACATCCCCTTTTGGTGGATTGCGGTGCATCTTAATGAAACAGAAGTTAAATTGCTTCATGTAAAAATTATTTTTGTTTAAATGGTATTAATATACTTCACTATAGTGAGGCAGACAACAGATACTGTAGACTGTACACTGAGTATTGATTCGTGGGTGATAGCATCATCGTATGTCTAGTGTTCTCGAAACCTAGGTTAATAATTCATACAACTTAAATCTCACCATTAACAGATTACAAACTTAAATTTAGATTTAAGAAACAATATGTGAATAAAAATTAGGACTCAGTAAAAGTGATTTGTGAAGCCATCAGATTATTGTAAAAATCCATCCAGTTGACTTGTGTCCCTCGGAAGGAAATCTGTTTTAGGATTGGACAATAAATGGTAACCTTGCTATCATTGCCCACTTCCTGAGCGTGTAATGTTTCTGTACAAGTTTAACTTTGATTTACTTTTGACTTTGTTGTTTGCAGCAAACATTTGATGTCAATGACCTGTACAAAGGACTGAACTTCAACAAGGTTTTGAGCACCCTTTCAGCAATTAACAAGGCCACTGAAGGTAAGATGTGACTCACTTTGCCTTGGGAGGGGATTTACTTTTTCAGCATCTTCCTATCTGGCTGGTGGCTTTGGATAGCCATCAGTGTGATTTGCTCATGCTGTGTTGAGTGGTTTGTTTGGTGTTGCATGATTTTCTTGGAATGTGTGAAGGGATTAGTGAAGACTGTGAATTGTATGTTCAGTTAGGTTGCAGGTTTGAAATAAGTAAGCTGTTTGTATCCAACATGTCGGTAGTATCACAGCTCTGCTGTTAGTTAAACATGAGTAAAAACCTGGCAGCATCTGTGCGGACAGAAACAGTTAACATTTCAAGTCAGAGTCATACTGGACACATTAGTTCTGTTTCTCCACAGATGCTGTCGCTTAGCTTATCCAGCACTGTTTTTTGTTTCAGATTTAGAGCACCCGCAGTATTTTGTGTATATGTAAGCAAAGATCTTTCTTTCACCAGCACTGCGCATAAAATTTATTCCTAAAATTGGTTCAGTTGTACACAGGGAAACTTTGCCCATCTTTCAACCTGAACCCCAAAAACACATGTTTTAGTCCAAAGAATATGTTGAGCACCTATGAATCCAGACTGATAGATCTAATATTCAGTGAGCTGGCACTCGAGTAAAGGACTGGTTCTTCATAAGTGATTTATCTAATGTTGCTTATGCATGACTTCAGCTCCTCCATTATTGAGATGTCTCAGTGACCTCTGAAGTAGCCTTGCAACACTGGGTGTACAGGTAACATAAATCCAAAAAAACTCAACTCAGTTTAGTTTTTGCTTTCCTTGGTTTGCCACCCCTCACCAACCTGTGGTGATTATCATCTCCCCAGAACTTTACACTGGGGAAAGACTCCCTACAGTTGAACTGCCTTTTCTATTTGTACTTAGTGTGTGCTGGTATCACTGGATTCTGATGCACAAATCTAACAGATTGTAAAAGGGCAAAGTTGAGGGAAGGTATATTGATAAATCAGGGTGTGTATTTTTTGTCATTCCTGTAGCTATGTGAGACACACTAATGCAGGGAAAAATAAATCTCACAGCAATTACTTGCATTTATACATTGCCTTTAGCATAGTAAAATGGTCCCAGGAACATATTGACACCAAGACACACATGGACATACTGGAGCAGGTGACCTAGCTTTCAAGGACTGTTCTGTAAAGCAGACAAAGGTGGAAAGGATTCATGGGGTCATTGCAGAACTGAAGATACATCCATCAATGGTGGAGTAATTGAAATCAGTGAGATACAAGAGGAACAGAGCAGAGAATGGTGATGATAATGGGGCTGGAGGAGACTACAGAGATAGGGAGGGCTGAGACCAGGGACCAATTTGAAACCAAGCATGAGAATGTTAAAATTAATGAACTCATCAACCATGAACCACTGTAGATCAACGAGCATGGGTGGAGCTGATGACCAATGTGAGCAGCAGAGTCTTCAATGAGCTTTCAAACCATGCACATAGAAGCAGGAATAGGCCATTTGACCTAATCGTTTATGCTCAGACTATACCCTCTGGTCCAAGACTGGTCCCGCAAGAGGAAATAACCTTTCTGCATCTACCTTGTCGAGACCCTAAACATCTTTTAAGTAGAATCAAGCAGACTCTAGGTGCTGGAAGTTTCAACTCAAATCATTGTGCTGGAGAAGCTATTTTTATGCCATCCGCAAACTTGGTTATAATACTTCCACGTTTTTCTCATCCCAGTCACTAATATCTATTGCATGTAATTGTGGCCTCAGTACAGATTGCTGTGGCTCTCCACTTGTTACAGGTGGCCATCCTGAAAATGCCCCCTTTATCCCAACTCTGTCTTTTATTAGTTGGTCAATCCTTTATCCATGCTCATATATACGCCCAGTATCATGCGGTTCTATCTCATTAAGTAATCTTACATATGGTACCTTATCGGATGTCTTATGGAAATCAAAATAAATTTCATCTACGGCTTCTCCTTTATCTCTCCAGCTTCTTACCTCTTCAAAGAATTCTAATACATTTATTACATATGATTCCCCTTCATGAAGTCTTGCCAACTCTGCTTGATCAGATTATATATTTCTGAATGCTCTGGTATTACTTACAGTCAGACAGCATGGAAACAGATCCTTTGGTTCAATTACTCCACGCTGACCATGTTCCCAAACTAAACCAGTTCCACCTGCCTGTCCCTCATGTCCCTCCAAATCTTTCCTATTCATGATATTATCCAAAAGTCTTTTTAATTGTTGTAAGTATACCTGCATCCACTACTTTCTCTGGCAGCTCATTTCACACACTAACCACTCCCTGTGTAAAACAAAGTTCACCTAATGACGTATTTGAAGCTTTCTCCTCTCATCCTAAACGTATGCCCCTAGTTTTAATGGGTTTAACAGTAGTATAAAATTTCTATATTTTTCCAAGAACAGATACTCATCTAACTGGTATACAATTACCTGTTTTCGTCTCCTTCCCTCGGCCTCCTCCATCGCCAGACCATAGCAATACAACGCCTGGAGGAAGCGCGACTCATCTTCCGCCTAGGAACCCTCCAACCACAAGGGATGAATGCAGATTTCTCCAGCTTCCTCATTTCCCCTCCCCCCACCTTATCTCAGTCCCAACCCTCTGACTCAGCACCGCCTTCTTGACCTGCAATCTTCTTCCTGACCTCTCCGCCCCTCACCCCCTCTCCGGACTATCACCCTCACCTTAACCTCCTTCCACCTATTACATTCCCAACGCCCCTCCCCAAGTTCCTCCTCCCTACCTTTTATCTTAGCCTGCTTGGCACACCTTCCACATTCCTGAAGAAGAGCTTATGCCCGAAACATCGATTCTCCTGCTCCTTGGATGCTGCGCTTTTCCAGCAACACATTTTTCAGCTCTGATCTCCAGCATCTGCAGTCCTCACTTTCTCCTTCCTTTGAGGAAAGGAGTTACATCGGCAGTTTTCTAATCCTTTGGAACTTTTCCAGAATCTAATGATCTTTGGAAGATTGCTACCAGTGTGGCCACTATCTCTTAAGGCACTTCATTTAATATCATTGGATTCACCCCATCCCATCCTGTCCCATCCCTCCTATCGCAGGTCCAGGGGACTGATTGGTCTTTAGCCTCACTAGTTTCTCTCATTGTTTTTCTCGAGCAATAGTCATTGTATTTTGTTTTTCTACCCTTCTTGTTGTCGTAGGTTATTTAGTTCTTTGGAATGCTGTTCGTCTCTTTTACTGTGAAGATTGATGCAAGATATTTATTCAACTCCTCACCCATTTCCTGATCCCTATTATTGTTTTCCCAGCCCAATTCTCAAAAGGGCCTAAACTCACTTGGACCTCCCTCTTCCTTTTTATATATTAAAAAAAATATTTTTGTCTGTTTTGATATAAATTGCAAGTTCACCCTCAGAGTTTATTTTCTCCCTCTTTACTTTTGGTTGTCCTTTATTGTTTCTTTAAAATTTTTCATTCTTATGATTTACTACTAATATTTGCCACATTTTGTTTTCTTTCAATTTGATGCTGTCCTTCACTTCCCTGAATAACATGGTTGACTTATCCCCTTTCTTTTATTAAAATGAAATGTGTTCCTATGTCCAGGAATGGCAAAACAATTCTGTGTACCATGCACGAGAGAGTTTGCTTAATATCAGCACTAGTGTTTGGTATGCAGTAAAATTTTGTGTAGTATGTATGTATTAGGTATCAAAATGAATTCAACTGTAGCCCATTTTAACTTTGCTTTTAAACCTATTGGAACAATTCATCTCTCTGACACTGACCAGGGTCCTATTTGCATTCATTCCCTTAAATCCAAATGCCACTGATTTGAACTGGCTTAGCCACTCCTGCTAAAGTTCATGACACACTGTTAGGCCCTGCTCTTCCTATGAAGATTTTTCATGATTCTAGGATTATCCTGGGACACAAACAGATCTCTTGCCACCTTTTCTGTATTGCAGCCCGTCTTGTCAAATCCTTCTCCCTGTGGCCTCTGCTTTCATCCCCACCAATAATGGAGAGGTGCTGGTGGACCTGTCTGTCTATGAGTAAATGGTGTGGCGCTGGGAAAAGCACAGCAGGTCAGGCAGAACCTGACAAAGGGTGCTGCTTGAAATATCGATCTCCTGCTGCTCAGATGCTGCCTAACCTGCTATTTTCTCTCAGCATCACACTCTATCTTCTGTGACTCTCCAGCATCTGCAGTCTTAGATTCCCTACAGTATGGAAACAGGCCTTTCAGCCCAACAAGTCCACACCGACCCTCTGAAGAGCAACCACCCAGACTTATTCTCTTACATTTACCCCTGCACCTAACAGTATGGGCAATTTAGCATGGCCAATTTACCTAACCTGCACATCTTTGGATTGTGGGAGGAAACCCACGCAGACACGGGAGAATGTGCAAACTCCACACAGACAGCTGCCCGAGGCGGGAATTGAACCTGGGTCCCTGGCGCTGTGAGGCAACAGTGCTAACCACTGAGCCACAGTGCCGCCCCAAGTCTTCCCTGTTTCCTCTCTCTCAGTGATACGATCTGTCTCTGTCAGATCTCTCTACAGTCTCAGCCTGAACTGGATTGTTCACAATGCACTATTTGACCCTTGGGTAAGTTTCTGACCTCACCACCTTTTATAATGTCATCTAACCCTGTCCTGCCTCAGTTCATCTGATCTGGAAACCCTCCTCCCTGCCTTTACTACCTCAAAACTCGACTTTTCTAACTCCTTCCTAGTCATTCTCTCATCTCCATAAACCTGAGCCCAACCAGCAAAGACCCATAGGTGAATTTATAAAAAGCTAATCTAAAATTGGCCAAAAGTCCTGTTTGCCCATTGTCCCAAAGCTTGCTAACTTTTATTGACCTCAATCTGGCAACATTTTTGTGCATACCATCAGCACCTCGATCTTTAAACATTCTTATCTGTCTTTCACAGTCTTCCATATGCTTGCCTCTCTCTATCTCTATCATCCCCTTCAGCCCCCCAACCTCCCAAGGTATATACACACCTCCAATTTGGCCTATAATGTGTCTCCAGCTTTATGCACTCCCTCATTAATGGCCATGCTGTCAGTTTAGGTCCTGACCTATATAGGTAATATATAGACAGGGAGGTTCAGAAAGCATTTAGCATGCTTTCCTTCATTGTTCAGATGGAGCTGGGAGCCCATGTTGAGGCTGTACAGGATGTTGGTGGGGCCTCTGTTGGAGTACTGTGTCCAGTTCCTGGTGGCCCTGTTAGAACAATACTGGCCCTTGGGCTCTCGATGTTATGCCGACCTTTGTTCCTACTCTAAGATTATTGTTGTAGGAAGGAGCTCATTAAGCTGGAGGGGGTTCAGAAAATATTTGCCAGGATGTTGCTAGGAATGGAGAATTTGAATTATAAGGAGAGGCTGGATAGGCTGGGATGTTTTTTACTGGATCATAGGAGGTTGAGGGGTGACCTTGTAGAGGTTTATGAAATCATGAGGATTATAGTTAAGATGAATAGCAGTTATCTTTTCCCTCGACTGGGAGATTTCAACACTAAGGGGAGTATTTTTAAGGTGAGAGGAAAAAGTTAAAAAAGATATGAAGGACAATTGTTTTTACACAGTGATTCATGTGTGGAATGACCTTCCAGAGGAAGTGATGGTTGTGGGTACAGTTACAGCTTTTAAAAGACATGTAGATAAGTACATGAACAGGAAAGGTTTGGAAGGATATGGACCAAGCACAAACAAGTGGGACTAGTTTAGTTTGGGATTATGGTCAGCATGGACGAAGGGTCTGTTTCCATGCTCTGTGGCTCTATGACAACTGGAGTATCCTCTCTTCACCTTTCTGTTCTATCTTCATCTTTACCAGGGCCACTCCTAATGAAGGGCTCCTGCCTGAAACACCGATTCTCCTGCTTCTCGGGCACTGCCTGACCTGCTGTGCTTTTCCAGCACCACACTCCCACCTCCCTCTTTACCATGCTGCTATAAGCTGATCTCTTTAATCAAGCTTTAAACTCCTGTGGTAATGTCTCCTTATGGCCCAATGTTGAGTTTTGTTATTGACCTCTTGTGATATACTTTTGGGATTGTTAACTTTGAATATATTTTATAAATCCAAATTGTACTGTTGAAGAGTAATGTAACTTCCACATTGAGGGACAAAGCTGCATTATTTAGAGGAGGAGTAATTATTCCTCCAGCTCAGTTATCCTAAATGTGCATGGCTTCTTTTTCCTGTGAATGGTTAGATTACCATGACAGACTTTAGTGCTGCCTTGTTGGAAAGTGAGGTAATGGAATAGTTGTAATTAGTGTGTAGAGTTCATCCACTGAGCATCAGCATGCTGTTTCAGAGAGATGATGTCATGGGTGAGTCTGTAATTAATTAATTATAGGCTGGTTGAGAAGATATTTGGAATAAAAATATATTGTTGAATCTAGCACTGTACCATTACTGCATTGATATAGAGTTTAAAGGGTTGAACAATGAGGACAGTTTACATTAAGGGAACACAAGCCAAGTTAAATTTAATAGGTTGAGGGGAGACCTAAAATGATCAGTGTTTTGTTTGGTTCACTGCAGAAAAGCTTTCCTCTGGGGAAGGAATCTGGAAGCAGTGGGTGCATGAACCCTCTTTCCGTAAAAGCTGTAGGTGTTGGAGGTCGATTGAAATCTCCACAATGAGGGATAGTAGGTTTTCTCAGAGTAGGAGAATCCAAGAAAGGAGGAGTAAAGACAAATGGAGTTTACACACAGGTCACCACGATCCACTGAAACAGAACAGAGGGACCTGGAGGGTTGGGGGTGCCTCTTCCTTTTAGACTTCCTGTAACCTGGAGATCACTTTTTTTAACCTAAAGAGTCTTTATTGAGAAATTTGAAATCTAATGTACAAAATGAAGCTGCAAAACATCAGTCTTCAGCTGAGAATTAAACATCAATCACAGATTTAATTAGACGAAAATGATTTTCATTTTTCGTGTTGGCACAGTTGACATTGTGATAAAGTTATCTTTTTAATTTAAATTTGTCAGTTAAACCATCTTTAAAACAGGGTTTTGGTCAAAACGTTCAGAAGAAAACTAATTTTCCAATTCATAGATCCTCCTGGCACAACACTGTTTGTAATAGTATTCAGAATAATCGGTTCCCTGCAGTGATGCTTGAAGTATCATTGTTGCAGAAACTTATCCTCAACAACTAGGCAGACAGGGACAGGTTTGTGGGAACAAGCGTAGGCCATTCGCCCCATTGAGCCTGTTCCACCATTCAGTGCAATCATGGCCTTTTACACCACCTTCATAACCCTCTTCTCCGATCATGATCAAGAAATGTATCAACCTCCTGCATCATGTCACCTTTCCTTAAGAAAGTCATTTATTCAGCCTCACCTTCAGCATTGATCATGCATGGAAGCTGGATTCATACTTAAAAAATGTAAATACACCTTGCCTTGAAATGTAAGTGGTAGCACTCTCAGAATCTCACAGATCAGAAAGGGGCCATTCAGCCCATTACATCTGTACTGCCTCTTTGTAAAGAGATGATCTTTCCCTGTAACCCTGCACACTTTTCCATTCAAATATTTCAACAATTTGTCTTTGAAATTACTTTTGAAACTGCTTCTGTTGCCCTTTAAAGCATCTTTAATGTGTGAAACTTATAAGAAATGTTGAAGGAATATCATCAAAGTTTAGCATCCAGTTATGTGAAAACATATTTGGTCATTTGACCAAACAGGTGAAAGGTAGGTTTTAAAGGAGCAAAGAGAGTTAGTGAAGGAGAAGTTTAGGTCAGGAATTTCAGAAATTAGGACAAGGCCCATGAAGGCATGGTCACCAGGATGAAACAATGGGATGTGGAAGAGGCTAGGTTTAGAGGGGATCAGATATCATTTGAGGGTTGTAGAATAGGAGGAGTACTAGAGAGGGACTTAATTTCTTTGGATTGTTATGCTGTGTTTGTTTGTAAGGCTAAGGATTCAAAATGTGTTTTCAACAGTCTTTTGAACCTGTTCAAACATCATCAAAGAGTTGAGTACCTACACCCTCTGGTCACACTGTCCCTGCATCCTCTTTAAAATAGTCCATTCCACTTGTATTACTTCTCATAATTCTCCCTTTAAAATTAACTTCTTAAATGTGTCTTCCCACTTGGCCACTCTCTCTCACTGGTGTCTTTCACATTGTGTTGGCTGTGGTGTAATTGAGAAGTAAAAGCACAGCCGGTCAGACAGGATCAGAGAAACAGGCAAGTCGATGTTTCACGCCTAAGCTCTTCATCATTGCTGATGAAGGGCTTATGCTTGAAATGTTGACTCTCCTGCTCTTGTGATCCTGCCTGCCTGGCTGTGCTTTTCCAGCACCACACATTTTGACGCTGACCTCCAGCATCTGCAGTCCTCCCTTTCTCCTATAACTGAGAAGTGGTAGCCTTGTATAAGGAGTAGCTACATTGGAAAGTAGACTTTCTGAAGCCTGGAGTGTAATTACTGTTGGCTTCAATCCAGAACCATCCTGGATGGGCCAGGCTCCTCACTCTGCAGCTCCATCCCACCTGGCCATGCGTGGTTCTTTAGCTCCTGCTGCAGACAGCTGTGAATTCCTCTCCGAACAGTCAATAATTACCTTTGCTTTTTGGGATTTTTGGCTTTCTTGACTAATCAGTGATTTTTGCTCAAACTCATTCATTTTTGAATTATAAATTGCAAAACTGCTCTGGAGAATGGTATTTGAACCTGTGACTGTGCTCCATTGGCAGTGAGGAAGGTCACTGCTTTTCATTGCTCAGATCAAGGCTTGCTTTAATTAATTGATCAACTGGGATTTCACTGTTTGGACTCTGAGCAGGACCAGTTCTGGGCATGTGGAATCATACAGGTTAGTTTCACCATTAGCTGCCCTGTCAGGAGGTGAAGGCCACAGTTTCCTGATTAAACTGGTGCAGTGCTCCCAGCGAAACCAGGAAGTTTTAACCTGCTTTCAGAATGCTTGATGGAGATGTGATTTGGACAATGCTTTTCTGTCGAATGTTTTCAGGATGAGCAGCAGCAGCACCACTGAGGAAAGGAGGAGAGGTCACGGGTAAAACGAGGACAAAACCTGGGTGTGGAAACATTTCTGAATGAAATCTAGACCTGGTTATATGCATCCTGCCACGTGACAGTGTTCAGCAGCTCGCTCAGTCTTTAACAGAGTTGGTTCTGCAGCACAGCCATTGTCAGCTTTGAACTGCTAAATGGGCCTAATTAACTAATTAGAATTTCTCAATCAGTTCAGTTTATCAACTACAATTATTCAGGCTTTAAATTGAGCTGGTCTATCAAGGCACAGTAATGCATATTGCTGAGATGGTCTGGATTTGATCTGAAGCTGTTGTCACAGTAATGCTGTTCTATTTCTGTGTCAGATTAACAAGATCAGATAGGAGTTTTGATAAGATGCCTGAGGTATACCATTGCCTAACTCACTGGTGAATGTGTCTTCTGCTGTCATCTGTTGAGCTGTTTGTGTTTAAATACTCAGCTTTAGCTCTCTTGTGAATTGAGTGTTTAGTATGTGAGGAATATTCCGCTTAAACAGGATCTTTATTAAAAGATTGTGTGTGTGTGTGTGTGTGAGTGAGAGAGAGAGAGTGTGTGAGAGAGAGAGAGAGAGAGAGAGTGTGTGAGAGAGAGAGAGAGAGAGAGAGAGAGAGAGAGTGTGTGTGTGAGAGAGAGAGACACTCCAACGCTTGGTATTTATTTGTTCACCCTAAGCCAAGGAGAGATATTTTGGTGAGTGTTTCCTTTTAGCTGTGTTCCACGTGGTGAATCTAAAGGGGCAGCATGGTACCATGAGCCAGCCACACACAGCAAAGCAGATACTTTGCTGTCAGTTATTTGGTTCCCTCTGTTATGCCATTAATTAGCTTAGACTTACTGGTCTAGAATTCCCTCACTAAACCCCTTTGCACTCACTCCTGCACTTTCCTCATTCAAGAAACTCCTTCAAACTGACCTCTTTGAGCTTCTGTCACTTGTTCAAACCTCTCCCTGTGTCAGCTGTTTTATTTAAAAAAATTAATCCTGTACTGTTTTGACATGTTTTACTACATAGGAACTGGAACAGGCCAATCAGCCCATCAAGCCTGTCCTGTCATTCAGTACAGTCATGGCTGATGAACCATTTACCTGTCTATTACCTATCCCATCCCTGTAACTGATACACCGCTAATCAGAAATCCCTCAACCTCTACCCTAAATACACTCAAAGGATGAGGCTCTACAGTCCTCTGTGGTAGAGAATTAAAAATGGTCACAGTCTTCTGAGTAAAATAATGTCTGTTCATCTTGGGCCTAAATGGCATCTCTGTACTCTAAATTTCCCCAACCAGTGGAAATGTCTATCCTAAGTTGCAATGAGATCACCTTTCTTTATGCAAAACTATAGAAAATACTGGCCCAGTTTACCCAATCTCTTCAACGGACAGTTGTGTTATTCCAGGGAACTAGAATTGAACACCATGTTGTAGCTGAGCCAGTGATTCATGAAGAGTTACAACAAAAACAGAAGTTCTCAGTTATACCAGTCTTGACTGTAGTACATGTCTCGGTGCATTCTGAGAGCATTTGATAATAAACCTCATGTCGGAGGTTTAAGTGATTAAAAGCTTGGTCAGAGAGGGAGGTTTTCAGCAATGTCTTTAAAGGGAGGATTGGGAGGGACGGAATTCCAGGGCTTATGGCTCCATGGGTAAAGACACAGGCACCAGTAAAATTGGAGGTGCTGAGGAGGTGAGATTTTTGGGAGTGCAGCAGTCATAGACAGTTGTAAAATAGAGAGAGACAGACAGATAGACAGAAGGGGCCGGGAAGAGCTTCCTTCTGTACTCTGACTCCATATGCTTTTTTTAAAGTCTTCTGAACCCGTCCTGCTAACTTCAAAGATTCTTGTACATATACTCTCAGGTCTTTCAATTTCTACACCCTCTTTGAAATGACCCCATTCTGGGTGTGTGGATTCTTCCTTTCAAAATGAATCCCTTCATACATTTTTAAGTTAAATTATATCATTAATGTCTTCTCATTTTCCCTGTGTCTTTCGGATTGTGTTGGCTGTGCTGGAGCTGAGAAGTGGTCTCACTGCACCTGCTCTGGAGAATAGTCTCACTGAATTTGCAGAGCCTTAGGGAAACATGGTCCTCAGTTGTATGGCCAGCCATGCTGTGGAATGATCATACCCAGTGATGTAGTTTAGTCTGTAATCCTTTTGACATTTCACTAAGAATGTAATGAATAATGAGTTATAACCGGTTAGACAATAATGATAATGGTCATTAAAATAGTCATAGTAGTTATAAAAGTTGTAAATTTAACCAAGAAGAAGAAAAGACGGTCAATTGAAATAATTCAAGGCAACTCACTGCTGGAGACCACAGCTGCTATCAAGCCAAGCTGGAGAATAACCTTCAAAGGTGCAGTAGCATCCCTGGCATATATTTTGAAAGCACTGCTTCTAGATTTCCTGTTGACATTTTCTCTTGGTGAAATGTGTTGCTGGAAAAGCGCAGCAGGTCAGGCAGCATCCAAGGAGCAGGAGAATCGACGTTTCGGGCATGATCCCTTCTTTAGGAAGGCTTATGCCCGAAACGTCGATTCTCCTGCTTCTTGGATGCTGCCTGACCTGCTGCGCTTTTCCAGCAACACATTTTTCAGCTCTGATCTCCAGCATCTGCAGTCCTCACTTTCTCCTACTTTCTCTTGGTGCCAGTGTGTCACTGGGCCTGATATCGGGGTGGTAGAAATTAGTGGTTTCTTAGTGCCCATTCCATCCTTTAATCTGTCATCCACTGTGAGCCCTTGATTGAAGAACATTTCAATAAAATCTGTTTGGTGCTCAGAAAAGGGCAAGCCTGGTAAGGCTGTCTACAGGAGTGTAGAGTCACAGGACATTTACATAGGTTGGAGAAGGGTTTGAAACTCTGGTTCTGTCCAGTCAGAGGTGAAAGGGTCACTTAACAAGTCTGAAGAAGCTTAGTCTGTAATGTGTGTTGGATGAGTAATGAGGAGGAAGGAGGGGAAATGACCATTAGGCAGGCAATGTGTGGTAATCAGGTATAGCTGGTCTCAAAAATCTTACCTTGGGGTATTTCATTGTTATTGAAGAAAGTAGTTATGCAAAATGTAAAGGAGTCCACTGTCTGTGTAAACAGAAGGCATAGAATCAGAGAGCCCCCACAGTGTGGAAGCTGGCCATTTTGGGCCATTGAGTCCACACTGATCCTCTGAAGAGCATCCCACCCAGATCCCCCACCCCTTATCCCTGTAAACCTGCATTTCCCATGTCTATCCCACCTAGCCTGAAACATCCCTGGTCATTACGGGGTAATTTAGCATGGCTAATCCACCCTAACCTGAACATCTTTGGACTGTGGGAATGTGTAAACTCCACACAGACAGCCACCCAAGGATGGGATTGAACCTGGGACCCTAGCACTGTGACACATTGAGGGTTCACCCGATTGAATCCTGGCTGGAGAGGATTACCTTATGTATACATGTTGTGTGGACATATATTCCTGGACTGATAAAGAATAAGGGATGATCTCATTAAAATATAGAATATTCCTGAGGACTCGAGTCCTGGCTCCTCAGGATAAGTGATTCTTCCAGCCACAGATTCCAGATTAGATTAGATTCCCCTACAGTATGGAAACAGGCCCTTTGGCCCAACAAATCCACACTGACCCTCCGAAGAGTAACCCACCCAGACCCATTTCCCTCTGACTAATGCACCTAACACTATGGACAATTTAGAACATAGAACAATACAGCACAGAACAGGCCCTTCGGCCCACGATGTTGTGCCGAACATTTGTCCTAGCCTAAGCACCCATCCATGTACCTATCCAATTGCC
>NC_057724.1:80924893-80932003 GCF_004010195.1 Chiloscyllium plagiosum
TTGTTCAAAATGTCCAACATATCTTCCTTCCTAACATGTATCTCCTCTAGCTTACCAGTCCGTTTCATACTCTCCTCTTCAACAATACGGTCCCTCTCGTTTATAAATACTGAAGAAAAGTATTCATTCAAGACCTCTCCTATCTCTTCGGACTCAATACACATTCTCCCACTACTGTCCTTGATCGGACCTACCCTCGTTCTCGTCATTCTCATGTTTCTCACATACGCATAAGATGTCTTTGGGTTATCCTTGATCCTATCCGCCAAAGATTTTTCATGCCCTCTCTTAGCTCTCCTAATCCCTTTCTTCAGGTCCCTTCTGGCTATCCTGTATCCCTCCACTGCTCTGTCTGAACCCTGTTTCCTCAACCTTATGTAAGCCTCCTTCTTCCTCTTTACAAGACATTCAACCTCCCTCGTCAACCAAGGTTCCCTCACACGACCATTTCTTTCCTGCCTGACAGGTCCTTACATATCAAGGACACGTCGTATCTGTTCCCAAGGCTGGAATTGAACCTGGGTCCCTGGCGCTGTGAGGCAGCAGTGCTAACCACTGAGCCACCGTGCCGCCCACATTTAGAGTTGCTATCTCAGAATTAGTGATTAACCGTTTACAACTGAGCTGAGGAGGACATCTTTCTTTACTCAATTGAGTGCGAGCTGTGGATGCTCAGTCGTAGAGTACCTTCAGGAAAAGTTGATAGATTTTTTTTGGCAGCAAAGTGTATGGGAATAGACTGGAAGAGCGAAATGAGGTAGAAAATTATCCATGAAAATGGCAGAGCTGACTTGAGAAACTGAAGAGCTTCTTCATTGTGTTTCTTACATCTATATGGAGTCTTAGAATCCTTATATTGTAGTGCAGAAAAAGGCCGTTTGGCCCATCCAATCAGGTGGCTAATCCATCTGGCCTGTACATCCCTAGACACTAGGGGAATTTTGCATTTACCTAACCTGCATATCTTTGGGATAGTTGTTTTAGAAAAACTGGCTGAGTGGCTGGCTCTTGTGCTGTAAGTACAAGAATTTTCTGAAGATCTGGAAAGTGATAAGCAGACTATGTTAATGTGGGCAATGCTGTAGCCAGAATAAAAAGTTTTTATGTCGAGGCAGCAACTGAGCTGAGCTTGGAGAACATGCTGACGTCTGTAATTGGTACAAGATTCACACCCGATGCCCAACTGTGACGAGGCTTTATTGACTGAGCTCATCGACTGAAGCAAGCAGAGCTTTGTGTTGTTTCAAGACTTTGATCAAACATCAGAAATCAAAGGTTTTTAAATCAAAAGAAATGTGAAAATCCAGGACTTTTCAAGTATAAACCTCTTGAAACAAGATAGCTGAGCCTCTTGCTGTTTAACGATGTAAATATGTAAATATTTAAACAGATAAATGATGCGTGGGTATCTCATTTCCAGTGGTTCCTGTTTGATGAAAATATTAAATTGGTGAGGATTCCTGACGTTTAAAGAGGGAAGGAGAGAAAGATGAGAAGAAGAAAGCTTGAATGCAAGGAAAGAAATTTGCATTTCTATCTCAATTTATCACCACTCTTCAAAATCTCTTGCACAGTTCATACACACCGAATTGCTTTGAAGTAAATTGGCTGCTATGGATGTCACACGGCCATCAACTTGTGCATGGCAGGATCCCACAAACATTAATTCACCAATTCCTCTGTTTTTTGTCAGGCAGGAATATCACAGCATCGTGAAAGATTCCCTCGAGTTGATTCCCTCGGGACCCTTCAAATAATTCTATGGAACTTTTATTATCTATTCAAACTGAATGCCTAATCTCAAGGAAATACATCAGACCTGAAATAAAAGTGAAATACTATTGTCACAGAAAGATGAAATTGCCTCTTAAAGTTACCTTTTTGTTGCATTTCTAAAGTGGAAGAATTATACATAAATCTGAGCTTGGTTTGTATTTCTGTGCTGTGTACAGTCCAAAGGGGATACATGGTTTTAGTTTCATTTTAGATTTGTTCTATGAGTCCTGCTGGGGTCATGAAACTGATTTATACGTGAATGTTTAATAGGGATTTACAGCCTTAGAGCTAGAGATGAACAATTCAGTGCAGGGTAGAAGGAAGAAAACTGAGTGTTCATGACAGGAGTCCAATATCTCACAGACAGAGCCGATTAAGTCAGAATGAAAAGAAGTTGTTCCTTTAGCAGTCTCCAAAAAGACAGTGTAGGGTAAAAGTACGGAGTATCTTAAGAGAAAACCCTTCAAGTCAGTGAGTGTATGCTTCTATGTTTGTGAATATTAGACAAAGGAAACTGAAGCTGGCCAGAAAGCGGCTGGAAGGTGAATAATTAGAAAACCATGTGTACTGAAAGTGTTCAGGTGTCAGGAAGAGTAAAGCATCAGAAATCAATGACACTGGTGCAAACTGAACAAGGAATTTTAAAGTAGAGGCCGTGCGCTGCTTTACTGAGGTTGGAGTATCTGTTATGTTATTGTTGAGGTAATAGGGTTGAATCTTTGTTTCTGATATAGTATAAGATAGTTTCAAATATTGCTTGCATGGTGTATTTAGTTTTGTGTGTAATAAACTTTATTCTTAAAAGTATATTGACAGCAGCTTTGAATGTGGCAGAAGTGTGTACCGCAGATGCTGAGACTAGAGTCTAGATTAGAGTGGTGCTGGAAAAGCACAGCAGGTCAGGCAGCATCCGAGGAGCAGGAAAATCGACGTTTTGGGCCAGAGTCCTTCATCAGGAATGAGGCTGGGAGCTGCAGGGGTGGAGATATAAATGGGAGGGAGGGGCTGGGGCTGGGGAGAGGTCTTTCAGCCCCTCTTAGCTACCTTCTCCCCTGCTGTGTTTTTCCAGTACCACTCTAATCTTGACAGCAGCTTCGAGTGTATTCACTGATTGACCACTGCTGTAAACTAATAACAAGTAAAACCTGTGATCTATTAAGCCAGCTCTCACTTTGGATCTGACTTGTTCAGTATTTCCACCAGCCGGGATCATGCCAACATATCTGCTGTCTCTGTCCCTCTAAGTGGGATAGGTTGTGGTTTTGGAAGGTGCTGTCAAGGGAGTCTGGATGAGTTGCTGCAAGCATCATGAGAGTGCATGCTGCTGCCCCTGTGTGTTGGTGGGGTAAGGGTTGGTGTGGTTGGGGCAGGGAGAGGGTTAGTATTTAAGGTGGTGGATGGGACGTGAGTCAAGCTGCTTTGTCCTGTATGATATTGAGTGTTTTGGTGTCATTGGAGCTGCACTCACCCAGGCAAGTGAAGAGTATTCCATCGCCCTCCTGACCTGTGCTATGTCGATGGTGCTTAGGATTTCAGGGGTCAGGAGGTTACTCGCTGCAGTATTCCTAGCCCCTGATCGGCTTTTGTAGCCATAACGTTTATATGGCTGATCTAGTTTGGTTTGTGTTTGATGGTAACCTCCAGGATGTTGGTAGTGAGGGATTCTGTAATGTGAAATGGATAGATTCTTTCTTCTTGGAGGTAGTTGGTGCCTGGCACTTGGTTGGTGTAAATGTTGCTTGCCACTTGTCAGTCTGAACGTGGAAGTTGTCCAGATCTTGCTGCCTATTGGCATGGGACTGCTTCAGTATCTGAGAAGTATGTGTGATGCTGCTCATTTCCTGTGAAAATAATTTCTTTCCCTTTCCATCAGTTTTCATTTTGATTAATGTTCAACTGATTCCCTTTTGAAGCAAAAAAACTAACACTTAAAAAGTGCAAACATTAATTGACAGCTTCTATACATAAAGCATCTTTATTGTCACAGGAGCATTCCAAAGTGTTTTACAGGATAGTAATCGACTGTAATTGACACTCCGCCAAAGGAAAAGACTTGGCCAAAATTTCAGTCGGAGAAATGTAAGGAGTGTTTGGGCTGTGATGGGCAAGGTTTGAAGGAAGGAATTCCCAAGCATGGAGCAGCTGAAAGGCCAGAGCTGATGGGAGTAGGGAAGCAAGATTGTCGAATTGTGTAGCTGGTTTTCAAAGAAAGAATTCAGTATGAGCTGCTTCCTGTTTGATTCTGCACAGTTCTGGGTGACGTGTTGTTCAGGAAGGAGAGGTTAATCTCACACATTCTCGCTTTCCTGCCTGTAACACAGGAAGTTTGAGACTAGTCTGTGGTTGCACAAACTGTGTCTCTGTGGTCTCTACAAGGGGATAACTGCCTTTATCAGCTTGTGAGCACATTTAAGCACATGGATAAACTGGGCTGGAACAGCAGGGATTATAACATGAACTAAGGAATAGAGAACAGAAAAATCAAACAAAAAATGGGAATGCTGGAAATCTGAAAGATAAACAGAAATAGCTGGAGACACTCTCTGTCTGGCAGCATCTGTGAAGATACAGCAGAATTAATGTTTTGGGTCCAAAATGGAACTGGATCAGCCACAAAAGCAACACATTATGGCTACAAAAGCCGATCAGGGGCTAGGAATACTGCAGCGAGTAACCTCCTGACCCCTGAAATCCTAAGCACCATCGACATAGCACAGGTCAGGAGGGTGATGGAATACTCTTCACTTGCCTGGGTGAGTGCAGCTCCAATGACACCAAAACACTCAATATCATACAGGACAAAGCAGCTTGACTCACGTCCCATCCACCACCTTAAATACTAACCCTCTCCCTGCCCCAACCACACCAACCCTTACCCCACCAACACACAGGGGCAGCAGCATGCACTCTCATGATGCTTGCAGCAACTCATCCAGACTCCCTTGACAGCACCTTCCAAAACCACAACCTATCCCACTTAGAGGGACAGAGACAGCAGATATGTTGGCATGATCCCGGCTGGTGGAAATACTGAACAAGTCAGATCCAAAGTGAGAGCTGGCTTAATAGATCACAGGTTTTACTTGTTATTAGTTTACAGCAGTGGTCAATCAGTGAATACACTCGAAGCTGCTGTCAAGATTAGAGTGGTACTGGAAAAACACAGCAGGGGAGAAGGTAGCTAAGAGGGGCTGAAAGACCTCTCCCCAGCCCCAGCCCCTCCCTCCCATTTATATCTCCACCCCTGCAGCTCCCAGCCTCATTCCTGATGAAGGACTCTGGCCCAAAACGTCGATTTTCCTGCTCCTCGGATGCTGCCTGACCTGCTGTGCTTTTCCAGCACCACTCTAATCTAGACTCTAGTCTCAGCATCTGCGGTACACACTTCTGCCACATTCAAAGCCCCTCTCCCTGCCCCATCCCCCCACCTTCAATACTAACCCTCTCCCTGCCCCACCCCACCACCTGATGAATCACCTGATGAAGGAGCAGTGTTCTGAAAGCTAGTGCTTCTAATTAAACCTGTTGGACTATAACCTGGTGTTGTGTGATTTTGAACTTTGAGTTGGTGAATGGCTGTTTCATGTTGGAATGGAGAATAGCATATAGTAGAGTGTACAGTTGCTGCTGATATCGCTGGTCGATTATAATTTGAGTCAGATTTGGGGAGTGTTACATGGCACAATTTCAAACATTGATGGTGACAAACCTGGAAGCAAGTGGTAGACCTCAAGAGGGCATGGACTCTTGAGACGAACCAAGAGCACAAACACCTGGCAACATCAGCTCCATCAGCAAGGACAGCATTCTCAAACTAGTAGACCTGTGCCTCACTACCACTTCACCTTCAACAACAGGATCTACAAACAAATCAATGGCACACCTGTGGGATCACTAATATCAGGACTCTTAGCAGAAGGCAGTGATGCAGAGGTTAGAACAAACACCCCTTCCCACAATCCAGCCCAAGCTTTGGGTCCACTAGGTGGATGACACCTTTGTCATCATGAAATGCAACAAATTGGAAGAAACTCACAAACAACATCTGTACCAGTATAAAGTTCACCAAAGATGGAGAGAACAGCTTCAGACTCCCCTTCCTAGAAGACTCCCCTTCCTAGATGTCACAGTGGAATGAAAGGCCAGTGGAGAGCTGCAGACCGGTGTCTACAGGAACGCCACACACATTGACTAGATACTCAACTACAGGAGCAACCATCCCAACACTCTCAAATGGAGCTGCATCAGGCCATTATTTAAATGAACCGCAACACACTGCAGCACCCAGGAACTGCGAGAAGCCGAGAAAAACACCTATACAATGTATTCAAGACCAACAGGTACCCGACAACACAGGGCAAAAGTGAGGACTCCAGATGCTGGAGATCAGAGTCTAGCTTAGAGTGGTGCTGGAAAAGCACTGCAGGTCAGGTAGCATCCGAGGAGCAGGAAAAATCGACGTTTCGGGCAAAAGCCCTTCATCTGGAATTCCTGAATTCTGCCTGAAATTTTCCTGCTCCTGCTCCTTGGTTGGATTTAGTAAAGGGAGGTCATGCCTGACAAACCTGTTGGAATTTTTTGAAGAGGTAACAAGTAGGTTAGACCAGGGAAACCCAGTGGATGTGGTCTATCTAGACTTTCAAAAGGCCTTTGATAAGGTGCCACACGGGAGGCTGCTGAGCAAGGTGAGGGCCCATGGTGTTCGAGGTGAGCTGCTGGGATGGATTGAGGATTGGCTGTCTAACAGAAGGCAGAGAGTTGGGATAAAAGGTTCTTTTTCAGAATGGTAGACGGTGACGAGCGGTGTCCCGCAGGGTTCGGTGCTGGGGCCACAGCTGTTCGCATTATATATTAATAATTTGGATGAGGGAACCGGGGGCATTCTAGCGAAGATTGTCGATGATACGAAGTGAGGTGGACAGGCAGGTAGTACGGAGGAAGTGGGGAGGCTACAGAAGGATCGAGACAGGTTGGGAGAGTGGTCCAGGAAATGGATGATGGAATTTAACGTGAGCAAGTGCGAGGTCTTGCACCTTGGCAAAAAGAATAAAAGCATAGACTACTTTCTAAATGGTGAGAAAATTAATAAAGCCAAAGCACAAAGGGATCTGGAAGTGCTAGTCGAGGATTCTCTAAAGGTAAACATGCAGGTTGAGTCCATGATTAAGAAAGCGAATGCAATGTTGTCTCTTATCGCAAGAGGGTTGGAATGTAAAAGCAGAGATGTACTACTAAGACTTTATAAAGCTCTGGTTAGGCCCCATTTGGAGTACTGTGTCCAGTTTTGGTCCCCACACCCCAGGAAGGACAGACTGGCACTGGAACGTGTCCAGC
>NC_057724.1:80932092-80964225 GCF_004010195.1 Chiloscyllium plagiosum
TTCTACAACTCAATGAAGTCCAGTTGAAGGCCGAGATTGATAGATTCTTGTTGTCTCGAGGAATTAAGGGCTACGGGGAGAACGCTGGTAAGTGGAGCTGAAATGCGCATCAGCCATGATTGAATGGCGGAGTGGACTCGATGGGCCGAATAGCCTTACTTCCACTCCTATGTCTTATGGTCTTATGGTTGCTGTCTGACCTGCTGTGCTTTTCCAGCAGCACTCTAATCTAGACCTGATAACACAGTCTGCCAATTCCTTCACAACAGACCAAAACAAGAAGACACAACACGCTTAGAAATTCTAGCCACCTTAACCTACATTAAAGACATCTCTGAGATGACGACCAGACTACTCCGGCCCCTAGGCATCATGGTAGCCCACAAACCTACCACCACAGTGAAACAGCTCCTGCTGAATTTAAAGGATCCCGTACCAGCAGAATGAACGCCATATACAAGATGGACTAGAACAGACATTACAATGGAGAGACAGGCAGGAAACTAGTCACCAGGATACATGAGCATCAACTAGCCATCAAAAGACATGATCAACTATCACTGGTATCCGTACACACAGACGAAGAGGGATACCAGTTCGACTGGGACAACACATCCATCCTGGGACAGGCCAAACAATGACATGCACGAGAATTCCTAGGTTCAAACCGGAACTCCATTAACAAACATTTTGATTTGGACCCCATTTGCCAACCTCTTGGAGACAACCACGGGAGTGATATCACCCACCACAGCAGACCAAGACACACACATAGCAGGCCGGACAGAACACCAGCGCTTCATTAGAGGCTCACTGATGATGTTACCTAGCATGGTGATGAGACATCTGAGAACAAATCTACTAGCTCAGTGAGCAAACTTACAACCTGAGCTATAAATCTTCCCCAAAATCACAGGGCATTGAGTATTTGAATGGGAGGGCACATGGTAATAAAATTAAATCGGCAGAATGGGAAGTGATGCATTTTGGTTGGGTGAATGGTGAGGTATTCCACATTAAATAGGACAGTTATCAAGTACATACAAGAGCAGGTTTGAGGGTATTTCTGCACCAATCTTTGAAGGTGGAAAGACAGTTTAATAAAGCAGTTTATAAAACCTCTGCGATTCTGGGTTTCCCAGAATGCCCAAAGGCATCTTACTCATACGTAAGGAATAAGAGAATGCTCAGTGAGCAGGTAGGGCCGATCAGGGATAGCAGAGGGAACTTGTGCGTGGAGTCTGAACAGATAGAGGAAGCCCTAAATGAGTTTTTTCTTCAGTTTTCACCAAGGAAAGGGAACTTGTTGTAAATAAAAATTTAGAGGAGCTGGGATACAGTCTTGACAAGAGCAAGATTGAGGAAGTTGATGTGCTAGAAATTTTGGAAAACATTAAGATTGATAAGTCCCCAGGGACAGACCAGATTTATCCTAGGCTGCTCCGGGAAGTGAGAAAGGAGGTTGCTAAGCCACTGGCGAGGATATTTGCCTCGACGAAGGTTGAGCAGTGGATGTGGTATATATGGACTTCAGCAAGGCATTTGATAAGGTTCCCCCTGGTAGGTTCATTCATAAAGTCAGGAAGTATGGGATACAGGGAGATTTGGCTGTCTGGATTCAGAATTGGCTGGCTGACAGAAGGCAGAGAGTGGTTGTAGATGGAAAGTATTCTGCCTATAGGACAGTGTTGAGTGGGGTCCTGCAGGGCTCTGTTCTTGGGCCTCTGCTCTTTGTAGTTTTTGTAAATGACATGGTTGAGGGGTGGGTTAGTATATTTGCAGATGACACAAAGTTTGAGTTGTCGTCGATGGTATCGAGGGCTACTGCAGGCTGCAGCACGACATAGACAGGATGCAGAGCTGGGCTGAGAAATGGCAGATGGAGTTCAACCTGGATAAATGCGAAGTGATGCATTTTGGAAGGTTGAACCCGAATGCTGAATATAGGATTAAAGACAGGATTCTTGGCAGTGTGGAGGAACAGAGGGATCTGGGTGTGCAAGTACATAGATCCCTCAAAGTTGTCACCCAAGTGGATAGAGTAGTTAAGAAAGCAAATGGTGTTTTTGCTTTCATTAACAGGGGGATCGAGTTTAAGAGCCGTGAGATTTTGCTGCAGCTCTACAAATCCCTGGTGAGGCCACATTTGGAATATTGTGTCCATACAAATCCCTGGTGAGGCCACATTTGGAATATTGTGTCCAGCTCTGGTCGCCCTACTATAGGAAAGATACAGAGGCTTTGTAGAGAGTGCAACGAAGGTTTACCAGGATGCTGCCTGGACTGGAGGGCTTGCCTTATGAAGAAAGGTTGAATAAGCTCGGACTTTTCTCTCTGGAGAGAAGGAGGAAGAGAGGATCACGGTTTACAAAATAATGAGAGGAATAGATAGTCAATAGCCAGAGACTCTTCCTCAGAGAATGACTGGTATGAGGAGTCATAGTTTGAAGATATTAGGAGGAAGGTATAAAGGAGAAGTCAGAGGAAGCTTCTTTATGCAGAGAGTTGTGAATACATGGAATGTGTTGCCAGCGGTGGTGATGGAAGCAGAGTCATTGGGGACATTTAAGTGACTGCTGGACATGCACATGGATAGCAGTGAGTTGAGGGGTGCGTAGGTTGTTACTATATTTGATATTAAGATTAAATCTCAGCACAACATCATGGCCCAAGGGCCTGTTCTGTTCTGTACTTTTCTGTGTTCTATGTTCTAATAAAGGCACAGAGTAAAACACGCAGCAGGTTCATTCAACCATTGTCCAATCCCAGGTGGAGACTTGTGTCCAATTCTCGGCAGCAAACTGTCGAAAAACGTGAGGGTCTTGGAGAGAGTGTGGGGGAGATTTATTGCAGTACGACTGGGGTGAGGACTTCAGTTACTGGAGAGGCTGCAGAAGCTGGGCCTGATCTTCTTAGAGCAGATGAGAGGAGTTTTGATAGAGATATTAAAAAGCCAGTGAAATGCATAAAGCAAATGCTTTCTAGTGGTAGACAGTACAGGTTGAAATTGATCAGCAAAAAGAATCGGGGAAGATGAGGACAAACGTTTATGCAAAAAGTGGTTAAAATTTAGAAATCACTGATTTGGTTATAAATACGCATTCAATCATAGCCTTTGGATATGGATAGGATTAAAACATAAAAAATATTTTGATTAATGAGGAGGAAATAGTGTAGTCATGAGATTAGAACCACTGCCAGTCTAATGGGCAGAATGGCATCATCCTGTACTCTCTGATTCTAATATGCACACTCAATAGGCGGCACGGTGGCTAGCACTGCTGCCTCACAGCGCCTGAGACCCGGGTTCAATTCCCGCCTCAGGCGACTGACTGTGTGGAGTTTGCACATTCTCCCCGTGTCTGCGTGGGTTTCCTCCGGGTGCTCCGGTTTCCTCCCACAGTCCAAAGATGTGCAGGTCAGGTGAATTGGCCATACTAAATTGCCCGTAGTGTTAGGTCAGGGGTAAATGTAGGGGTATGGGTGGGTTGCGCTTCGGCGGGTGGGTGTGGACTTGTTGGGCCGAAGGGCCTGTTTCCATACTGTAATGTAATGTAATAGGAAGCAGAGTCCAGAGATTAGATTCTCAAATGGAAATGCAAATAATTTAATTATTTATCATAGATGTCATTTGTTCACTGCCAGCTCTGAGGATTGTGTAATCTCACCAAAAGCCCTGAAACAACCGATATTTATACTCCTGCTTCACACTGTTTGAATTTTGTAGCCTGCAGATTTGGAAAGCTCGAATTGGAGGAAACACTCTCTCAACCACCATTACATGAAGAAACTGAGAGAGGGGTCTCCCAGATTACCCAAGAGAACAGAAAGTTCTGGGGAAACTCAGGTTCAGCGGCTTTTGTGGGTGGTGACAGAGAAGTAGTTAACATTCTGAGTCCGAAATGCTGCTGCTTCAGAATCTGACCTGAAGAGTGCAGTCTCGGAAATTGATCCAGTTTTAGAAATTTGGAAAGAAGAAAGTGGTCTCGCTGGAAGTGACAATGAATATGTCGTGTTGTTGTAAAAACCCAACTAGTTCTTTAATGCCCTTTAGGGAAGGGAAGCCGCTGTGCTTACCTAGTTTGGGTCTCTGTGTGACTCCAGACCCACAGCAATGTGCATGGATCTAAATTCTCCCTGAAATGGCCCAGCAAGCCTAACCAGGAACCTTCCATCATCGTGACAGGCATTAAATGTGAGCAATACCCACATCCTGGATCCAGATTTTAAAAAATTGAACCATCACAGCAGAAATACTTGATAAAGAGTTGGCTTTACAGAACACACTTCTCTGTGGTTTATATCGTTTGCATTTCATTCAAGCAACCAATTAATGCAGGAAGTTGCTAAGCTGCAGGGTATGAATTTGAAGTGCAGTTGGTAGATATCTTTGAGAGAACAAATTGATTATCCAAATACATATCGAAATTACAACTGAATTGTTCTTTAAATGGGTGATTTTGCTGTAGGTGCAGTAATTGCAAACCCTTGGAAGACCCTTGTACTGTACATCAGTTATTTCTGCAGCAGAGTGGATGGCACCAAGAGCAACAAGATAGGGATGTCTGCCTGCTCTTTTCACACAAACTCAGACTCCCATTCACCAATAGTAAAGACTCTGCTTAACAAAACAACTTAACAAGCCAGTTTCTGCCTTAATTTATTTTGAAGAGGTGGAAAAATTTTGTGAAGGTACATCTGACAAGAGTAGATGTGTTTTCCTTTCCTAGGGTGTTAGTAGTGACACAGTTACCAGAGCAAACATCCAAGAAACAAAAGATTATATCTCTATGACTCTAACTTTATAAATATGTTAAGGGTGAAAGGGTAACTAGGGAGAAAATAGGACACCTCAAAGATCAGCAAGGCAGCCTATGTGTGGAACTGCAGGAGATGGGAGAAGATACTAAACATATTTTGTAGAAGTTGATTAGTGATGCTGGAAGAGCACAGCAGTTCAGGCAGCATCCAAGGAGCTTCTTGGATGCTGCCTGAGTTGCTGTGCTCTTCCAGCACCACTGATCCAGAATCTGGGTTCCAGCATCTGCAGTCATTGTTTTTACCTCGTTATATTTTGTAGAAGTGTTTACTGTGGAAAAGGACATGGAAGATAGACAATGTGGGGAAATAGAGGGTGACATCTTGAAAAATGTCCATATTACAGAGGAGGTGGTGCTAGATATCTTCAAACACACAAATATGGATAAATCCCTTAGGCCTGATTATCTCTGTCACCCTCCTTCACCAATGGGACAACATTGGCTCTTTTCCAGTCCTCCAGGACCTCACCAGTGGCTAAATAGGATACAAAGGTATCTGTCAGTGCTCCAGCAATTTATTCTCTTGCCTCCCTGAATATTCTGGAATAGTTTCCATCAGGAACCAGGGACTTCTCTAGCTTAGTACTTTTTAAGATGCTCAACACCTCTTCCTTTTTAACAGCAACTTGGCTTAGAAATTCAACATTTCATTCCCTGTGATCATTCTTCACCAATTCCTTCTCTTTGGTGAATATCGACACGAAATATCCATTTAGGACCTCTCCTCCCTCTTCTGGCTCCACACATAGATTCCCTCCTCTATCCTTGAATGGGCAACCCTTTCCCTAGCTACCTTCTTGCTTTCTTTGTGTGTATAAAAAGCCTTGGGGGTCTCCTTAATCCTATTTTGCTAATGATTTTTCATGACCCCTGTTAGCCCTTCTAATTCCTTGTTAAAGCTCTTTCCTACTTTCCTTATTTACCTTGAGGGCTTTGTCAGTTCACATCCTCTCAGAGCTCTTTTTGATCAAGGTTATAATAGCCCTAGCCATCCAAGGTTGATGTAACTTGCCACACCTATCCTTCATTCTTGCAAGAACGTGCCGCTCCTGAACTCTTTATCAACTGCCATTTGAAATACTCCCACAATTCCGATGTGCATTTACTTCAAGCAGCTGCCTCAAGTCAAAATTCTCCAGTTCCTGCCTAATGTTGTTATAGTTTTCCTTCCTCCAATTTAACATCTTCACCCAAGAACTGCTGTTATCCCTATACACGAGTATCTTAAAACTCACTCTGTTCTGGTCACTACTCCAGAAGTACTCTCCCACTGAAACTTCACTCACCTGACCAGGCTCATTTTTCCAAAACCAAGTCTAGTTGAACCCCTTCCCTGGTTGAACTGTTTACGTACTGCGTCAAGGAACCCTCCTGAATGGTCCTTACAACTTCTGCCCCATCCAAACCCCTAGCATGAAGTAAGTCCCAGTCAATAAGAGAGAAGTTAAAATCATCCATCGCAGCAACTCTCCTGTTTTTTACAACTTTCCAAAACCTGTCTACGTATTCTCCCATGTATCTCCCGCTGGCTGTAGGGAGGCCTGTGTTATACCTCCCAGCATTGTGATTTCATCTTTCCTATTCCTGAGTTCTACCCATGTTGCCTCACTGCATGAGTCCTCTGTACAGCTGTGAGATCCTGCTTTACCAGTAATGCAACTCCCTGACCCTCCAACAGTGTCTCTGTGTGTGTGTTTGTGTGTGTTTGAGTGGTGGGTGGGAGGGGTGTGCGGTTATAGTAGGCAGCTTTAATATTCATTGATTAATTAAAACAATCGTAAACAGCTTTGGCAAACTCTTACTTGACTGAAAGCAACAAATGCTGAAGATCATGACAGGTCAGGCAGCATCCATGGAGAGAGAGCAAATTAACCTTTTGAGTCTGGATGCCTTCTCTTCAGAGCTGGACTGAAGTGTGGAGGGGGCAGTATTGGTCAGGTAGTTTGGGGGAAGTGTGGGGCTGGTGAAGAAAGGATGTTAGTTCAGATAAAGTAATCGGAATGTGAGAATGCCAGACTTGAAAGGACAGTAAGTGGAATGGGGGGAGGGGAGGACATGATAACAAGCTAAAAGGAAGGGAAGAAGTGGTTCACAATCTGAAGGGGTTGAACTCAGTATTAAGTCCAGAGGCTGTAAAATGCTCAGTCTGAAAATGAGATCTTGTTCCTCCAGTATCCGCTGGGATTCACTGGAACACTGCAGCATGCTGAGGACAGACACGTGGGCATACAAGCAAGACGCTGTGTTAAAATGCCTGACTCTGGGAAGTTCAGGGTCATGCTTGCGCACAGACCGGAGTATTCTGCAAAACAGTCACCCATTCTGTTCTCCGAGAATGGGGCTGAACAGAGAGAACGGGGATCAGGTTGAACATGATTTGCTGGCTTCTCTAATCCTCTTTTGGAATTATCTGCCATCACTTTCTGGGCATGAATCTACTTCAGCTGTGTGTGGGCACAAACATGATTGCATAATGACTAATATCTGTAAACATACACAATATCTAATCCAGTTTATTATATTCCCATTTAATTGGGCTTTGTTTTTGTTCACTATGTTAATTCTTTGGATTAAATTCTGATCCTGAAAGGAGGCAAGTGCAATAATTCTATTGCAGTGTACTTATTTCAGTGTTACCCTCTTTCTGCCAAATATTCCTGTCTGTGAATTATTGTAGAATACTTGGGTGATTGTTTGTACTGAGATCTGAGTCATTAATCTGAACATTAACGATAACTTTATGCATCGTGTGGCTTTGCTGAGTGTTGTTTCTCAATAATACCGTTCTATTTTGTTGCTCATGTCCTTGTTCACACCAGGTTCTGTTTCCCTATCAGCTGTTCGTGTACTGTAATAGCAAAACATTTAGAAATGCATGATTTGATTAAGCAGAGTCAACGGGGCTTCATGAAGGGGCGTTCATGCCTGACCAATTAATTATCATCGTTCTTTGTGGAGGTAACAGCCACAATAGATAAAGGGAAGCCAGGTGATGTGAAATGCTTGGATTTCCAAAAGGTGTTTGATACTATACGCAAACGACTGTGTTTTATTGTTTCATGGGATGGGGGCATTTCTGGCTGGGCTGCTATTTGTTGCTCGTCCCGAACAGCACTTAAAATGGTTCAGACCGTTTCAGAGGGCAGTTCAGAATCAACCAAATCTCTGTTGGTCTGGAGTCATATGTCAACCAGGCAGGGTAACAACAGTGGATCTTTTTCCCATAAAGGGAACCAATTGAATTTTTGCCAGTTGGACAATCGATAATGATTACGTGGTCATGGTTTAGTTACCTTTTTATTCCAGACTTTGTTTGAATTCATTTTCACCATCTGCCACATGGGATTCAAACCCATGTTACCTGACCATATATTAGTCACAAAAAGCTAGCATCCAAGTTCAGCTGGCAGGAGGGAAGGCAAATGAAATTTTGGCTTTTTTTTTCCAAGGGGAATGGAATGTAGAAGTAAGGAGGTCATGCTAAGACTTTACAAGAGACTATTCAGACCACAGGTGGAATAATGTGAACTATTTTGGCCCTTTATCTAAGGCAGGAAAGACTGGGATTGGTGACAATCCAGAGAAGGTTCACTTGGCTGGATGTACTTATGGAAGGATTTTCTTTTGAGAAGAGGTGAAGTTGGTGGGTTTGTACACATCGGAATATAGAAGAATGAGAGGTGACCTTATTGAAATGTACAGGATGCTGGCGGTTTGGCAAGGTCAGTGAAGAGAGGTTGTTTCCCCTTGTGGGAGAGTCTAGGACCAGAGGGAATAATGGGGTCACACCTTTAAGACCGAGATGGGGAGGAATTTCTTCTCTCTGAGAGTAGTGAGTCTGTGGATGCTTTTTTTTTACCACAGAGGGCTATCAAGGCTGTGTCATTAAATATAACTTCGGCTGAAATAGAGAGATTTTCAGTCGATAAGGAAATCGCGTTATGGGGGGAAAGGCAGGGAAGTGGAGTTGAGGATTTTTAGATCAACCACAGCCTCATTGACTGGTGGAGCGGACTCGATGGGCCGAATGGCCTACTGCTCTTGCATCTTACAGTCTCATGTTTCTCATCATGATATTTTGTTTGAAAATGCTGCTGTGAATCACCTCAAAATGCTTGAATCGGGTAAAGCTGCTGTATAAGTATCAGTTATTGTTTAATGATTGATGGGAAATGGTGTTCCTGGTCTTCAGCCCTCCTTTTATGCTTTGTTTTAAAACAGAGCGAGGAAGGACATGTTCATCTTTCTCGTCCCATCAGAGTAACTCTGCCACTTCTGCCAGCAGTTCCCAAGCACCTGCCTCGAAAGCAACCAGAGCTCTGCGGAGACCATCAAAAAACCTGGTAATATATCTCCTTTACAAGTCCTTTTGAAAGGAAACTCTGTGGGACTGTACAGTTTTTAATTTCCTTTTGAAAAATGATCCTGATTTTGTTGGCTTCCTCTTGTGATCGTTCAAATTGAAGTCCAAATTAAACATCGAATGCAGCACAGTGTCTGGACCTTTTACCAACTAATCTGCAGGATATGGACCTCTTCCCAGACCCACAACAACCCATCCCATTCTATTCCTTTCTCTCCATGTTAATCCAGCTTCCCCCTGTAAGCACACCAGCCCTGGCTAGTCCCCAGTCCCTGGGGCAATGAGTTCCCCACTCTAAGGGAAGACATCTCACCTAATTCCCCGTTGGATTTATTAGTAAGTAGCTGACATTTTTGACAGCTTGCAGCAACTGGTGGAGGAAGTCACTGGCTTTCTTTAAGCTCAGCCATTTTCCTGGAAACATATAGAAAGGTAATGGGAGTAGGCCATTTCACCCTTTGAGCCTGGTCTACCATTCATTATGATTGTGGCTGACCGTCCAACTCAAATGCCAGCTGGGGCCACTTTTTCCCCATATCTTTTCATCCTTTAGCCGTAAGAACTATATCTACTCTTTCTCGAAAACATTTAACGTTTTGGCCTCACCCACTTTCTATGGCAGAGAATTCCACAGGCTCCCCCCTCTCTGGGTGAAAATATTTCTCCTCATCTCAGTTTGAAATGGTCTATCCCGCATTCTTAGGCTGTGACCCTGGGTTCTGTACTCCCTGGGCATTGGGAGCATCCTTCTTGCATTTGTCCTGTCCTGTTAGAATTGTATAGGTTTTTCATGACATGCCCCTCATTCTTCTAACTGCCAGTGAACACAGTCTTAACTGATCCAGTCTCTCTCCATATATCCAAAGATGTGCAGGTTAGGTGCATTGGCCATGCTAAATTGTCCACACTGTTCAGGGATTAGATTAGATTAGATTAGATTACTTACAGTGTGGAAACAGGCCCTTCGGCCCAACAAGTCCACACCGACCCGCCGAAGCGCACCCACCCAGACCCATTCCCCTACATTTACCCCTGCACCTTTCAATTAAGATTAGATAAGATTAATTAGATAAGATTAAGATGTGTAGGTTGGGCGCATTACTCAGCGGTTAAATGTAGGGGTGTGTTACTGTTCAGAGGATTGGTGTGGACTTGTTGGACCGAAGGGCCTGTTTGCACACTACAGGGATTCTTTTAAAAAAAAAGCCTCTCCTTTGAACCCAGGAATCAATCTGGTAACCCTTTGCTGCACTTTCTCTATCTTCTTTCTTATATAAGGAGACCAAAACTGCACTCAGTAGTCCCGGTGCAGTCTTACCAAGGCCTTGTACAATTGCAACAAGTCCCTGCTCCTGTACTGGAATCCCCTTGATGGAAAGGCCAGCCACCTTCACCACCTGCTGCACTGATATGCTTACCTTTCAGTCACTGTTGGCCAAGGACACCCAGGTCTCTGTGTACCTCCCTATTTCCAATTATTCACCATTCAGATAATAATCTACCTTCTTGTTTTTGCCACCAACGTGGGGGTAATCTCATATTTATCCACATTATCCTGCATCTGTCATGCACATGCCCACTCTCTCAGTCTGTCCAAATTACACTGAGACACTCTGCATCCTCCTAACAGCTCACCCTCCCACCCAGCTTTATGTCATCTGCAAACCTGGAGGTATTACATTTAGTTCTCTCGTCTAAATCATTAAAATATTGTATCTAGCTGGGGTCCAAGCACTGATTCTGTACACCACTAGTCACTGGCTGCTAGTCTGAAAAATACCTATTTATTCATAGTCTGTCAACTAGTTCTCTATCCATGTCAGTACGCTATTCTCAATCCCATACGCTTTAATTTTACATGCTAATCTCTTATGTGGGACCTTATTTTTTCTGACAGTCCAAGTAAACCATTTTCACTGGCTCCCTCTTATCAATTCTACCAGTTACATCCTCAAAGAATTTCCAGTAAATCTGTCGAGCACAATTTCCCTTTTGTAAATCAATGCTGTCACTGTTTTCTAACTGCTCTGCTATTAAATCTTTTCGAAATGACTTTAGCATTTTCCTCACTGCTGATGCCAGACTGACTGGTCTGTAATTCCCTGTTCTCTTTCTACCTTTTATTTTAAACAGTGGGGTTACATTAACTGTTCCAGAGTCTATACAATCTTGGAGGATGACCATCAATACACCCACTATTTCTCGGGCCACTTAAGTACTCTAGGATGTAGATTATCGGGCTCTGGAGGTATAGTGGCCTTTATTCCCATCAATAGCATTCCCTACTAATACTGATTTTCTTCAGTTTCTTCCTCTTACTAAACTCTGTGTTCCACAACATCTTCGATGTTATTTTTAACTTTCTTTGTGAAGAGAGAATCAAAGTATTTATTTAATTGGTCTGCCATCTCTCTGTTCCCCATTCTAACTTCCCTGTTTCTTACTGTGAGGAATCTGTGTTTAACTTCACTAATCTTTTGCTCTTCACATACCTACAGAAAATTTCAAAGTCTGTTTTTTATGGTCTTCGCAAACTTACTCTCATACAATTTTTCCCCTCGTCTTCATCAATCCCTTTGTCCTCCTTTGCTGAATTACAAACAGCTTCCAATCTTCAGTTTTGCTGCTTTTTTTTTGGTCGATTTTTAACACCTTTCCTTGGACCTGATGCTACTACTAATTTTCCTTGTTAACCATATTCCAGTAGATGGAAAATTATAGAAAATGTTAGTGGTGATGGGCTCAGCCAAGGCTATTAATGTTTCCCAAACAACTAAGAGAGCTTGGAAAGTGTCAGGAATCTAACTCCAGGTACAGCAGGTAAGGGGACAGCTCTAAGAAGGAAGGGGGTCAGTCAGTGCAGGACTGAGGGTGTTGTACTGAAATACACACAGTGTACAGAGCAAGGGGAATGAGCTTGTAGCACAGATTAGGCGCCTGGGCCTCCATTTGTCAAGAGGTGAGAACGAAGACCAGAGGGCTGCTGGGAAGGTGAGTGAAACCGTTTTATTTGGGTAGGGGCTGAATCCAAGACGCTACATGTGTAGTGTCTCCCATTCCCCCCCCCCCTCCTCACCACAGAGTTCTTTTCTTTTGGTTAGAGTTGATCTGGTAAGCTTTTTCTATTTCCTTTTTTTAATTGTTTTATCAAGTGATTGGTGAAAACTTTCCTTTTTTCATTTACTTAAACTAAGACTATTTTTATGGTCATAGAGGATATATAAGCAGGGCAATATATGGGCAGAGCTCAGAAATAGGAAGGGTGTGGTAACATTGTTGGAGCTGTACTACAGGCCTCCCAACAGCGAACATGAGATAGGGGTACAAATATATGTAAACAGATTTTGAAAGGATGCAGGAGCAACAGGGTGGTGGCGATTGGAGATTTTAATTTCCCCAACATTGACTGGGATTAGTGTTAGAGGTCAAGATGGAGCAGAATTTGTGAGGAACATCCAGGAGGGTTTACGAGAGCAGTATGTAAATAGTCCAACTCGGGAAGGGGCCATACTGGACTTGGTGCCGGGGAGTGAGCCCGGCCAGGTGGTTGAAGTTTCAGTTGGGGATTACTTTGGAAATAGAGATCACAATTCCATAAGTTTTAGAATACTCATGGACAAAGACGAGAGTGGTTCTAAAAGAACAGTACTTGGGGGAAGGCCAACGATACCAAAATTGGGCAGGAGCTGGGGAATGTGGATTGGGAGCAGCTGTTTGAAGGTTCATCCACATTCAATATTTGGGAGGCTTTTAAAGAGAGTTAGATCAGAGTGCAGGAGAGACCTGTTCCTGTGAAAATGAGGGATTGAAATGGCAAGATTAGGGAACCATGGATGACAGGTGAAATTGTGAGACTAGCTAAGAGGAAAAAGGAAGCATTCATAAGGTCTCGGTGACTGAAGACCGACAAAGATTTGAAAGAATATTGGGAATGTAGGACCAATCTGAAACGAAGAATTAAGAGCATTGACAGGGGTCATGAGATACCTTTTAGCAAACAGCGTTTAGGAAAACACCAAAGCCTTTCATTCATGTATAAGGAGCAAGAGGGTAACTAGAGAAAGGGTTGGCTCACTCAAGGACAAAGGAGGAAAGTTATGCGTAGAGTTAGAGAAAATGGGTGAGATTCTTAATGAGTACTTTGCATCAGTATTCACCGAGGAGAGGGGCATGGCGGATGTTGAGGTTAGGGAAAACGTTTGATTATCCTACGTCAAGTCAGCATGAGAAGGGAGGAAGTGTTGGGTATTCTAAAGGCATTAAGGTAGACAAGTCCCCAGATCTGGATGGGATCTACCTCAGGTTACTGAAGGAAGCGAGAGAGGAAATAGCTGGGACCTTAACAGGAATCTTTGCAGCATCATTGAACGTGGGTGACGTCCCAGAGAACTGGAGAATTGCGAATGTTGTCCCCTTGTTTAAGAAGAGTAGCAGGGATGTCAGTGGTAGGGAAGCTGCTGGAGAAGATACTGAGGGATAGGATCTATTCCCATTTGGAAGAGAGTGGGCTCATCAGTGATAGGCAACATGGTTTTGTGCAGGGAAGGTTATGTCTTACAAACCTAATAGAATTCTTTGAGGAGGTGACAAAGTTGATTAATGGTGGAAGGGCTGTAGATGTCATATACATGGACTTTAGTACGACGTTTGATAAAGTTCCCTATGGTAGGCTGATGGAGAAGGTGAGGTCACATGGAGCTCAGGGTGTACTAGCGAGATGGATAAAGAACTGGCTGAGCAACAGGAGACAGAGAGTAGTAGTTGAAGGGAGTTTCTCAAAATGGAGACCTGTGCCCAGTGGTGTTCCACAGGGATCCGTGATGAGGTCACTGTTGTTTGTGATATACATAAGTGATCTGGAGGAAGGTGTCGGTTGCCTGATTAGCAAGTTTGCAGATGACACCAAAATTGGTGGAGTTGCAGATAGTGAAGGGGACTGTCAGAGAATACAGCAGAATATAGATAGATTGGAGAGATGGCCAGAGAAATGGCAGATGCAGTTCAATCTGGGTAAATACGAGGTGATATATTTTGGAAGATCCAATTCAAGAGTGAACTACACAGTAAGTGGAAAAGTCCTGGGGAAAATTGATGTACAGAGAGATCTAGGTGTTCAGGTCCATTGTTCCCTGAAGGTGGCAACGCAGGTAGTAGAGTGGTCAAGAAGGCATACGGCATGCTTTCCTTCATCAGACGGGGTATTGAGTACAAGAGTTGGCAGGTCATGTTACAGTTGAATAACACTTTGGTTCGTCCCCATTTGGAATACTGTGTACAGTTCTTGTCGCTACATTACCAAAAGGATGTGGATGCTTTGGACAGGGTGCAGAGGAGGTTCACCAGGATGCTGCCTGGTATGGAGGGTGCTAGCTATGAAGAGAAGTTGAGTAGATTAGGATTGTTTTCATTGGAAAGACTGAGGTTAAGGGGGGACCTGATTGAGGTCAACAAAATCATGAGAGGTATAGACAGGGTGGATAGCAGGATGCTTTTTCCCAATAGTGGGGGACTCAATTACTAGGGGTCACGAGTTCAAAGTGAGAGGGGAAAGGTTTAGGGGAGATATACGTGGAAAGTTCTTTATACAGAGGCTGGTGGGTACCTGGAACACATTACCAGTGGAGGTGGTAGAGGCGGGCACAAAAGCACCATTTAAGATGTATCTAGACAGACACATAAATGGGCAGGGAGCAGAGGGATACAGACCCTTCGGAAATATGAGGCAGGTTTAGATAGAGGATCTGGATCGGCGCAGGTCTGGAGGGCCGAAGGGCCTGTTCCTTTGATGTAATTTTCTTTGTTCTTTGTCTATTGTACGATGGGATTTATGTACAGGCCTCCTGGCATTAGGCAGGATGTGGGGAAGGATATAAATCAGGAGATAGAAAAACACTATGTAATGGGGACTTCAAGATGCAGGTAGGAAAATCAGGTTAGTGGTGGATCTCAAGAAAACAAATTTGTACAATGTTTGCGAGAGTTTCTTTTTAGAGCAGTTTGTGGTAGAGACCACTTGGGAGCAGGCACTTCTAGATTTGGTGATGTGTAATGAGGCAGACTTGATTAGGGAGCTGAAGACAAAGGACCCCTAGGGGATAGTGACCAAAATGTCTTCAAATTTACCCAGCAGTTTAAGAGGGAGAGACTGGAATCCGGTGTAACGGTATCACAGTTGAGTAAAGGTAACTACAAAGACATGAGGGAGGAGCTGGCCAGAGTTGATTGGAAGGAGAGCCTGGTGGGGAAGGCAGTGGGGTAACAATGGCAGGAGTTTCTGGGGTAATTCAGGAGGCACAGCAGAAACTCATCCCAAGGAAGAAGAAACACATAAGGGGAGGATAAGGCAACCGTGACTGGCAAGGGAAGGCAGGGACAGCATAAAGGCCAAAGGAAAAACCATACAACGTGGTGAAGGTTAGTGGGAAGCCTGAGCAGAGGATAACTACATCAGCAACAAGGGAGAAGATGATGAAATATGAGAGTAAGTGAGCTAGTCACATGAAAGATTGCAAGAGTTTTTTTTAAAGACACCTAAAAGTTAAGAATGAAGCAAGAATGGACATTGGACTGCTGGAAAATGAGGCTGGAGACTTAGTAATGGGGAACAAAGAAATGGTGGAGGATCTGAACAGGTACTATTCGTCAGTTTTCACTGTGTAAGGCACCAGCAGGAGACCAGAACTTTGAGAGAGTCGGGGGCAGTTGTGAGTGTAGTCCCATCACTCAGAAGAAGGTGCCATGGAATCTGAAAGGTGTGAAGGTGGAATAATCACCTGGATCAGATGGACTACACCTCAGAGTTGCGAAGGAGATAGCTGAGGAGATTATAGAGGCATTTCAGGAATCTCTGGAGACAAAGAGGATCCCAGAGGAATGAAAAATGGCAAATGTTAGCCACGTTTAAGATGACAGGAAACTATTGGCCAGTTAGCCTGACCTCAGCCATGGGTAAGATTTTAGAGCCCATTGTTCAGGATGAGACTGCGGAGTACTAGTAGGTCTATGATTAAATAGGGCTGAGACAGCACGGCTTCATCAGAGGAAGGTCATGCCTGACAAAACTGTTAGAATTTTTTGAGGAGGTAACAACAAGTTAAACAAAGGAGAGCCAGTGGATGTGAATTATTTGGATTTTCAGAAGGCCTTTGACAGGTGCCACACAGGAGGCTGCTGAGTAAAGTGAGAGCCCATGGTGTTAGGGGCAAGATATTGGTATGGATAGAGGATTGGCTGACTGGCGGAAGGCAGAGAGAGTGGGGATAAAGGGTTTTTTTTCAGGATGGCAGCCAGTGACTAATGGAGTTCTGCACAAGTTCGTGTTGGGACCATAACTATTCACGTTATACATTAACGACCTGGACAAAGGAACTGAGGACAATGTTGTTAATTTTGCAGGTGACATAAAGATAGGTAAAGGGACATGTCGTGCTGAGGAAATGGGGAGTCTGCAGAACTACTTGGGCAGGCTAGGAGTGCGGGTAAGGAAGCGGCAGATGGAATACAGTGTAGGAAAGTGTGACATTCTGCACTTCAGTGGGAGGAATAGAGGCAAAGAGTATTTTCTAAAAGGCGAAAGGCTTCAGAAATCTGAAGCACAAAGGGACTTGGGAGTCCTGGTTCAGGATTCTCTTAAGGTTAACATGTAAGCTCAGTTGGCAGTTAGGAAGGCAAATGCAGTTTTGCATTTATCTCCACAGGGCTAGAATACAAGATCAGGGATGCCCTGCTGAGGTTGTATAAGGATCTGGTCAGACCACATTTGGAATATTGTGAGCAATTTTGGGTCTAGTATCTAAGGAAGGATGTGCTCACATAGGAGGGAGTCCAGCTGAGGTTGACAAGAGTGATTGCCTGGGATGAGGAGCTTGTGATATGAGGAGCGGTTCAGCACTCTGTGTCAGTACTTGGAGTTTAGAAGGATGAGGGGGATCTGATTGAAACTTACAGAATACTGGAAGGCCTGGATAGCGTGGATGTGGAGAAGGAGAGACTAGGACCCAAGGGCACAGCCTCAGGGTGAAGGGACGGCCCTTTCAAACTGAAATGAGCAGGGATTTCTTCAGCCCGAGGGTGGGGAATCTGTGGGACTCAGTGCCACAGAGGGCTATGGAGGCCAAGTCACGGAGTGCATTTAAGACAGAGATAGATAGGGTCTTGATTGGTCAGGGATCAAGGGTCACAGAGAGAAGGCAGGAGGATAGGGTTGAGAATCATATCAGGAACGATCCAACGGTGAAGTAGCCTCGAAGGGCCTTATGGCCTAACTCTACTCCTATATGTTAGGTTCCTATGGTAATTATTTGAGGTTTCCTTGCCCATGTTTAACCTGAACATGAGGAATTTCTTCAGCCAGAGGGTGGGGAATCTGTGGAACTCATTGCCACAGAGGGCTATGGAGGCCAAGTCACAGAGTGATTTAAGACAGAGATAGATAGTTACTTGATTGGTCAGGGATCAAGGGTTACGGAGAAAAGGCAAGACAATGCTTTTGAGAAACATCTCAGCCGTGATCAGATAGGCTGAATGGCCTAATTCGGCTCCTGTGTCTTATGATCATAAGGGCACATGCACGCAGGTTCTCTCTGTCTCTCTCTCTCTCTGTCTCTCTCTCTCTCTGTCTCTCTCTCTCTCTGTCTCTCTCTCTCTCTGTCTCTCTCTCTCTGTCTNNCTCTCCCTCTGTCTCTCTCCCTCTGTCTCTCTCCCTCTGTCTCTCTCCCTCTGTCTCTCTCCCTCTGTCTCTCTCCCTCTGTCTGTCTCCCTCTCTGTCTCCCTCTCTGTCTCCCTCTCTGTCTCCCTCTCTGTCTCCCTCTCTGTCTCCCTCTCTGTCTCTCTCTTTTTGTCTCTCTCTCTCTCTCATTCTCTATATCCCTCTGTTCTCAATACCTGCTCCACCATTTAATGTGATTATCCCTGATCATCAGCCTCAATACCGTCATTCCGCCCTCTCCCATTTTGCTGATGCCAGCCTCAGCTGACCGTCTGTGTGGAGTTTGCACATTCTCCCCGTGTCTGCGTGGGTTTCCTCCAGGTACTCTGGTTTCCTCCCACAATCCAAAGATGTGCAGGTTAGGGTGGATTGGCCATGCTAAATTGCACATAGTGTTCAGGGATGTGTAGGCTAGGTGCATTAGTCACAAGTGAATATAGTCACAGTAGGGGAATGGGTCTGGGTGGGTTACTCTTCGCAGGGTCGGTGTGGGCTTGTTGGGCAGAAGGGCCTGTTTCCACACTGTAGGGACTCTACTTTAATTCTAAGTCTTTAGCTGCAAGAGCAGTATCTACTTGCTTTCAATAACTGGTGCATGTGGACGCCCCGGTCTCATTGCACATTCCCCACTCTCAGCCTATAGTCAATCATACAAAAATCTGTTTTGCAATCAAAGTGGATAACCTCCCATTTATCCACATTATGTTGCATCTGCCATGCATGTGCCACCCTCCCACCCAGCTTTGTCAAAGTTGAGATATTACATTGAGTTCCCTTATCTGAATCATTAATATATATATTGTGAACAGCTGGGCTCCTTGTTACAATCCCTGCGGTACCCCACTGCCTGTGATCAGAGAAAGACCCATTTATTCTTACTGTTTGTTTCCTGTCTGCTGTTCAATTTTCTATCTGTCTCAATACACTACCCCCAATCTTGTGTGCTTTAATTTTACACATTCTTCTCTTATGAAGAGACTTTGTTGACAGCCTTCTGAAAGTAAAAGTAAACCAAATCCATTGGCATCCTTGATCAACTCTGCTAGTTACATCCTTGAAGAATTTCAGTAGATTTGTCAAGCCTAATTTCCCTTTTGTAATTCCATGCTGTCTGAGTCTGATTCTCCCGCTGTTTTCAGTGCTCTGCTATAAAATCCTTTATAATGGACTTTAGCAACTTCTCCAATGCTAACGTCAGACTCGCTGATCTATAATTCTCTATTTTCTCTCAACCTCCCTTTTTAAATAGTAGGGTTACGTTAACAAGCTTCCAATCCATAGGAGCTGTTGCTGACTCTCTCAAATCTTGGAAGATGACACTAATGCAACCATTGGGTTTCTAGGGTCCACTTCCTTCAGTAATCTGAGATGTAGGTATCAGCCCCTCGGAATGTATTGGCCTTCAGTCCCATCAATTACTCCAACACTATTTCCCTACTAATACAGATTTCCTTCAGTACCTCTCTCACTAAACCCTGCATTCCCTATTTCTTGTGGGACATTATCTGTCCGTCTTTGTGAATACCAAAGCAAGGTACAAATTTCATTCATCAGCCATTTCTTTGTTCCCCATTATAAATGACAACCTGAGTCCTACCCAGAAAAGCCCCTTCAGGATCTTTTCCTATTTCAGTGAGGTCACGTCTCAATCTTCTATAAACTCTATTTAACTCCGAATTGGAAACGATGCCTTCCTAGAGACCAACTGAGTTTGTTGTATCACCTGCAATACATGTGTACTCTTCCTTCAAGATTCAGCCACATGACCATATTTAGTGGCATTATGGGCTTAAAGGCCTAATTAATTGACTTATTCAACTTGGTCTGTTTCTACACTGGCAAACTTTGGCGAAATGTTTTTGATCGGGTGACACTGAAGTGTCTTTCCTTCCTTCCTTTAGGAGATGACGGAAAATGGGAGTCATCAGCTGGTGGTGAAAGCCAAATTTAATTTCAAGCAGAACAATGAAGATGAGCTTTCCTTTTCAAAAGGCGACATTCTTTATGTAACACGAGTCGAAGATGGAGGATGGTGGGAAGGTTCACTGAAAGGGAAGTCAGGCTGGTTCCCTAGCAACTACGTGAGAGAGATAAAACCAAATGGTGAGTTGCTCATTTTTATGTATAACTCCGTCTTCATTCTGGCTGTACAGAAAATCGTACTTTTTGTTTTAAACTGCTTTAAGTTCAGTGTGTCCATGGTCAGAGCTTTCAGTCCAGCATTGAAACTTCAGTTTAGTTTCTACTTTTGGCCAACAGCTAAGTTAGAGATTTTCATTTCGCCAAATGTGATGGAGTTATAATTTAATTAACTGGCCTCACTCAAAGACAAGCAAGTCTAACTTGTTCATAACCGTGGATGTGTTGTACCCACCTCGATCTTACTGTTTGAAATTGCACCTCACCCCTTTGCAGACTCTGAAACTTCTCAGGGTTTTTCACCTCCCTCTCTATGGTTCATCAACCTTGGGAACCATCTCGTTGACTTTTGTTTTGAATCCTCCTCATGTCTGTGGTCCTGGCCCAGCATTGGTCCACTTTGCATCCTCTCAGTGAGATGCCTTATTTGTGTCTGTTATTGAGAAACTACTGGAAATAGACAGTGCTGTTCAAGCTTGGACCCACTGATGATGGGATAACGACTGGTTGAAGAATAGTGGTTTGTGTAGAATGAAACTGTTTGAGCGGGACACTTGTTCTAACTTCAACACTTGTTGCAGAATGTCCTCTTGTCATTTTCAAAACATGCAAGAGACTTATGATAAAGTGACTAGATCTTGAGGCTTGGAATAATAATCCAGAAAAAGGTGAGCCCAAATCCTGCTTGAGTCCAGGAATTTGAATTCAGTTTGGGGAAAAAAGCACTTCCTAGTCTGGAAATAAAAAGCTGGTCTCAGTAAAAATGATCCTGAAGCTGTTGGACTGTTATCAGCTGTTGAACCTGGTTCCTTTAGGGATGGAAATCTGCCATCTCACCAGGTGTGGTATTTGTAAGTATTTCACTTGACCTTCCTTTGCTGTTGCAAATTAGGTCATCTAGGAAAAAGGAATGTGTATAATTTACTCCTAGAGTCACAGAGGCCTACAACACCAAAAAAGGCCCATCAACCCATTGAATCTGCACTGGTCAAAATAGCCACTTTTTTGCATTTGTCTGTGGAGTGTAGTGTTGCTAGCTGGGCCAGAACTTACTGCCCATCCCTAGTTGCCCCTTGAGGTGGTGGTGAAGCTCCCTTCTTGAACCACTGCAGTCCATGTGCTGTGGGTTGACCCACAATGCCCTGAGGGAGGGAATTCCAGGTTTTGACCCTGCGACAGTGAAAGACTGGCAATATTTTTCCAATTCAGGTAGGGGAGTGGTTTGGAGGGGAACTTGCGCGGGGTGGTGTTCCCATGCATCTGCTGCCCTTGCCCCTCTGAATGGAAGTGGTCACGGGTTTGGAAGGTGTTGTCTCAGGATCTTTGGTAAATTTCTGTAGTGCATCTTATAGATGAAACACTCTGCTACTACTGAACATTAGTGATGGAAGGAGTGGATGCTTATGGATGTGATGCCACATGTGGATGTGATTGTTGGCTGCTTTGTCCTGGATGGTGTCAAGCTCCTTGTGTGTTGTTAGAGCTGTCCCCATCCAGGTAAATGGGGAGTATTCCATCACACTCCTGACTTGTGCCTTGTCGATGGTGGACAGTCTTTGGGGAGTCAGGAGGAGAGTTACTTGCTGCAGTATTCCTAATCTCTGACCTGCTCTTATAGCCACTATGTTTATGTTGGGAGTCCAGTTGGGTTTCTGCTCAATGGTAACCCCAAAGGTATTGATAGTGGGGACTCAGTAATGATAACACCATTGAATGTCAAATTGTCTCTTATTGGAGATGTTCGTGTCTGGCATTTGTTTGGCGTGAATGCTACTTGTCAACCCAAGCCTGGATATCATTCGGATCTTATTGCATTTGGACGTGGATTTCTTCAGTATCTGAGGAATCATGAATATTGCTGAACATTGACCTTAAGATGGAGGGAAGGTCATTGATGAAGCAGCTGAAAATGGTTGGGCCTAGGACACTATCCTGAGGAACTTCTGCAGAGATGTCCTGGAGCTGAGATGACTGACCTCCTAACAACCATGACCATCTTCCTATGTGTCAGGTATCACTCCAGCCATGGGAGAGTTTGTCCCCAATAGCCACTGAGTCCGGTTTTGTGAGGGCTCCTGAATACCACACTCTGTCAAATATAGCCTTAATGTGAAGGGCTGTCCCTCTCCCCTCCCCTCTTGAATTCAGCTCTTTTGTCCATGTTTGAACCAAGGCTGTAATGGGGTCAGGAACTGAGTGACCCTGGCAAAGCCCAAACTGGGTGTCACTGAGCAGGTGCTGCTTGACCGCACTATTCATGATGTCTAGCCCATTGCCATTTTCCAGCACTTGGCAAATAGTCTTGTTTGCCGCCTTCAATGTGATGAGGGTTTCTGGCTCTCCCCCTTACAGGCAGTGAGTTCCAGATTCCCCCCACCCTCTGGGTGGGGAAAACATTCCTCACATCTCCCCTAAACCTCTTCCCCCTTACCTTAAATCCGTGCTCCTGGCCCCCTTATCTGTGCCCCTCAATTGATATCTCTCAATCAGGTTCCCTTTCAGGATAACTCCACTCTGTTCATTCTCTCTCCATAACTGAAACTTGCCAACCCAGGCAACATTCTGGTAAAACTCCACTGCATACTCTCCAGTGCTGTCAGATTCCTCCTATCGTGTGGATTCCTGAACTGCATGTAATAGATTAGATTAGATTCCCTACAGTATGGAAACAGGCCCTTTAGCCCAACATGTCCACACCGGCCCTCCGAAGAGTAACCCACCCAGACCTATTCCCCTACCCTATATTTACCCCTGACTAATCCACCTAACGCTGTGGGCAATTTCCCATGGACAATCCACCTATTCTGTGCATCTTTTGGATTGTGGAAGGAAACCCATGCAGACATGGGGAGAATGTGCAAACTCCACACAGACAGTCGCTCAAGGTGGGACTCAAACCCAGGTCCCTGGTGCTGTGAGGCGGCAGTGCTAACCACTGAGCCACCGTGCCTGCCCAAAACTCTAGCTTTAGCCTGTCTAACTAACTTTTTATAAAGTTCCAGTGTAATTTCCCTTCTCTCAAACTCAACGCTTTGACTAATAAAGACAAGTATCCAGTTGCCTCTTTAAGTACACTATCCACCTTTCCAGCTACGCTAAAGGATCAGTGTACATGCACATCAAGGTCCCTCTGATACTCGGTACTGTCCTTGCCTAATTTGTCCTGCCCATAGGTTTACAGAACTTTGTCTACTGATCCATCGATGTGCCCTTTGCAGTCCTCCATCTGGTTTTCCCAGGGTTGATATGATTGCATAGGCCTCCCTCCTTTTCCCTTGCCTGGCAAGCCAATCTCAGCAGCCAGAAACATAGCTCTCTGTACAAACCAGGGCCATCTTTCTGGCACAGTTTTCAGAATGTGGTGATCAAAGCAGCATGCCAGACTGCAGCTGCTGCTGCTCTCTCTCACTGTGATAACCCACGGTAGGGAGGATTGAGTTTACAGAAACCACTGCAAAATCGCCTCTTTTTCAATTTGAAATTGCTTCTTACCAAAACTGAGTTGTTTAACTCTGCCACTTTGGATTGATGACGAGGAGATGAACCATATGTTTTTGCTGACTCCCCGTTGTTTTTTTGGAGCGTGATTGTGCTGCCGACTGTGTCTGACTCTTCAGAATATTGAGGCACACAGTGTGACATAAGGAGAGGGGGCAGAGAGTACAGGGCTCAAACAGCATTCATTTCCTTAAAGGGAACTCAATAAAAGGCTCAAAACAGTTGTTAAAGTCCACTAACTGATGATAAGGGCGATGCATTTACTACTCTGTGGTGTGTGACATCCCTTTGCCAAGTTGCTAGTGTCCATAAGGTATCACATTAAGAGCGACAAGTTGTTGGCTGTCAGTTGGAGGTTGATGGTGGTAGAATTGAATGTGCACAAAATACATCAGCCTTTCATTTGCGCATTTCTTTGGAGAATGCAGTTGGCCGAAGTGGGTGGTTTATGAGATGATGTGCTTTGAGGATGTCTGTACTTTGCCAACACAAAAACACTTTGGCCTGTCGTAGTAGCACCCTGGCTTGCAGCTTCTCTCTCCATCAGGCGGCCAGTCAGGTGTTCAGGCCCTACTCCTGAACTTGAGGATGTAGCCAATGTAGCTCTGAATATCTCTATTATTGCCCAATGTCCTGATAGTGTAAAAGGATCAGCATTTAAGTGTTGATGTCCCAGTGTGTTATTTCAGGGCCGATTAGAAAGAAGAAAAATATTTTCAAATTATTCAGATAGAAAGATGTGAGAAATCAGTGAAGTTTATTGATCAACTGCCCTGACTCATATTAAAGCTTCCCTCCTGCTTGTAGGAACTGTTTAAAGGGGGAGACAGCAGTGCAGTGGGTGAGTCTCTACAGGTTAATGCTGGTAGAATTTAAATCCATTTATTAAATCTGGACTTGAAAGCGAGTTTCAGTAATGGTGACCATGAAATTCCCATCGATTGTTGTAAAAACCCATCTAGGTGACTAATGTCCTTTCGGGAAGGAAATCTGCCATCCTTACCTGGTCTGGTCTACATGAGACTCCAGATCCACAGCAATGTGGGTTACTCTGAACTGCCCCCTAAATGTCTGAGTGAGACACTGAGTTTAAAGGCAGTTAGGGATGGGGAGCAAATACATGCATTCATTGAATGAATTAGAGAGAAAAGAGAGAATACACGTGGTTGTGGTTGTGTTTTATGCACAAGGCAATGAGCAAAATCTTTTCAGTCCATGTTAATTACTGAGTATTTTGTGCAGAGCCGGGTAGTGCCTACTACCTCTGCCTTTTCTAACTACAACTCAACCTTCACCCGCACCAGAGGGAGTGTGACCTTGCCCATTGGTTCCAGTTCAGTGCTGTATTCTCCTGGAGAGTTCTGTGTGAAATGGACCCTCAGTCCTTTTTAATTCCAAGCTCTTAGTTCAGCTAATTGCAGTCTGTACGGATCTAATTCTGTCATCACCAAAATTTAACTAATTGACTTATCAAGCGTGTTTTTGATTTGCAGATAAGTCACTTTCCCCCAAATCTCTCAAAGGATTTGAGACACCTTCAGTTACGAAGAATTATTACAGTTTGGTAAGTGCTTTGATTTGATTTTAATCCCTGTTTTCACAGGGATAATTCTGGCTAATAAAGTAATGCTTGTGAATTAAACTCACCAGCAAATCGTTTGCAAAAGTAATAAGTTTTACCTAAATTCAGAACAGTCGACAAAAACCTGTTTTAAGAGCCATAATCTTTATGTAAGCTACTTCCATTTAAAAATCACAACACATGCTAAATCTGATTTTTGCCCAGATCGCTCTTGTATTCTGCATCGTAGCCTCTGGCTTAGCCTGGTTAGCAGCAGGGTCTTCACACAAATCTCAGCAGGAAAATTCTGAAAATCCGACAGCATATGTTTTGAACCAAACTCCTTCTTCACCCCCACCCAGTGGTGTTGATGTGCAAAGTGGACATGGCTTTCCTTTAGAATTGCTCTCTGACTCAGGCAGGCGGCATACTCTCCAGTCCACAGTATATTTATCACTCTTTTTAACAAAGGACTTGCATTTATTTAGCACTGTTAACACCGTCAGGACCTTCCAAAATGCTTTACAGCCAATGAATTGATGTTGAAGTGTAGTCACTGTGTAATACAGCGTTCACTTCCCAGCAACCTGCCTGAGGCAGCAAAGTGCAGATGACTAGACAATCTGTTTCCAGTGATGTGAATTGAGAGATAAATATTGGCAGGGCACAGGGAACTAGCTTGCGATCTTCAAAATAATGGGCATGGCATCATTTACATCAACCGCAGTTTGATGTCCTAGTCAAGAAGCAGCACCTTATGACAGTGCAGCACTCCCTCAGCACTGACCCTCCGACAGTGCGGCACTCCCTCAGCACTGACCCTCCGACATTGCGGCACTCCCTCAGCACTGACCCTCCGACAGTGCGGCACTCCCTCAGCACTGACCAGGGCGGGGCTCCCTCGGCACTGACCACCCGACTGGGCGGCGCTCCTTCGGCACTGACCCCCCGACAGGGCGAAGCTCTGTGCACACCTCACAGAGTCGCCCGAGGCTGGAATTGAACCCGGGTCCCTGACGCCGTGAAGCAGCAGTGCTAACCACTGAACCACCATGCTGCTCTGATAGGTCAGAAAGGAGAGTGGAGCAGATAGGTGGGAAGGACCATTCGAGAGGTCTGTGCCGAGTTGGAAGGTTGGGACTGGGATAAGGTGGGTGGAGGGGAAATGGGGAAATCCACATTGATCCCATGTGATTGGAGGGTCCCAAGGCGGAAGAGGAGGCATTCTTCCTCCAGGCGTCGGGTGGTTAGGGTTTGACGATGGAGGAAGCCCAGGACTTGCATGTCCTCGGCAAATTGGGAGGGGGACGTTAATGTTCAGCCACAGGACGGTGGGGTTGGTTGGTGCAGGTGTCCTAGAGGTGTTCTCTGAAACAATCCGCAAGTTGGCGTCCTGTCTCCCTGATATACTCCCAGGGTGGTATGTTTTGGAGGACATGTTAAATCAGAGCCTCAGCTGCTTGCTAGGGTAACATACAAATGGTAACAAGGCACTGTTTTGATGCAGGGAAACATTACCGTTCTCCTTAATGGCATGGACAGTATTTATCCCAACATCAACATTGTCCAAAATCCATGTTCACTGTTGCTGTGTATGGGACCCTGCTTTCTAAAATTGAGCTGCTTACTTTTTTTATCTTACAGCAATGACTAGACTTCAAGGTGTAATTTGATGGCTGGGTAATGCATTGGACTGCCTGAGCTGTCTTTCTAGACATGATTATGGTTGAGCTGTTCAGTTAATGCAGCTGGAATTTCTGTGGGATTATTCTCTCCAGGTATTCTGTTGCCAGGGATATTCTACACAGGTATAAAAGTCATGCCTCAGTTTACAAAATATAGTGGATTAGTGGGAATACCAAGTTATGATTTTGTAGTTCATAGTCCACCTGAGCTCTCGTCAATAATGAAGAAGGGGCTGTGTATAAAATGGGCCACATCTTAAGGTACTGTGTTCCACACTGAATGGAAACAATCCGATCGCCTTGTTCCCTTGGTAACAGATTATTGTCTTGAACTTTCCTCCTGGGCTCGGGAATTTCATTTGCAATGTGCATGTAGCATTCGCCTGAGCAGTCTTCAACTGATGCACCCTGCAGTTATTCAGAGGAGGGCAGAATTTCAAATATTTTGCCCATCAAAAAATGAAATAACAGTTTGCATCCCCAGTACTCTCCAAAAATGCGTCAGCACCCAGCCCCTCCCCACAGAGCTGCCAGTCACACAGACACAAAAGCAATCTGCACTTCAGTCTGGCATCCTACATCGCTGGGATTTGGAGTTTGTCTCGGTTACCATCCAGAGTTGTACCAGTTCTTCACAGTGAGAGGTGTTACTGGGCTGTGGGAACTGGGATTAGAAGGTCTGAACTTCACTGTTCAGAAAAAAAACTAGTCAGCCCTCTTTGGAAAAACTATCTAATTTGCCCGACCTCCCTCCACTTGCCCCATCACCTTCCCAAATTTCATTCTTGTTACATATTTATCTTGTTCCCTTCTGAAAGGTATTATTGAATATGCTCCCACTGGCCTTTCAAACAGGACATGACCAGATCACAACAACAGGCTGCATGAGAAGGTTTCTTCATATCTCTGATAAACCAGGAGCAGGGTGAGACCATTCAGCCCATCGAGCCTGCTCTGCCATTTAATTAATTGCGTGATTAGATGGTGGGCCTGTCTCGAGGAAAGATTATAAAAGAATAAGAGATAACCTCATTGAAATTTAAAAAGATCCTTTAAGTGATAGACAAGACTGGATGCAGAAAAGATGTTTTCCTTGCCTGTGTAGTCAAGAACGAGGGACCCTGGTGTCAGAACACGGGGCAGGTCATTTCTGACAGACATGAGGAGGACTCTCTTCACTCAAGGTGTTGAATCTTGGGAATTTTCAAGTTGGAGAGCTGTGGAGGTTTAGACTTTGAGAATATGCAAGACAGAGATATCAAAATATCTCTGGATACTCATGACATCAAGGAATATGGGAAAATGACATTAAAATAAATGATCAGCCATGATCTGCAATGACAGAGGCATTTCAAAAGGCTGATTGGTCTACTCATTCCCCAGTGGGAGCCTCGCTTTTCCTGATGTACGTTAATGATCCTGGTTTGCAGGGGACAATTCCGAGTTTACAGATAACACTCCACTTGGAAGCACTGCAGAAGGACATTGACAGATTGGTGGTGTGGCCAGGAAACTGATATGAGGTTCAATGCAAAGAAGCACAAGATGATGTACTTTGGTTGGAAGAACTTTGAAAATCAATATAAAGTATACAGTACTAAAGTATAGGAGCAGGAGACCTGGCCGTATATGTGCATGGACAGTTAAAGGTGGCAGAACAAGTGGAGAGAGCAATTAATAAAGCATACAATTTCTTAAGCTTTTTAATAGGTACGTAGAGAACAATGGAAAAGGGGTGGTGGTGAACTTGTATAGGACATTTGTTCATTGACTAAGCTTCAATCAGAACCCACCCCACCACCACCATCCTTACAAACTACATCAAGTACACACCCAGAATCCTTGACTGCTCCTCACGTGACAAACTCTTCATCCTCGGTATCATTCTTGTAAACCTCCTCCAATGCCAGCACATCCTTAGAAACAGAGCCCAACATTGCTGTGAATATTCCAAATGTAGTCTGACCAGAGCCTTATACAGCCTTGGCAGTACATCTCTGCTCCTGTATTCTAGCCCTCTGAAAATGATGCCAATGTTGCATTTGCCTTCCTAACTGTCAGCTGAACCTACGTCTTAACCTTAAGAGAATCCTGAATAGGATTCCTAAAACCTTTTGTGTTTCAGATTTCCGAAGCCTTTCCCCCTTTAGAAAATTGTCTACACCTCTATTCTTCCTGCCAGTGCCTAACCTCTCACTTTGCCGAGTTGAATTCCATTGCCCCTTTTATTGTCCACTCTGTTAGCCTGTCCAGATACTTCTGCAGCCTTGCTGTTTCCTCAACACGACCTGCTCCTTCACCTACCTGCAAACCAGCAACAATGCCCTCAGTGTAATGTGAATAGTTGTGGTCCCATCACTGACCCCTGCAGAACTCCGCTAGTCACTGGTTGCCTTCTGAAAAACACCCCTTTATCAGTATCTGCTTTCTGCCAGTCAGCCAATCATCTGCCAATGCCAGTACCTTATCCCTAACACCATGGGCTTTTTTTCTTACTTAGCAGCCTCCTGTGTGGCACCAGTCAAATGCTTTCTGGAAATCCAAATAATTCACATCCACTGGCTCTCCTTTGTCTAACTTGCTCGTTTCTTCTCAAAGAATTCTAACAGATTTGTCAGGCATGACCACTCCTTAATGAAACTGTGCTGACTCGGCCCTATTTTGCCATGCACTTCCAAATACTCCACAGTATCCTTAATAATGAACTCGATGAAACCTTACCAACGACTGAGGTCAGACTAACCGGCCTACAGTTTTTGGTCTTCTCTCTTCCCCCGGGGGTGTTACATTTGCCATTTTTCAGGCCTCTGTCATCCAGATACCTCGGGAAAGAGTAGGACCCATTAAAGACTGCACTGGTAATTTGTGTGTTGAGCTAGAGGACATAGGTAGGGTTCTAAGTGAATATTTTGTGTCAGTGTTCACTAGTGATAGGGACGATGCGAGTGTAGAAATAAGGGGCATGGTCTGTAATGCAATTGAAAACACTAAGATAGACAGACAGGAGTTCCGAGTGAGGAGAAAGTGAGGACTGCAGATGCTGGAGATCAGAGCTGAAAAATGTGTTGCTGGAAAGGCACAGCAGGTCAGGCAGCGTCAAAGGAGCAGGAGAAACGATGTTTGTTCCGAGTGACCTGGTGGGCTTATGTAAGTGTCTGGGCAGGATGAAATATATCCCAGGCTGTAGAGTGAGACAAGGGAGGAAATAGTAGGGGTGCTTGGAGTAATGTTTAATTCCTGTCTGGCCACAGGAGAGGTACTGGAGGACAGTCAGTGTGATACTGTTATTCAAGAAGGGAGCAAGAGATAATCCAGGAAACTACAAAGCAATCAGTCTAACCTCCGTGGTGGGGAAACAGTTGGAGACAATTCTAAGCGACAGAATTATTCTGCATTTGGAGAGACAGGGATTCATCAGGAACAGTCAGAATGGTTTCGTTAAGGGAAGGCTGTGTCTGATCGAGTTGATTGAATTTTCCAACGAGGTGATCAGGTCTGTGGGTGGAGGTAATGCTATTGATGTAGTCTACTGGATTTCAGCAAGGCTTTTGATAAGGTCCCGTATGGGAGTCAGATAGCAAAGGTAAGAGCCTGTGGGATCCTTGGAAATTTGACTCCAGAATTGGGTGGTGTGGCAGGAGGCAGAGTGTGATGATTGAGGGGTGTTTTTCCAACTTGAAGTCTGTGACAAGTGGGTTCCTGCAGGAGGCAGTGTTGGGGCCCTTGCTGTTTGGCCCTATCTCCTTTTAATCTGAGCAGACCACTCAGAAGCTCGTGTTTGTCTATGCTAATTTCTTTAATTGTGTCACAGACTCTCTCCCTGCCACTCAGCCAATTATAAATAATTTAGACTTGAATGTTGGAGGTTTATCAGTCAGTTCACAGACAATGTAAAAATTCAGTAAATAGGAGGAGAGCCTTAGTTTACAGAAGGATATAGATAGGCTGGACAAATGTGCTGACCACTGGGAAATGAAATTCGATCCAGCTCACTGCGAGGTGATGCACTTGGGCAGGACCAACAAGGCGCGGGAATACCTGATGAACGGTAGGACCCTGGGAAGCACCAAGGGTCAGAGGGACCTTGGTGTGTTCGTACACTGCTCCCTTAAGGTGGGCAAAGTGGGTAAGAAGGCATATGGGATACTTGTTTAAACTAACCAAGGCATAGTGTTGAAGAGCAGGGGAGGTCATGCTGAAACTGAATGAAATGTTGGTTCAGTCACAGCTGAGTATTGTGTGCAGTTCTGGTATCCCCACTGTAGGAGGGATATGATAACAGTAGAGAGGATGCAGAGGAGATTTACCAGGATGTTCCTAGGCTGGAGAGTGATGAAGGGAGATTGGACAGACTGGGGTGGTGTTCCTTGGAGCAGAGGAGACTGAGGGGGGATATGTTTGAGGTGTACACAATTACAATGGTGTAAACAGGAAGAAAATGATCCCCTTGATGGAAGGATCAATGAGCAGGAGACATTGATACTATTGAGGGAGTCCAGCAAAGGCTCACCAGGCTGATTCCAGGGTTGGCAGGAGTGACCGATGAGGAAAGGCTGCATCGACTGGGCTTGTACTCGCTGGAATTTAGAAGAACGAGGGGGGATGTCTCATAGAAACATCTAAAATCCTGATGGGACGGGACTAAGGGTCACAGTCTAAAAATAAGGGGTAAGCCATTCAAGACTGAGATGAGGAAGAATTTCTTCCCTCAGAGGTTTGTGAAGCTGTGGAATTCTCTCCCACAGGAAGCTGTTGGGGCCAGTTCATTTGATAGATTCAAGAGGGAGCTAGACGTGGCCCTTGGGGCTAAAGGGGTTTAGGGGTATGGGGAGGTAGTGGGAATGGGACACTGAGATTGCATGATCATATTGAATGGTAGGGTAGGCTCGAAGGGCTGATTGGCCTCTGCCTGTAGATATTATCTATGCTCCCATTTTGGCTAAAGGGGCAGGAGGTTTAGAGGGGACCCATATGCATAGTATTAAATCAAGACAAATTAATTAATGATGCAAATGCAGGTTAGCAGACGTGATTTTACAGATATTATATGCACATGGTTACATGGAGATCAAAGCTGGGAAGTAAATATTCAGGGCTATGTCACATATCCGATAGACAGGCAGGAAAAAAGGAGCGATGTGGTAACTTTGTTAGTATAGAATATAATTAGTAAGGACGCAAGAAATGATCTTGGATCATAGAGTTATAGAGATGTACAGTACGGAAACAGACCCTTCGGTCCAACCCGTCCATGCCGACCAGATATCCCAACCCAATCTAGTCCCACCTGCCAGCACCCGGCACCTATCCCTCCAAACCCTTCCTATTCATATACCCATCCAAATGCCTCTTAAATGTTG
>NC_057724.1:80968083-80986445 GCF_004010195.1 Chiloscyllium plagiosum
CTGGAGTTAACCCATCTATGTGACTGTATCTGAGACTTTCCCCCCTTCCTATAACTGCCATCCATCACATACTGTTGCTGTTGCAAATTCCTCATCACTTCTAACTGTCTCTCCAGATTCGCAGCCAACAGCATTTATGGCAGATATAATCCACAGTAACCCTTAAACTCTCTTTAAACTCCCACATCTGACAAGAAGTACATATCACTCTATTAAAGACCATTTTTGCTCCTTCACAATCTACAGACCCAGAAAATAACACCAGGCCACAATCACGTGAGGAAGGAGCGTCGCTCTGAAAGCTAGTGCTTCCAATTAAACCTGTTGGACTATAACCTGGTGTTGTGTGATTTTTAACTTTGTACACCCCAGTCCAACACCGGCACCTCCATGTCATGACTGGTAGGAGTAGTCTATATACATCCTAACAGTAGCTATACTGTAGAACAGAATAAGGAGGAGATAATGAGGGCAAGAAATAAAGGCAGTGTACTAATCATGGGTGACTTTAATATTCATGTTGTTGGGAAAATAAAATTGGCAGAGGTAGTCATAAGGAAAAATTCATTGCATGTACTCGGGCAGTTTCCCAGAAATATATGTCGTGGATCCAAACAAGGATCTGCTTTGAAATAGTGACAAAAGGGTGTTCAAATTTAGCATTCAGTTTGAGAGTGAGAAACCTAGTTTAGCAACAATTGTGTTAAACTTAAATCAAGGTAATAATAAAGGAATGAGGGCAGGATTGGCTGGACTAGGCTAGGAAAGGACTTTCACAGCAAAGGGACTGTAAGAACAATGACAGATATGTAATGACTCCTGAGAGAGATATCCCAGTAAAGATAGTAGAGAAAGTCACTACAGAGATAGTGGGTTCACTGATCATAATCTTCCAGAAATTCTTGGATTCTGGGAAAGTCCCTGAGTATTGAAAATGGCTAATGTTACACCTTTATTCAAAAGACGAAAAGCAGGTAACTATTGGCCAGTTAGTTTAACATCTGTCATTGGGAAAGTATTTGAATCTATTATAAAGAATTTACTAGCAGACCATTCAGAAATATGTAATCTGATTAAGCTGAGTCAGCACGGCTTCATGAAGGGGAAATCATACCTAACCCATTTAATAAGATTCTTTGACGAGCTAACAAGTAGGAGAGATAAAGGGGAAACAGTAGATGTCAATATTTGGATTTTGAAAAAGGCATTAATCACCAAAAATTACCGAAAGCTTCCATCCGAGTTCAGCAGGTATTAGGGAAGGCAAATGGAATCTTTGTCTTTCCTCCAAAAGGAACGGAGTATACAAGTAGAAAGATTTTGCTAAGCACTAGTCAGGTCACAGCTGGATTAGAGAGAGCAGTTTTGGGCTCCGTATCTAAGGAAAGATATCTTGGCATTGGAGACAGATTCAGAAAAGTTTCATCAGGCTGATTGCTGATTTTCTTATGAAGATGGTTGAGTAGTTTGGGCTTGTTGCCTGACCTACTGTGCTTTTCCAGCACCACTCTAATCTAGACTCTGATTTCCAGCATCTGCAGTACCAACTTCTGCCTAGATTGGGCTTGTACTCACTGAAGTTCAGAGAATGTGGTGACCTTATTGAAAGATACAGGGTTGTTGGAGGACTGACTGCAAGTATGCCTACCTTGAAGAAGTTCTCCTCCTCTCTCTACAAAGATCTCAGTGAGTCTCTCTCTCACTGCAACCCCCAGATCATCATCTCTGCTCTGAAACTCTTCAACCTGAAACAGACTCGCTACCACAGCCACATCTGTACTTCACCAGTTTCCTCATTTTCCCTCTCCCCATTTTACCCCAGTTCCAACCTGCCAGCTCATGACCTGTCCTACCTGCCAATCTTCCTTCACACCCTACTCCCTGACCTATCACCTTTATCCCCACCCCTATCCACCTATTGCACTCTTAGCTGCCTTCTCCCCAGTCCCATCCCCTCCCATTTATCTCTCCACCCCGGAGGTTCCTAATGAAGGGCTCCGGCCTGAAACGTTGATTTTCCTGCTTCTTGGATGCTGCCTGACCTGCTGTGCTTTTCCAGCACCACTTTAATCTTGACTCTGATTTCCAGCATCTGCAACCCTCACTTATTGGAAGACTGGACAGGGGAGATGCTGAGAGGTTGTTTCCCCTTGTGGGAGAATCTAGGACCAGAGGGCATCATCTCAGAATAAAGGTTTGTGCATTCAGGACAGATGAAGAGTTTCTTTTCTGAGTAGGCAATCCTTTTGTTCCCATTCATTCATGGGATGTGGATGTGACTGGCCAGGTCAGTATATTATTGATCTTCGCTTGGCTGTTGAGAATCTACCACATTACTGGTGGTCAGGAGTCACATGTAGGCAGACCAGGCAATTTCCTTCCCTCAAGGACATTAGTGAACTACACGAGTTTTTCCAACAATCAGCACTGGATTCATGGTCATCATTATAGATGGTTAATCCTGGATATATCATTGAACTCAAATCTCATCATCTCTCTCAGATTAGATTAGATTCCTTACAGTGTGGAAACAGGCCCTTCGGCCCAACCAGTCCACACCAACCCTCCAAAGAGTATCCGACCTTGACCCATTTCCCTCTGACTAATGCACCTAACACTACGGGCAATTTACCATGGCCAATTCACCTGACCTGCACATCTTTGGACTGTGGGAGGAAACTGGAGCACCCGGAGGAAACCCACGCAGACACAGGGAGAATGTGCAAACTCCACACAGACAGTCACCCGAGGCTGGAATCGAACCTGAGACCCTGGCGCTGTGAGGCTGCAGTGCGAACCACTGAGCCATGATATGATGGAATTTGAACCTGGGACCCTGGGATGCTGGATTTATACTATCACCTCCCCAAGTTTGGAAATCTTTACCTCAGAGGGCAATCATTAAAAACCTGTCTTGGTTTTCAATATACTTAGTAAGGGGAATGGCAGGAAAGTGAATGTGAGGATTATTAGATCCGCCATGATCTCATTAAATGGCGAGTAAGTTAGCTGGGCTGGATAGTTGTGTCTTATGGTGTGATTATTCACCTCCTGTGTAACCACTCGGGCTAAATACCAACGAAGTATGGATTCTCACAATGTGATCTGCTCTATATTGGGGAGGTGAAATGCAGACTGGGTGACCACTTCGCAGAACATCTTGTTCCATCCACAAAAGTGACCCTGAGCTTCCTGTTTGCTGCCAGTTCAACACCCCGCCCTGTTCCCTGGCCAACACACCTCTCTCAGGCTTGGTGCAGCAAAGCTCCATGTGAGCTGGAAGGACAGCATCTCACTGTTTGCCTGGGGACCCTGCAGCCCTCTGCACTCAGTATCAAATTCAACAGTTTTAGGGCTTGAACTCCTTCTGCCATGTCCTTACCCACCCCCCACACACCAGGCTTTGTCATCACATGGCCTGTTACCACAGACAGTCTATTGTCAGACACTAATAGTCCCCAGTAGCAGCTATCCATTCCCCCAGGCTGACCTTTTCCCATTCATTCATCTACCCAACTGTTGTTCTCTCTCTCTGGGCTCCACCTCCTATAATTTACTCCCCCACTCCCACTACCTTCAGCATATTACCAACCTTTTCATACTACAATCAGTTCTGGACCTGAAACATTAACTCTGCTTTCTCTCCACAGATACTGCCTAACCTGCTGGGATTCTCCAGCAGTATCTGTCCTTGCATTTTTATCATGTTTTTGTGACCACACGACATGTGAAAACATTTTCCTGCCAATGGTATTAGTGGGGTTGGTGCTGTAATGTATAAAGCAGTAAACTCAGTTGGCTTTATCCCATTGTTGAATGTTCTGTGGAAATCTTATTGACCAGCAATTCTATGGCTGAATGAAGTCATCATGTTGGAGACTGCGTAACAATCTGGCAGTCACTTTGTCAGGAGCAGAATGTCAAGCTGAGCCCTCAGAATGTGCTTAAATTTGTAGATATTCTTAGCACAGCTTATGTATGTCTGGTGTCCCTCAGCGAATTTCCCAAGTGATAATGCGGAATTTTAAAATGAATCTTCCTTTCTGCACACAGACTTTTCTTTCTAACTGCCTAGACTGTTGGAAAAGAAGTGAAGGAATATTTCACAACTTGTTTATCATGTCGCAAGGTGTCAGTCATCCCAGACTCTAAGTGCCAGGCCTGCAGGCTGATCACTTTTTGGGCTAGTCAGAAACTGAGTGCCGTTTAGGTATAGTCTGCCTGCACTGCTAGATTGAAGCAGCAGTGTCTGCTTTATACATCGAGAAAATTATCACCTCAGCATTTAATAAAGACACTCATTTGAGGGCGAATGTAAGACTTTATAATGGTTCAGGTCACAGCTGTTGGGGTTTGCATCTGATGTTGCTTGTGCCACGAGTCACGTTGAGGATAAATGTAACCTCTCATTGTCGGCTGCAGCACAGTGAGTATCTGCATCAGCATGATGATCTGAATTTCAGCTGCCAAGTCACGTTAACCTGCAAGGATATTTGCAATCGTTTGAGGCAATGTTTTGCAGAGATTGAATAGAATGTTTTGTTTTGAGCAAGAAATAAAATCTGTTTGAGGCATTTGCAATTGAAAATGCATTAAGTTTTTTGTTTGGACTTGAAATTGAAATGAACATTGATTTTAAGGCTGTGTATATGTGGCCACATTAATGTTTAATAAATGTCTTTTCTCCTCAAAGGTTGTACAGAATATTTTGGACAATGAACGAGATTATGCAAAGGAGCTCCAGGTCTTGCTCAGCACATACCTGCGGTCACTGCAGGCCAATGACAAGTTAGTATCCAAACCTGCATCTTCTCTGACAACATGCTCGTTAGACTAACAGTTTTAGATCAAAGTTCAAATTATTCACATGGTTCTTGCGATTTTGTACTTATGACTGGTCTTGGGAATATCATTCTCAACCCAGTCTTCTGGAGTGTTTGTTGCAATAACAGAGCAGTTTCCTCAGAAGCTTTCCTTCCGACTTTCTAATTTAGTGCATTTCCTTTCAGATATTTTAGTTCCTATTGCATTTTCCTGCTGCTCGACTCTTTGTTCAGTACATTCTGGGCCCTGTGACACACTGTGACCTGGTTATGTCACAGGATAAATAATCCTGGAAATGTAGATGAGAATTTCAATTCCGTGTACTCTGGAAATGAAAATCCGATCCTGGTAAAGTGTTAAAGAGCTGCGTGTTTACTCACTAATGCCCTGTAAGGGGTTCCAATCTGTTGTCCTTGCTTGGTCTGGCTCAAGTCTGACTGCAATGCAGTTGACTCTTAATCGCCCTCTAGTGGCTGAGCAAGAACTCGGTTACAGCAAGACTGCAAAACGTCTCTCAGAATTGACCAACGCTGGCCTCACCGGTGACCCCCACATCCTGAAAGTAAAACACATGCCTCAGCTCATCTGTTGTTTTTATTCATCACTAGCTAACCCAGTATTTACTGTCCATACCTAATTGCCTTTGAAGATGAGAGGAAATGTCTTCACCCAGAGAATGGTGAATTCACTACAGTATAAAGCAATTGAGACCAAAACATTGCAGGATTTCAGGAGGGAGTTGTATATGGCATTTGGGGCTTCAGAAGTCAAAAGATACAAGGGAAAAGTGGGAACAGGGTGTAGAGTTGGTTGATCATATTGAATGATGGAACATGCTCAGTGGGCTGAATGGCCTGCTTTGTTTTAACTGAGTGACTTTCTGGCTCATTTTAGAGGGCAGTAAGGCTGAACCACATTACTGAGAGTCTGGAGTCACATGTTTGAGCCCAGACCAGGTAAAGGCCGCAGATTTCCTTTTCAGGTGGGTTTTTTTTTAATAACAACATAGGTACTGTTAGGTCAGTTTCTCACTGATTCAGTTTCGTCATCTGCAGTGGAATTCCCAGAACATTAGAATGAATGTTTAGGATTACTGACCCAGTGGCATTACCACTACACCCCTTATCTATGCGTTTACGGTGAAATCATGATGAGGCAAAACCAGATAACCTAAATTGTCGAGCTTGCTGACAGGAAATCTACTGAAAGTGCCCGTGATAAAATGAGGTCCCAGGCTGGTAACTCCAGATTAGCTAAACCTGTGCCAGCTTGGTATGTGACTGTGGTGACCATACCAACCAGTCAGAGCAGATTCATGCCATGTTACAGCAGGTCAGGTTACCACCTGACACTCTGATCTCTGTGCGAAGCCTCCACATTAGCAGGCTGACAGACCCCTGCAGGATGACTGGCTGCTTCTCTGTTTGAAACTGCAAAGACTGACAGGGTGCCTTGGGCACCATGAGAATGTTTGATTACATTGATGACATGGAGCTCTGTATCACTCTCGTTCAAAGATACCACATCAACCAGAAATAAAATAGCTGCTTTTCTCCAGGGTTAACTCCCAATATATTTCAATCTTTTATGTACTGTACAAGGTCAGACCATTGTAAGGTGTGGACAGTTTGAAAAACAAACACATTTTTCACATGTTTATTGCATCAGCTTTCATTTGTTGGCAAGGAGTGTGTTTGTAGCCAAAATAGAATTGCACAGGGAGCTAGCCTGAAGATTCCCGTTGGCTACAGCCTTGTTTGGGTTCTTTGATGTGCCATTCAATGAAATGCAGCCTTGATGTCAAGGGCTGTCCCTCTCCTCTCCCCTCCCCTCCCCTCTGGAATTCAGCTCTCTTGTCCATGTTTGACCCAAGGCTGTAATGAGGTCAGGAGCTGAGTGATCCTGGGGGAACCCAAACTGGGTGTTGCTGAGCAGGTGCTGCTTGATAGCTCTGTTTTTGACCCCTTCCATCACTTTAGTAATTAATGTCAAGGCTGTTAGGGTGGGAATTGGCCGGGTTGGATTTGTCCTGCTTTTTGTGTACAGGACATACCTGGGCAATTTTCCACATTACCGAGTGGATGTCAGTGTTGTCGCTATACTGGAGCAGCTTGGCTCGGGAAGTGGCAAGTTCTGGAGTGCATGTCTTCAGTACTATTGGCAGAATATTTTTGGGACCCTAGCTTTTGCAGTATCCAGCGTCTTCGACTGTTTCCTGATGTCACATGGAGTGAATGGAATTGGCTGAAGACTGATATGTGTAACACTGGGCGCCACTGGAGGAGGACGAGATGGATCTTCCACTCAGTACCTTTGGCAAAAGATTGCTGCGAAAGCTTTTGTACTGATGGGCTGGGCTCTTCCATCATTGAGGGTGGGCATATTTGTGGAGCTGCCTTCTCCAGTGAGTTTAATTGTCCACTACCATTCGTGACTGGATGTGTCAGGACTGCAGAGCTAAGAGCTGATGCATTGGTTGTGGGATTGCTTGCCTTTGTCTGTCATTTGCTGCTTATGCTGTTTGACACACAAGCAGTCCTGTCTTGTGGCTTCACCAGGTTGACACCATGCCAAGTGTCAGATCTCTCGTGGGAAGGCATTTCGGTGATAGTGATCACAACTCCCTGGCCTTTACTATAGTCATGGAGGGGGAAAGGGGCAGACTGTATGGTAAAGTCTTTAATTTGGGGAGGGGGAATTACAATGCTGTAGGCAGGAAATGGGTGACTTAAATTAGTAGTGATCACAACTCCCTGGCCTTTACTATAGTCATGGAGGGGGAAAGGGCAGACTGTATGGTAAAGTCTTTAATTTGGGGAGGGGGAATTACAATGCTGTAGGCAGGAAATGGGTGACTTAAATTAGGAACAGATGTTCTCTGGAAACACACAACCGAAATGTGGAGGTTGCACTTACAGTTTGAGCTGGACAGGTTTGTCCCACTGAGTTGAGGAAGGCATGATAGGGTGAAGGAACCTTGGGGGACAAGGGATATGGAACATCTAGTCAAGAGGAAGAAGGAAGCTTATTTAAGGTTGAGGAGGCAAGGATCAGACAGAGCTCTAGAGGGTTACAAGGTCTCCAGGAAGGAACTGAAGAATGGACTCAGGAGAGCTAGAAGGGGCATGAAAAAGCTTTAGCAGGTAGGATTATAGAAAACCCTAAGGTGTTCTACACTTACGTGAGGGGTATACTTATTATTGAGGGGAATGGCCACAGGGGGTCCCTACACTGTCTGCCTCTTCCCATTTCCTCTCCTGGTGGTCACCCAGCTCCCTTTATCCTGTAACTTAGGTGTGACTGCCTCCCTACATCCCTCTCTTATCATCCCCTCAGCCTCGAACAATTCAAAGTTCATCCATCTCCAGTTCCCTAACACGGTCTGTGAGGAGCTGGGGTTGGGTGCACAGGTGAAGTCAGCAGGGTCCCCAGCAGTGACCTTTACCTCCCACATCCTGCAACAGGAGCATGCAACTGCCCTAGCTTTCATCCCCTCTGCTCTAAATTGTGAGGAGAGATTAAAAAAAACTTGACCTTACCACCCTTCCACACAGAGCCTTTTTTATGGGTTCGAGGAGGAGGAGGATGTAGTGTAGTGTTTTGGGTTTAGCAGCAGTCCCCATGTCTGCTTCTGCTCCTGTTCAGCCATCGCTCTGCTGATTCACCGGGTCAGTATTTATATTCAATCTTCCCTTCCCAGCTGCCCCTGGCTTACACTCTCTTAACTCCCATGGCGGGAAAGGAGCAGAAGTAACAGGGTTGTTGTCATGGGTGACTGTAATTTCCCTAATACTGATTCGAACCTGCTTAGTTCCAATAATTTGGATGGAGCAGATTTTGTCAGGTGTGCCCAGGAAGGGTTCCTGACTCAATATGTAGAAAGGCCGACGAAAGGGGAGGCCATATTGGATTTGACGCTTGGCAATGAGCCAGGCCAGGTGTCAGATCTCTTGGTGGGAGAGAATTTTGGTGACAGTGACCACCTAGTGCCTCACCTTTACTGTACTTATGGAGAAGGATAGAAGCAGACAGTATGGGAAAGCATTTAATTTGGGGAGAAGAAATTGCAATGCAATTGGGCAGGAAATGGGGTGCCGAAATTAGGAACAGATGTTCTCAGGGAAATACACGACAGAAATGTGGAGCACTTACAGTTCGTGCTGGACAGGTTTGTCCCACTGAGGTGAGGAAGGCATGGTAGGGTGAAGGAACCTTGGGGGACAAGGGATATGGAACATCTAGTCAAGAGGAAGAAGGAAGCTTATTTAAGGTTGAGGAGGCAAGGATCAGACAGAGCTCTAGAGGGTTACAAGGTCTCCAGGAAGGAACTGAAGAATGGACTCAGGAGAGCTAGAAGGGGCATGAAAAAGCTTTAGCAGGAAGGATTATAGAAAACCCTAAGGTGTTCTACACTTACGTGAGGAACAAGAGAATGGCCAGAGTGAGGGGAGGGCCGATCAGGGATAGTGGAGGGAACGTGTGCTGGAGTCGGTGGAGGTAGGGGAGGTCCTTACTGAATACTTTGCTTCAGTATTCACTTGCGAGATAGACCTTGATGTTTGTGAAGACAGTGTGAAACAGACTGATATGCTCGAACAGGTTGCTGTTCAGAAGGAGGATGTGCTGAAAATTTTGAACTTCATGGGGATGGATAAGTCTCTGATCCAGATGGGAAATACCCAAAGTTACTACAGGAAATGAGGGAAGAGATTGCTGTGGCTTTGACGATGATCTTTGCACTCTCGCTGTCCCCTGGAGTAGTGCCAGATGATTGGGGGCAAATCTTATTCCTTGTTCAAGAAAGGGTATAGGGATAACCCTGGGGAATTACACACCAGTCATTCTTAGGTCTGTGGTGGGCAAATTATTGGAGAGGATTCTGAGAGACAGGATTTATGATTATTTGGAAAAGCATAGTTTGATTAGAGATAGTCAGCATGACTTTGTGAGGGGCAGGTCATGCCTCACAAATCTTGTCGAGTTATTTTGAGGATGTGACAAAACACATTGATGAAGGTAGAGCAGTAGTTGTGGTGTACAAGGATTTTAGCAGGGTATTTGATAAGGTTCTCCATGGTAGGCTTCTTCAGAAAGTAAGGAGGCATGGGATACAGGGAAATAGAAGACAAAGGGTGGTAGTAAATAGAAAGTATTCAGCCTGGAGCTCGGTGACCAGTGGTGTTCCCCAAGGATCTGTTCTGGGACCTCTGCTGTTTGTGATTTTTACAAATGACTTGGATGAGGAGATAGAAGGATGGGTTAGTAAGTTTGATGATGACACCAAGGTTGGTGGAGTTGTGGATAGTGTGGAGGGCTGTTGTAGGTTGCAACAGAACATTGCTGAAACTTTATTGCTGGAACAGCACAGCAGGTCAGGCAGCATCTAGGGAACAGGAGATTCGACGTTTCGGGCACAGGCCCTTCTTCAGGAATGGAGAAGGGCCTGTGCCCGAAACGTCGAATCTCCTGTTCCCTAGCTGCTGCCTGACCTGCTGTGCTGTTCCAGCAATAAAGTTTCAGCTTTGATCTCCAGCGTCTGCAGACCTCACTTTCTCCTGCAACAGAACATTGACAGGATGCAGAACCGGGCTGAGATGTGGCAGATGGAGTTCAACCTGGAAAAGTGTGAAGTCACTCACTTTGGAAAGTCGAATTTAAATGCAGAATATAGGGTCAAATGCAGGATTTTTGGCAGTGTGGAGGAACAGAGGGATCTTAGGGTCCATGTCCATAGATCCTGCAGAGTTGCCGCCCAGATTGATAGGGTTGTCAAGAAGGTGTATGGTGTGTTGGCTTTCTTAGCAAGGGGCTTGAGTTTAAGAACCACAAGGTTATGCTGCAGCTCTATCGATTCCTTGGAGCACACTTGGAATATTGTGTCAATTCTGATCGCCTGATTATAGGAAGGATGTAGAAGCATTAGAGAGGGTGCAGAGGAGATTTACCAGGATGCTGCCTGGATTGGAGGGCATATCTTATGAGGGAGCTAGGGTTTTTCTTATTGGAGTGAAGAAGGTTGAGAGGTACAAGATGATGAGAGGCATAGATAGAGTGGATAGCCAGAGACTTTTCCCAATGTGGAAATGGGGGAACATAATTTTCAGGTGATTGGAGGAAGGTTTAGTGAAGATGTCAGAGGGAGGTTCTTTATGGAGAGTTTTGAGTGGGTGGAATGCACTGCCAGCAGTGGTAGTAGAGTCAGAGACATTAGGGACATTTAAGTGACAGTTAGGCACATAGTACAATGTTAGGGTTTGTAGAATAGTCTGATCTAAGAGTGTGATAAAAGTTTGAGGGCTGAGGTGTCTGTACTGTTCCATGTTCATCTTCACGAATCCCTGGAGCAGCTGTTTGACTGAAATCCCAGGTTTATTAAAATAACTGAAATGGCTGCTTCTGCCCAACTAGTTACTCTCATTTTTATGTTTAATTTGTATTGTTTCCAGATTAACTGCTGCTGATATCGGGGCATTAAAAGGAAATCTGGAGGAAATCTGCTCATTTCAGCAAACCCTCTACCAGACTTTGGAGGAATGTACAAAGTAGGTCAACAGATAATTGATTATGTCGAGCCGTTCGGCGAAACTCCGCAGTACCATTTCCCTTGAATGTTTTGAGCGGCTTTTACTAATTTATGATCAGTTTGGATTTGCAGTCTGTCAGCACCTTTTGGTTCAGGGGCAGATGTTTTGGGTGACAAGGAATTTATTCCCTTAGAGGGTTGTGATTGTTTTGAACATCACACCACAAAAATTGTCAGTGCGGACCCCGTGTGCGCGCGGACCCCGTGTGTGTGCGGAATCGTGTGTATTTTTAAAAGATTGGTAGATCAGTCAGAGAATCATGGGTAACGGAAAGGTCAGGAAAGCGGATGTGAGGAATGTCGGACCATAAATAAAAATGGGAATTACTGGAAAAACCTAGTGATATTGACAGCATCTGTGGAGAGAAAGCAGAGTGAACATTTAGGGTCCAGTGGCCCTTCAGAAATTCAGCTCGGACCTGAAACATTAACTCTGCTTTCTCTCCACAGATGCTGCCAGACTTGCTGAATTTTTGCAGTAATTTCTGATTTTGTTTCTGATTTCCAGAATCTGTTTTGTTTGGTGTCAGATCAGCCAGGATCAAGGTGAAGGGCTGGAATAGCCTATCCCTGTTCCTATTTCTTGTGATCTTATCTCTGTAAACCTTCTGCCCCTTACCCATAATTTCATGCTCCCTGGTCATTGATCTCTCAACCAAGGGGGTGATGTCATGTGCCATGGTCCATGGCCCTCAGCTTTAACTTGGAAACATAGAAAAGGAGAAAATAGGAGGAGGCCATTTGGCCCTGTCTGCCTTCGCCATTCAATAGGCTCACGACTCATCATCCAACTGTGCCCTGTTCCCACTTTCTCACCAGTAACCTTTGACACCTTTAGATCAAAGAACCATATCTAACTCTTTAAAGTCAGTGGGGAGTCTGCCTACAATTCCGATGGAATTCCCACTGCACTGTGACACTGAAAGGGAGGTTAGTTCCACTAGGTCCAGGGAAGCTGCCAAGGTGATTTACCCTTGCCCCCCCCGCCTCCTCCTTGGTGGATACCAGCCAGCACAGCTCAACGATGAGGTGATTAAGCCACCATTCATTGACCACTTCACCTGACGAAGGAGCAGTGCTCCAAAAGCTCCTGATTGTAAATAAACCGACTGGACTATAGCCTGCTGTCGTATAAATTCTGATTTTATCTAGCCCAGTCTAACACCAGCACTTCCACATCACGACTGCTTAAGGAAATCAGTTAACCCAAGAACAGACAGGAGAGCTGAGGAGGTGGGGCTGGGCTGGGAGCGAAGGACAGCGAGAGGGCCATGAAGCAGTTCAGAAGGGAGGCTATTCAATGTGTTGTGCCTGGGCTGGCTCTTTGAGTTGTCCAATTGATTGGTGTCTCTGGATTCTCCCCTTCAAATGTTTCTCCAGTTCCCTGTTTGAAAGTTTGAACTGAATCTGTCTCCACCATGTTCCAGGTCCCAACACCACTCTCTCATCAAAGCAATGTCACCACACCCTGCTTCTGCTACTCTGGCCAATCGCCTTTGACAGCTGGCCTTTGCTTATTGGCCCTGTAGCAGCCGAGACCATCCGGGTCCATGTAGAGGAGCTTTGCAGCTCTGAGCCCCGCTGGCCTTGTATCAAGAAGCTGGTTAGCTTTTCAGGTTCAAACTAAAGCCAGCTCACACCCCCTCCCCAGAGCATTCTGTTGAGTGATTGGTGTTCAGTGGCCCCGGCTGAATATTGGTCAGGGTAGAATCTGGCTAGTTTGTGAGTCACTATCCAATTGATATTGTCTGTAAAGATTTGCAAACCAGTAAAGGCTGCATCTTATGGGAGGGCACACCACAAGGTGACAGATGGCCCAGGGAATTGCCAGTGCCCTCAGCGATGGAGGAGGTTAGCAGAGGGATGGAGCGGTGAAGGTGCTGGTCGCTACCCAAGGGCCACGTTGAGCAGTTTCACAGGTTAAATTGTTGTGTTTCTGCTGGAACAGTTAATGACTCACACAGAGTAGCTGACTGTGTTTTCTGAGGCATAAGATTCTGAAAACATTTGTATTTCCTTCCTGTAAGGCAGATGGTAGGTTATTTCAGGAGAAAGCACAGAACAGCACAGATGGTCATCGAAGCCAGTTGTGAACTGTTGGTGAATCTGTGGTGAATATTGTGAAGAACAGAGAATGGAAGATGTTGTCATGTGTGAAGGATAATCGAAGTTTGATAGTTTATAAAGAGGCAGTTATCAACAGGAGTACTCCCCTCCGGTCAGTGTCCTTCCGGTTACTGGCCCACTTACAATTTCTGCTTTTTCTGTCAAATCCCTCATGGTTGGGAAAACTCGTATCAAAACATCCGCTGAGCTGCTGCGAGGTTATTTTGCCTGTGAAGATGGGTTGATGTCGGGCGTACACTGCATTGTAAAAGGTGCCTTTCTCATGTGCAGCATGACATTGAGGGGCCGCCTCAAGTAACGTGGGTGGGGTATTAGTATCACAGTCAATTCTTCTCCCTCAAATACCGTCACTGGGTTAGGTGCAAAAGCAAAACCGACAGTGGATACTGGAGATTGGAGATGGAAATGGAAAATGCTGGAGATACTCAGCAGGTCTGGCAGCCTCTGTGTGGACACAGAGGGACTTTCCTCGGAGCTCTCGATGGAATGTGATATTTCACCGCTGGCCGTAACTTAGGCTTCGTGTTTTTGTGAGCAAGAGAATGAATCCCTGCTCCTGGGATCAGACAGTGTGCAAAGTGGCTGCTATCTTTGTTGCAGAATAGGTCAGCTTAACTCTTCATGAATATTTGTTCACACAAGTTGCTTTGGTGGAAGAGATTAGATGTGGAGAGTGACCCTTTAGCAAAAAGAGTCCGCTGCTGATGGTTTAGATAAATGTTGCACGAACATCTCACAAACAGGAAATCCCATTTTATGATATATTCACATTGTGTTTTTACAAGGGGCTGTCTCCCATTGGTTGATTGTAACCATCAGAACACTGTTTGTTTATTAATGTTGGTCCGAGCAGAAATCCACAAGGAGTGATGGCCAGGAAATCTGAGACCCTGAGGGCACTAATTCTGATAGAAACCTGTCAGAATTATTCTCCAAAGGTGCTCAGTAAGTGAGCTCAGACCTTCTAACAGCTTTCCAGTAACAACTTCCCTTTGAGGTAATAATGTCAGAAGCACAGCAACTAGATTGCACACACAGCAAGATCGCACAGGCAGCAGTGAGACAAATGGCCAATTGAAAATCTTACGGTGTTATTTTAATATAAATATTGGCCACTGGAACAAGCAGTTTCTGCCCAACTGAGTATTGATACCAGAGGATCAGTCACCACTACCTAACAGGGAAGAAGAGGACTAAGTTTCATGTTGATGATGAAAGAAGATGGCTCTGACAGTGCGGCGCTCCCTCAGCACTGACCCTCTGACAGTGCAGCACTCCCTCGACGCCAACCCCCCAACAGTGCGGTGCTCCCTCAGCATTGACCCCCCCCGACAGCGCAGCGCTCCCTCAGCATTGACCCCTCCCGACAGCGCGGCCCTCCCTCAGTACTGACCCCCCGACAGCGCGGTGCTCCCTCAGCACTGACCCTCTGATAGCTCGGCGCTCCCTCAGCACTGACCCTCCGAAAGTGCGGCACTCCCTCAGTACTGACCCTCCAACAGCGCAGTGCTCCCTCAGCATTGAGCATGTCAGATTAGATTATGTAACTTGTTAATTATTTCATTCTCAGGTTACCAGATTCCCAGCAGAAAGTTGGTGGTTGCTTTCTTAATCTCATGCCTCAATTGAAGTCATTGTATCTCGCGTATTGTGCAAATCACCCATCTGCTGTCGGTGTGCTCACAGAACACAGGTATGATCTGCCGGGGGGTGGGGGAGGGAAGTGGGGATGGGGGGATCATTTATGTGTTGTGTTTGTATTGGGGATGGAGTGTGGAGGGGTTTGGAATGCCTACAAGCTGTAACTTAAGAAAACCTCAGTGTCTTACAATCATGTTTTGAAGCAGACGGTTTATTTATATTCTAATAAACGTGTATTAACAGGTTTCAAACTATGAAGAGAAGTGTGGAGTTTTGTGTTACAGTATTTCAAAGGAATCCTCCTTGTGAATGAAATAATTACATATTTACGCATAGTGAAAAGAGTTTAATTGATGGTAACAATCTGAGTGGTGCCAGTAACAATCTGACACAGTACTCCAGTGTTTGAGCAGTGTTATACTGACAGATTACTCCAGTGTTAGTGCAGTATTATACTGACAGATTATTCCAGTGTTTGTGCAGTGATATACTGACAGGTTACTCCAGTGTTTGTGCAGTATTATACTGATAGATTACTCCAGTGTTTGTGCAGTGATATACTGACAGATTACTCCAGTGCTTGTGCAGTATTATACTGACAGATTACTCCAGTGTTTGTGCAGTATTATACTGATAGATTACTCCAGTGTTTGAATAGTGATATACTGACAGATTACTCCAGTGTTTGAACAGTGATATACTGACAGATAACTCCAGTGTTTGTATAGTGATATACTACCAGATTACTCCAGTGTTTGTGCAGTATTATACTGCCAGATTACACCAGTGTTTGTGCAGTGATATACTGACAGATCACTCCAGTGTTTGAGCAGTGATATACTGACAGAATGCTCCAGTGTTTGTGCAGTATTATACTGACAGATTACTCCAGTCTTTGTGCAGTATTACACTGACAGATGACACCAGTGTTTGTGTAGTATTATACTGACAGATGACACCAGTGTTTGTGCAGTATTATCCTGACAGATTACTCCAGTGTCTGTGCAGTGATATACTGACAGATTACGCCAGTGTTTGTGCAGTGATATACTGACAGATTACTCCAGTGTTTGTGCTGTATTATACTGATAGATTACTCCAGTGTTTGAACAGTGATATACTGACAGATTACTCCAGTGTTTGTGCAGTATTATACTGACAGATTACTCCAGTGTTTGTGCAGTATTATACTAACAGATTACTCCAGTGTTTGAGCAGCATTATACTGACAGATTATGCCAGTGTTTGTGCAGTATTATACTAACAGATTACTCCAGTGTTTGAGCAGTGATATACTGACAGAATACTCCAGTGTTTGTGCAGTATTATACTTACAGATTACTCCAGTGTTTGTGCAGTATTACACTGACAGATGACACCAGTGTTTGTGTAGTATTATACTGACAGACGACACCAGTGTTTGTGCAGTATTATATTGACAGATTACCCCAGTGTTTGTGCAGTATTATACTGACAGATTGCTCTAATGTTTGTGCAGTGATATACTGACAGATTATGCCAGTGTTGTGCAGTATTAAACTGACAGATTACTCCAGTGTTTGTGCAGCGTTATACTGACAGAATACTCCAGTGTTTGTGCAGTATTATACTGACAGATTACTCCAGTGTTTGTGCAGTATTATGCTGACCGATTATGCCAGTGTTTATGCAGTGATATACTGATATTACTCCAGTGTTTGTGCAGTGATATACTGACAGATTACTCCAGTGTTTGAGCAGTATTATATTGACAGATTACACCAGTGTTTGTGCAGTATTATACTGACAGATTGCTCTAATGTTAGTGCAGTATTATACTGACAGATTATGCCAGTGTTTGTGCAGTGATATACTGACAGATTACTCCAGTGTTTGTGCAGTATTATACTGACAGATTACGCCAGTGTTTGTGCAGTATTATATTGACAGATTATTCCAGTGTTTGGGCAGTATTATACTGAGAGATTACGCCAGTGTTCGTGCAGTGATATACTGACAGATTACGCCAGTGTTTGTGCAGTATTATACTGACAGATTACTCCAGTGTTTGTGCAGTGATATTTTGACAGATTACGCCAGTGTTTGTTCAGTATTATATTGACAGATTATTCCAGTGTTTGTGCAGTATTATACTGAGAGATTACGCCAGTGTTTGATCAGTATTATACTGACAGATTACTCCAGTGTTTGTGCAGCATTAAACTGACAGATTACTCCAGTGTTTGTGCAGTGATATACTGACAGCATGCTCCAATGTTTGTGCAGTATTATACTGACAGATTACTCGAATGTTTCTGCAGTATTATACTGACAGATTACGCCAGTGTTTGTGCAGTATTATACTGTCAGATTACGCCAGTTTTTGTGCAGTGATATACTGACAGATTACACCATTTCTTTGCAGTGATATACTGACAGATTACTCCAGTGTTTGTGTAGTGATACACTGACAGATTACTCCCGTGTTTGTGCAGTATTATACTGACAGATTACTCCAGTGTTTGTGCAGTGATATACTGACAGATTACGCCAGTGTTTGTGCAGTATTATACTGACAGATTACTCCAGTGTTTGTGCAGTATTATACTGAGAGATTATGCCAGTGTTTATGCACTAATAAACTGATATTACTCCAGTGTTTGAGCAGTGATATACTGACAGATTACTCCAGTGTTTGTGTTGTGATATACTGACAGATTACTCCAGTGTTTGATCAGTATTATACTGACAGATTACTCCAGTGTTTGTGCAGCATTAAACTGACAGATTACTCCAGTGTTTGTGCAGCGTTATACTGACAGAATACTCCAGTGTTTGTGCAGCGTTATACTGACAGATTACTCCAGTGTTTGTGCAGTATTATACTGACAGATTATTCCAGTGTTTGTGCAGTATTATACTGACAGATTACTCCAGTATTTGTGCAGTGATATACTGACAGATTACTCCAGTGTTTGTGCAGTATTATACTGACAGTTTACTCCAGTGTTTGTGCAGTATTATCCTGACAGATTACTCCAGTGTTTGTGCAGTATTATACTGACAGATTACTCCAGTGTTTGTTCAGTAATAGACTGACAGGTTACTCCAGTATTTGTGCAGTATTATACTGACAGATTACTCCAGTGTTTGTGCAGTATTACATTGACAGATGAGACCAGTGTTTGTGTAGTATTATACTGACAGA
>NC_057724.1:80988094-80995724 GCF_004010195.1 Chiloscyllium plagiosum
GAAATTAGGAACAGATGTTCTCAGGGAAATACACGACAGAAATGTGGAGCACTTACAGTTCGTGCTGGACAGGTTTGTCCCACTGAGGTGAGGAAGGCATGGTAGGGTGAAGGAACCTTGGGGGACAAGGGATATGGAACATCTAGTCAAGAGGAAGAAGGAAGCTTATTTAAGGTTGAGGAGGCAAGGATCAGACAGAGCTCTAGAGGGTTACAAGGTCTCCAGGAAGGAACTGAAGAATGGACTCAGGAGAGCTAGAAGGGGCATGAAAAAGCTTTAGCAGGTAGGATTATAGAAAACCCTAAGGTGTTCTACACTTACGTGAGGAACAAGAGAATGGCCAGAGTGAGGGGAGGGCCGATCAGGGATAGTGGAGGGAACGTGTGCTGGAGTCGGTGGAGGTAGGGGAGGTCCTTACTGAATACTTTGCTTCAGTATTCACTTGCGAGATAGACCTTGATGTTTGTGAAGACAGTGTGAAACAGACTGATATGCTCGAACAGGTTGCTGTTCAGAAGGAGGATGTGCTGAAAATTTTGAAAACTATGAGGATAGATAGGTCCCAAGGGATACAGCCAAGGTGACAGTAATGGGAACTGAGGGAAGAGATTGCTGTGGCTTTGGCGATGACCTTTGCACCCTCACTGTCCCCTGGAGTAGTGCCAGATGATTGGGGGGTGGAAAATGTTATTCCTTGTTCAAGAAAGGGTATAGGGATAACCCTGGGGAATTACAGACCAGTCAGTCTTAGGTCTGTGGTGGGCAAATTATTGGAGAGGATTCTGAGAGACAGGATTTATCATTATTTGGAAAAGCATAGTTTGATTAGAGATAATGTGGAGGTGCCAGTGTTGGTCTGGGGTGGACAAAGTTAAAAATCACACAACCCCAGGTTTATTTGGAAGCACTAGCTTTCGGAGCACCGCTCCTTCATCAGGTGGTAGTGGAGCAGGATCATAAGACACAGAATTTATAGCAAATGACTACAGTGTCATGCAACTGAAACGGTATATTGAACAAACCTCGAATGCTGTTAAGTCTTTCATCTTTTCAAATGGGTTGCAGATGTCGGATCATTAATATGTAAATCCCAGAACATCTTTTAAGTCACATTCTTGAGATAACTTAAGGTTTTATAAAAAAAGGTGTCATCTCAGCTCAAAGGTGTGAGGTTAGAGTCTGTCTGTAACCAACCTTGAGTCAGACTGGTTCGATTTCCAAAGTAGGAATTTATAAAATATTACCTGGATTGACTGCCTGCAGATTGTGTATTTTTTGAGCAAAATAGAATGTATCTGCAAATACAATTCTGCAAACTCACCCCACGGTCTTATATTTGTGTGTGTGCGTGTGAGGGAGAGAGAGAGGGAGAGAGAGAGAGTGCATATGCGTGTGAGTGCACATGAGAGAGTGTGTGTTTGTGTGTGTACAAGCTTGGTAAAGTGTGTGTGTGTGGGTGTGATGGAGTATAAGCCTGTGAGAGGGTGTGTGTGTGTGTGTATGTGTGTGTGTGTGATTAGATTAGATTACTTACAGTGTGGAAACAGGCCCTTCAGCCCAACAAGTCCACACTGACCCGCCAAAGCGCAACCCACCCAGACCCATTCCCTACACGTAACACTACGGGCAATTTAGTATGGCCAATTCACCTGACCTGCACATTTTTGGATTGTGGGAGGAAACCGGAGCACCCGGAGGAAACCCACACAGACACAGGGAGAACGTGCAAACTCCACACAGAGAGTCACCTGAGGCGGGAATTGAATGTGTATGTGTGTGTATATGTATAGTGCAGTGGGGTCACATGTAATGTGATATGAACTCAAAGTCCTGTTTGAGGCCCTCCCCATGGGTACCGAACGTGGCTATCAGCCTCTGCTCGGTCACTTTTCGCTGCTGCCTGTCCCGAAGTCCGCCTTGGAGGATGGTCACCCGAAGATCTGTGGCCGAAAATCCCTGACCACTGAAGTGTTCTCCGACCGGGAGTGAACACTCCTGTCTGGTGATTGTTGTGCGGTCAAGATTAGAGTGGTGCTGGAAAAGCACAGCAGGTCAGGCAGCATCCAAGAAGCAGGAAAATTGATGCTTTGGACCAAAGTCCTTCCTCAGGAATGAGGCTGGGAGCCTCAGGGGTGGGGCTGGGGGGAAGGTAGTTGAGAGTGCTAGATTGGCGAGGAAGGTGGTGCAGATAGGTGTGATGGACGATGGACAAGTGGGACAGGTTGTGCAGTGTCCACTCATCCGTAGCCTGTGCTCGGTCTCACCAATGTACTATACCTCGGGCCATCCTTGCCTGCAGCGTATGAGACAGACAACGTCAGCCGAGTCACATGAGTACCTGCCATGTACATGGTGGGAGGTGTCCCCATGTGTAATGGTGGTATCCGTGTCGACACTCCGACACGTCTTGCTGTGTCTGCCATGACAGGGTTGGACGGTGTTGACCTGAAGGCAGTTTGCTGCAAACAATGATCTGTTTGAGGTTTGGTGGTTGTTTAAAGGCGAGCAGTGGAGGTGTGGGGAAGGTCTTGGTGAGGTGCCCATCCCCATCGATAATGTGTTACAGGCTGTGAAGGACATGGCGTAGTGTTTCGGCTCCTGGGAGGTACTGGACAACGAAGGGTACCCTGTCGGTTGCAGCTCATGTCTGTCTCCTGAGGGGGTCATTATGGTTTCTCGCTGTGGCACATCGGAACTGGCGGTCGATGAGTTGAGCATCGTAATAATGTGTTACAGGCTGTGAAGAACATGGCGTAGTGTTTCGGCTTCTGGGAAGTACTGGACAACGAAGGGTACCCTGTCGGTTGCAGCTCATGTCTGTCTCCTGAGGGGGTCATTATGGTTTCTCGCTGTGGCACATCGGAACTGGCGGTCGATGAGTTGAGCATCGTACCCCGTTCTTATGAGGACATCCTTGAGTACTTCCAAGTGCCCATCATGTTCCTCCTCATCAGAACAGATCCTGTGTATGTGTAGAGTTTGTCCATAGGCGATGGCTGTTTTAATATGTTCAGGGTGGAAGCCAGAGCAGTGTGGCATCGTGAGGTTATCGGCGAGTTTGCGGTAGAGAGGGAGGTGCTGAGGTGACTTATATCTTATTATCCTGCTCCACAACTACCTGATGAAGGAGCAGTGCTCCAAAAGTTAGTGTTTCCAAATAAACCTGTTGGACTATAGCCTGGTTTTGTGTGATTAGAGATAGTCAGCATGGCACTGTGAGGGGCAGGTCATGCCTCACAAACCTTATTGAATTCTTTGAGACTGTGACAAAACACATTGATGAAGGTAGAGCAGTGGATGTGATGTTTAGCAAGGCATTTGATAAGGTTCCCCATGGTAGGCTCATTCAGAAAGTAAGGAGGCATGGGATACAGGGAAACCTGTCTGTCTGGATACAGAGTTGGTTGGCCCAAAGAAGATAGAGGGTTGTAGTAGATGGAGAATCTTGAGCCTGGAGCTCAGTGACCATGGTTTTCCACAGGGATCTATTCTGGGACCTCTGCTCTTTGTGATTTTTAGAATTATCTTGGATAAGGAAGTGGAGGGGTGGGTTAGTATGTTTGCCGATGACATGAAGGTTGATAGTGTGGTGGATATGTGGAGGGCTGTTGTAGGTTGCAACGGGACATTGACAGGATGTAGAGCTGGGCTGGGAAGTGGCAGATGGAGTTCAACCTGGAAAAGTGTGATGTGATTCACTTTGGAAGGTTGAATTTGAATGCAGAATACAGGGTTAAAGGCAGGATTCTCGGCAGTGTGGAGGAACAGAAGGATCTTGGGGTCCATGTCCATAGATCCCTCAAAGTTGTCACCCAAGTTGACAGGTTGTCAAGAAGGCATATGGTGTGTTGACTTTCATTAGTAGGGAGATTGAGTTTAAGAGCCGCAAGGTTATGCTGCAGATGTAGTTAGACCACAGTTGGAATATTGTGTTCAGTTCTCTTCGCCTCATTGTAGGAAGCATGTGGAAGCTTTAGAGAAGGTGCAGAGGAGATTTACCAGGATGCTGCCTGGACTGGAGGGTATGTCTTAGAAGAAAGGTTGAGGGAGCTAGGGCTTTTCTCATTGAGTGAAGAAAGATGAGAGGTGGCTTGAAATAATCTACAAGATGTTGAGAGGCATCGATAGAGTGAATAGTCAGAGACTTTTTCCCAAGGTGGAAATGACTTTCATGAGGGGACATAACTTTAAGATGATTGGAATAGGTTTAGGGGAGATGTCAGAGGCAGAGAGCGGTGGGTGTGTGGAATGCACTGCCCGCAGTGGGAGTGGAGTCAGGGACATCAGGGAAGTTTAAGTGACTCTAAGATAGTCACATGTAGGGTATGTTGGTTAGCCTGATCTTAGAGTAGGATAAATAGTCAACACAGCATCGAGGGCCGAAGGGCCTGTACTGTTCTATGTTCTATGATGCTCATTCCCCTCTTTGATGAAAGTTTAATGAGTTTCTAACACACTGCAGACCCTCAGTAAATACTCACTGGCAAAAAGATATATCCTGGGGCCAATAGCAATGCTCCATTTCACAGCTGATTTGAACAACGTCCACCTGTCACACAATCCCGACAAAGTTTTCTGATTGTGCATCACCAGGAGGAGGTTGTCGGAGCATCCATATCCACCTCATCGATACTGTGTGCTTCAGTTACTCACCGCTACCATTAACACTGGCCCCAAATTTCAGAAGCTATGCATTAATGTTCACACTGACTGTATTAATACACACAGTAAACAATTCATATTTCTAATATTCACAATGGGCAAGGACAGTGTTTAATTTTCAATATGAGCAATCAGATTGTTTAAGACTAACACTGAGCAACAACTCCCTCAACCTTTCTTCTAAGACACACCCTCCAGTCCAGGCAGCATCCTGAAGAAAGGCTCATGCCCGAAATGTCGATTCTCCTGCTCCCTGGATGCTGCCTGACCTGCTGCGCTTTTCCAGCAACACATTTTCAGCACTGAGCAACAACAGTATTAAATACTCCCAATGAGCAACGATAGCATTTCGTACACACAGTGAGCAATGACGATGTTTAATATTGTCTGTGGATAGTGTTTAATACTTTCAATGAGCAGCCACAGTGTTTAATATTCATGGCCCATGGCATGGTTTAATCCTCACACTGAGTAATGGCAATATTTAATACTCTCAATCAGCAACGACAGTGTTTAATCCTCACAACGAACAAGGACAGTGTTAATGCTCTCAGTGAGCAAAGACAGTTTCTGATATTGACAATGCACAATGACAGCATTTATTATTCACAATCACAGTGGTTTGAACACTCTGAGCAAGGGCAGAACTCGGTGGGAAGCTAGGGAAGTGATTACTGGGCCTTTTGCTGAGATATTTGTATCATTGATAGTCACAGATGAGGTGTCAGAAGATTGGAGGTTGGCAAACGTGATGCCACTGTTTAAGAAGGGTGGTAAGGACAAGCCAGGGAACTATAGACCAGTGAGCCTGACCTCGATGGTGGGCAAATTTTGGAGGGAATCCTGAGGGACAGGATGTATATGTATTTGGAAAGGCAAGGACTGATTAGGGATAGTTTGTATGTGGGAAATCATATTTCATGAAGTTGATTGAGTTTTTTGAAGTAACAACGAGGATTGATGAGGACAGAGTGGTAGATGTGATCTATTTGGATTTCAGTAAGGCGTTCGACAAGGTGCCTCATGGTAGATTGATTAGCAAGGTTAGATCAAATGAAAAACAGGGAGAACTAGCTGTTTGGATCGAGAACTGGCTCAAAGGCAGAAGACAGAGGGTGGTGGTGGAGGGTTGCTTTTCAGACTGGAGACCTGAAAGGTCTGGATCGGTGCTGGGTCCACTACTTTTTGTCATTTATATAAATGATTTGGATGTGAACATAGGGGATATAATTAGTGAGTTTGCAGATGACACCTAAATTGGAGGTGTAGTGGACAGCGAAGAGGGTTACCTCAGATTACAACAGGATCTGGACCAAATTGGGTTGGTTCGTCCGGGTGGCCCAGAGGTGCTCTCTGAATCGCTCCGCAAGTAGGCGGCCTGAAAAGCAAGTAGGGTTGCTTTTCAGACTGGAGGCCTGTGACCAGTGGAGTGCCACAAGGATCGGTGCTGGGCGCTCTACTTTTTGTCATTTATATAAATGATTTGGATGTGAACATAGGGGGTATAATTAGTGAGTTTGCAGATGACACCTAAATTGGAGGTGTAGTGGACAGCGAAGAGGGTTACCTCAGATTACAACAGGATCTGGACCAGTTGGGCCAATGGGCTGAGAAATGGCAGATGGAGTTTAATTCAGATAAATGCGAGGTGCTGCATTTTGGAAAGACAAATCAGGGCAGGACTTATACACTTAATGGTAAGGTCCTGGGAGTGTTGCTGAAGAAAGAGACCTTGGAGTGCAGGTTCATAGCTCCATGAAAGTGGAGTCGCAGGCAGATAGGATAGTGAAGAAGGTGTTTGGTTTGCTTGCTTTTCTTGGTCAGTGCATTGAGTACAGGAGTTGGGAGGTCATGTTGCAGCTGTACAGGATATTTGTTCGGCCACTTTTGGAATATTGTGTGTAATTCTGGTCTCCCTGCTATAGGATGTTGTGAAACTTGAGAGGGTTCAGAAAATATTTATAACATAGAACATAGAACATTCCAGCGCAGTACAGGCCCTTCGGTCCTTGATGTTGTACCGATCTGTGGAACCAACCTGAAGCCCATCTAACCTACACTATTCCATTCTCATCCATATGTCTATCCAGTGACCATTTAAATGCCCTTAAAGTTGGAGAGTCTACCACTGTTGCAGGCAGTGCGTTCCACATCCTTACTCCTCTCTGAGTAAAGAAACTACCTCTGACATCTGTCCTATATCTATCACTCCTCAATTAATGTTCCATTGTGCTCACTGTCCCCATACTTGGAAAAAGGCTCTCACTGTCCACCCTATCTAACCTCTGATTATCTTATATGTCTCTATTAAGTTACCTTTCAATCTTCTTCTCTCTAATGAAACAGCCTCAAGGCCCTCAGCCTTTCCTCATAAGGCCTTCCCTCCAAAACAGGCAACATCCTAGTAAATCTCCTCTGCACCCTTTCCAAAGCTTCCACATCCTTCCTATAATGCGGTGACCAGAACTGTACACAATACTCCAAGTGCGGCTGCACCAGAGTTTTAATCTTCGAGGAGAAAGTGAGGACTGCAGATGCTGGGGATCAGAGCTGAAAATGTGTTGCTGGAAAAGCGCAGCAGGTCAGGCAGCATCCAAGGAACAGGAGAATCGACGTATCGGGTATAAGCCCTTCTTCAGGAATGAGGAAAGTGTGTCCAGCAGGCTAAGATAAAAGGTAGGGAGGAGGGACTTGGGGGAGGGGCATTGGAAATGCAATAGGTGGAAGGAGGTCAAGGTGAGGGTGATAGGCCAGAGCGGGGGCGGAGAGGTCAGGAAGATGATTGCAGGTTAGGAAGGCGGTGCTGAGTTCGAGGGATTTGACTGAGACAAGGAATAAATAAATCCGTGTTGATTCGGTCGCCCGAGATAGAAATGGAAAGGTCTAGGAAGGGGAGGGAGGAGTCTGAGACGGTCCTGGTGAATTTGAGGTCGGGGTGGAAGGTGTTGGTAAAGTGGATGAACTGTTC
>NC_057724.1:80997597-81004100 GCF_004010195.1 Chiloscyllium plagiosum
TAAATAGACAAAGTCTTTTCCCTGGGGTCAGGGAGTCCAGAACTAGAGGGGCATAGGTTTAGACTGAGAGGTGAAAGATATAAACGAGACCTAAGGGGCCAACATTTTCAACAGAGGGTGGTGCGTGTATGGAATGAGCTGCCAGAGGATGTGGTGGAGGCTGGTACAATTGCAACATTTAAGAGGCATTTGGATGGGTATATGAATAAGAAGGGTTTGGAGGGATATGGGCCGGGTGCTGGCAGGTGGGACTAAATTGGGTTGGGATATCTGGTCAGCATGGACAGGTTGGACCGAAAGGCCTGTTTCCATGATGTACATCTCTGTGATTCTGTGACAGCTTTTAGTACACACAGTGACCAATGATAGATAGACCTTAATAATCACAATGTTCAATGACAGTATTTAACATGTACGTTCAGCATGGCAGAGTTTAATACTCAGAATGACAAAGCTTAATATTCTCAATGAGTGACCTCAGTGTTTAATACACACAATGAGCTCCACCTCCTCCAGGGGCACTGGGATTGGTGATCCGAATTGCGTGGTTCATGACTGGGAAGGTGCTGACTCGGAGGAACCAATGAGGTGTGAGCTGTGACTGAGCCAATTGTAGAACTAGGGCTTTTTCCTGTCTTTCTCCTTGTTTCAACATCAACGATGAATACTGGCTCATTGGTCAACCACCCAGATTACATTAAATTGAAATCTTTCCATCACGTTGAAACATTCTACAGCTGTAAACCTCGTTTTGGTGTAAAATAATTATACAGCTTGCCGCAGTTTGCCAACATTGGGCCGGTCTGTGTGCTGAGAGTTTATACACAGGGTATGTCTGTGACAGATATTGATTAAAGCGGGATAGTGATGAGTGCTTGATAGTTATAAACAGAAAACGAAGACAGAAATGCAACTATTCACATGGTACTGAGTGAAACTGCGGGCTACCCAGAAATGATGATCAGAGGTCATGAATTCTCATTACCTGGTCTAACCTTCAAGTTTAGATTTCTGTGAAATAGTTGGCCATACTGAGAATTCCATCCTGTTTTTTAGTTCACTTTGCGTCCTGAACAATGACCACATCAAACAGGGACAGCGCAGGTCCCAGAGACAGCTCACTCTACAGGAACCTGTTTCATTCAAACAGCAAAATGTTTAGCAAATTCCACCCTTGTTATTTGGTATTTCCATGCAGTTAGGTCAGATATTCACTTGATTTCCCCAAATTCTGCATTTCCGGTGTTTTTTCAACAGAAGTATTAACATGAAACCACCTTTCACACATTGAGTGACTATAGTTATACAGAACACCCACCTAGCTTCAGAAATGATCTAATGACATCTCAGTGTGGCTGTTCACTTATGAGAAGCATTTTATAAAGTAACCGTGTGTACTGATACTGAAACAAGGTAATGCACTGACTGATACTTTATACATGACAAGCTGCTGGAGGCTTCTCAAGATATTGGTGAGTCAATGGATTCGGTCCAAGGAACCTCCCATTTAAAGGACACATTTTCTTACACATTGTTTATTAATGTGGGGAATGGGTGTCACTGCTGACCGTCCTCTTACAGATTATTATATGGAAGTAACAACAGAACATTTCTCTGTCCTCATGGGTAAAACCACAGACATTACCAGGTTAATTATCAATTAATAATCAGCATCTCCTCTCCAGATAGAATTCTTTCTGTTCCACTGAACACATTTAAATTTTACAAATATAACTGTCTGATCTTACTGATCGGCATCAAAAAACCTCAAATCAGCTGCGTGAATCTGGGTCAACAACTGAAGGTACATTCCCTCGTATAACCCACAGCATTTACCTAGCACCTCAAATGTAATAAAATACCCAAAGACACTTTGATCAAACTAAAGTTCATTCGGGGCCACAGGAAACAATATTGGCTAAAATGACTGCGAGGTATGGTCAAAGAGTTAAGTTTTAAAAGAGATTCCTGAAGTAGGAAAGAGAGACAGCAAGTTTAGGGAGGGTAATTCCGAGTTTCTGAATGGAAGGCATCATTGGTTAAGTGATTAAAATCAGTTAATTGTCCGGAGACCAGGATGAGAGGAATACTGAGATCCCAGAGAGCTGTTAGGCCTCAAGGAGAGAACAAAGATAGGGAGAGATGAAGACATGGAGGGATTTGAATAGAACGATGAAAGTTTTAATCCTGAGACATTGCTATAATGGAAACCGATGCAGTGAGTAAACGGGTGATAGGGGATTTGTTGTGACCCAAGACACAGAATGAGTGATGAGTTGGATGCTGTTAAGGCTTACGATGGCAGAAAATGTGGGAGTATAGCCAGGATTATATTCAAATAATGAAAGTTGGAGGAGGGACTCGGGACAGGTAAAGGATTCAGCAGCAGAGGAGTTAGACAGGGGAAACTTGCACAATGTTACAGAGGTTGAAATAAACCCTGTGTTGGCATCAATGTGTAATCAGAGATCATCTCAGGGCCAAATATGGCCATGTTTGGGGCCTCAGACAGACAGCTGGGATAGCCAGTGGAGAATGACGAGGCACCATCTATGAGGCCTGTCACATTTACAAAAACTTCCAACCAGAGGCCAAAGGTGTGGCTTGGAGGATCGCAGGCTAAACCGATAAAATATCCAAAACACTCCCAAAGGAAACGTATAACCTGAATTTCCAACTGTTGTTTTTTGTGTTTTAGTCACTTTGCCCAAATCACTGATTTTCCAGCAATCCCATTGGCCCAGACACTGGCTCTACCCAGAAACACCTGGGCCACGTCACACCCAGTGCTACTCCAAACCGCTGCAGGACCCCTGGCAGTACAGACAGCGTTAGCCAGGAGGTCACATGCTGTCTCTGACCTCACACACAGCTCCTGAAAAACTCTATCGAGTCGGGATAATACCTGCAAGATCACCAGAGGTCTGCTGCTGGACAACCCTCGAGGGAACCGCACCAATGAAGAGGTTCCTAAGACACATGCACTTACGTGCAAGGAGATGTGAATTGGCCCTCAATGTCAGAAGATAGCCCTCTCGATAACAAACATGTGATGCTGCACATACCTCGATCAAGTGGAATTGGAGAAATATTACACCAAACGGACAATGTGGGACTTTCACTCACTACATTCTGGATCAGTGGTGCTGGAAGAGCACAGAAATTCAGGCAGCATCCGAGGACAGGCAAAATCACTCACTACATCCTGTCCATCCCAGCACTCACAGAGGAACAAGCTTCAACGCTGAGATTTCAAATCCTGACAAGTCTTTGTCCATCACCACGAGCCTCTGCTCCAGCACAAGGATCATTACAGAGAGCCCACACTCACTGTCCATCAGAATGCCGTGGCTGGTGGTTACAATGTAGTGTCTCATACCGTTGGCGGTCAGCAAGACTGGGGCTGAGGCTGAAAACACAGAAACTGCCCAAAATGGTGGCACTCACACAGACGGAGTGAGCCTGTCAGATAATGCCATCACTGTACGACTGAAACAAGGTCAACTTCCAAACCAAACCTTCACAGTCATTATTCATAACAGGACAAAAAGGTGTACAACATCACCCCATTCCAAACACTGCCAGTAAATTCTTTTGGAATTGGACAACTGTGAGAAACTTGAAACCATGTTACATTGAGCCAGCTGTAAAATAGCCATATCATTGGTTATTTAAAAACCACAAGACTCGAAAACATAGGAGCAGGAACAGGCCATTCAGCCCATCAGGTCTGCTCTACTATTCAGTGTCCCCATGGCTGACCTGATCTCCACCTCCTGCCTTATTTCCAGAACCCCTGATTCCCTTCCTGATTAAAATCCTACCCCAACCTTGAATATACAGAATGACCCAGCCTTGACAGCCCTCTGTGGGAAAGACTTCCGCGGATTCACTCCCCTCAGGGAGAAGAAATCCCTCTCCATCTCTGTCCAAAATGGGTGACCCTGTATTCTAAGATGATACCCTTCCTCATGGTCCAGGACTATCCCACGAGGGCAATCAACCTCTCCATATCTTGTCAGGCCAAGTAAGGATTTTGTATGTTTCAATAATGTTACCTCTTATCTCTCTAAATGCCAACAGACCCAAGGCAGTCCCTCCATACCTGGTATCAGCTAAGTGAACCGAGTTGGCTGTATTAGTCTCCCTCTCTTTTTAAATAAAGGTGTTGCATTGGCAGTTTTCCAATCCCCTGGGACTTGTTCAGAATCTAAGCATTCCTGGAAGATTACTGCCAGTGTATCCACTATCTCTGTAGTTACTTCCTTTCATATCTGAGGGTGCATCCCATCAGGTCCAGGGGACTTATCCGCCTTTAGCCCCAGTGGTTTCCGTAGTATTTTTCTCTGGTGACAGTTATTATATTTATTCCCGCTCCTCCTTTTGACCCTTGAATATTTAGTTATTCTGGAATGCTGTTCGTGTCTTCTAATGTGAAAACTGATGCAATGTATTTATTCAACTCCTTGGCTATTTCTTTGGGATGAAGCTGCTCCTTGAACAAGGTTACACTGTCCTTGGGTTTTTTTCAGAGAGGATGTAAACAACACAGACTCTGCAACATCTGGGGTTGCAAGGTTTCAGGGTCTGTTTGGTAATAGCTAACAGACACTGCCTCAGGGAGAAGGCTTTCAAGTCTAAAAACAAACCCTTGTACAATGAGAGGGGAGTGGCCAGTTCTCACAGCTCAGCTTCTCTCTGGTTTGGGTTGGTTTGTGGCTGTAATGTGGGAAAACAAGCTGCTGGATGCACCGAAGCAGCCCCAGGCTGGTCCTCTCCCTCACTGACGTCTCTCCTGTTAGATCCTGGGGTTGATTTTCCCTTTTGTGCCAAAGGGGGTTTATGGAGATTGTTGCAAGGATTGGGAACAGCATCATTAAGTTGGGATGATCTGTCGGACTTTTGGATAGGTTAAGTTATTCTGTATTCTATTCTCTTTTGTTTATGTTTCATTCAGTAATCTTGTAAATAAGTTCTCTTTTGTTTAAAACTAAGTGGTTTGACCAACTGATTCCCTCCTGGAGTATCCACTGTACACCTGCTTAAAACAACTAACAACGTTAGGGTCTGGGCTACCTTCCTGAGGGGGTCTGGCCTGGTCCATAACAGATTGGTGGCACTTTGTGGGGTTTGCTCTATAGTTCCAGATTGGGATTCGGGTTGTTGGACACAAGGCAACGAGTGGGAGGTGTTAGTGTCTTTTGTTCTGGGTGTTGAATTTGATTGGTTTAAACAGTGTTTGGGATAGCAATGGCTCTTTCAACACTGAGAGTTTGCTGGATATGGAGGAAGTGACTTTGGGAGTTTTGCAAATGGTGATTAAGGCCGAGCTGTGGGAATTAGCAGACAAGATGGAGTTAGAGCTGCCTCCTTCCATGAGGAAAGGAGAGATGATTACAGCAATAGCTCAGCATTTAAACGGGCTGGAAAGGCCATCAGAATCTGCAGAGATGGCGAAAATTCAATTGAAAATGAAACAACATCAGTTAGAGGCAAAAGGCAAAGAATTTCAATTAAAAGCAGAGAAAAAGAGAGAGAGAAGAGAGAGAAAAGAAGAGAGAGGAAAGGAAGACAGAGAGGGAGTTTGAACTTCAGAAATTGGCACTTGGACAGAACTTCAAAAATTCACTTTCTGTAGTAGTGAGAGAGACGTGTGAAAGAGCAGAGAGTTGAAATGGCTGATGATGGATTACACCATAAAGCAAAGTTTGGCTTCCAAAATTAATTTCAATCCGTGAGAGCCAGAAATTGGGGAAAAGAGAAATCCTCATGTGGAAATGGGACGGTAGATCTCGGTGAAGATCATAAGGAGAACTTACCACAGGGTAAAAAGGAAACCCTTGAAGGGGAAAGAGAAGTTAAAAAGCTCCAGTGTTTTCACTGCAATAAAGTAGGCCACATGAAATCACAGTGTCGGTGAGTTTGGAGAAGAACTGGGAAGCCAGATGTAGGAAAACAGGATAAATTTGGGAGTTTTGTTGGAGTTTTTTCTTCAAACTACCACCGCGCCTCCCTTGTCTGCTGGTTTGATGGTGAGGTTGGGGTTGGGGTTGGAGCGGAGGGAGTGGAGGGCTGTGCGTTGCGAGGGTGAGAGGTTGGAGTGGGTGAGAGCAGTGGACAGGTTGAGGCGGTTAATGTCGCGGCGGCAGTTGGCTATGAAGAGATCGAGGGCGGGTAAGAGGCCAGCACGGGGTGTCCAGCTGGATGGGGTGTGTTGGAGGTGCCTACTTCTTCAACAAGGACTCTCGCCCCAACCTCACCATCAAACCAGCTGACAAGGGAGGCGCGGTGGTAGTTTGGCGCACCGACCTCTACACCGCTGAGGCAGGGCGGGTAAGAGGCCAGCACGGGGTGTCCAGCTGGATGGGGTGTGTTGGAGGTGCCTACTTCTTCAACAAGGACTCTCGCCCCAACCTCACCATCAAACCAGCTGACAAGGGAGGCGCGGTGGTAGTTTGGCGCACCGACCTCTACACCGCTGAGGCCAAACGCCAGCTCGCAGA